>NW_022145624.1:600000-1067708 GCF_002938485.1 Sitophilus oryzae | reverse complement strand
TATTTATTATTTACATTTTAATTATTTACCTTCACTTAAGGTAACATTTAAAATAAAAATACTTAAATATTTATTATTCGAGTGCGTTTACAAGCCAAAACTAAAAATAAATAAATTCTCTAAACCCAAAACCCATTTCCAAAATTAAAAAATATATCAATAAAATAAAAAAAGAATATTACTCTAAATAAAAAAAAGTTATAACAAGTGTTGAAAAAGACCACCTTCTTGTGCTAGACAGAAGCCTAGGCGGTCGTAAAATCCCCGTCTGACATTAGCTAACATATTAGGGCTAATAGTATGGAAAGCCTCTCCTATTTTTACTTGAAGCTCGTCCAGATTATTAGCCCTATTATGACCATACACTTTGGTAGAAGAAGAAGTTGATTAATTCCTTCTTCTACATATTTGACATCTAGTCGATAACAAATGTGACTGTTAAAAAAACTTCTAAATACAAAATTCATGTATAAATAATACTATACATCTGGGTTGAAACAATTTCATATGCTTTATATGCTCCATACGGTTGATGTCACCGATTTCCTTAACAAATCCAGTTGCTCCAAATAAAACTATACCCTCTCAATTGCCGTATATCCCGTTCCTCCCTGATTTATTCCCGGATCTGGATAGCCCCAGGTCTATCTCCATTCGATGTGTCGTCATTCTCGAACGACAGGATACAGGGAACGAAGTCCTGTTCGCTGAGGGGAATCCCTAGGGACGTTTGTCGATGCGAACGTCGAAACGTCGATGTTGTTGCTGCAGGCCGTCGAAAAGCCACAAGCGTATCGGAGTTATGGTAATTTCTGTTGGTATTTTGGATAAACTGGACAAATTTGAGAAATAGAGTTTATTGCTTGAAACTAACCTCTCTGGAAAACCGTCTCAGATACTGGCTTTTGTCAAGGCCCTTAGACTATATGATGAGTTTGAGATGAACCGCCTATTTAGAAATATAGACATATTTTTTTAAATTCAAAATATTCATTTTTAAGACACTCTGTATACATAAATAAAATTATTGATTTTTAAAATATTATTCACAAACTAGAGAGAGGGAAATCAGGCGACGACCAGAGATGATAGTTGTTAAATAATAATAGCTTTTAGACTACCATTCGAGACGCATTGATGTTATTTTGGTTCATACGTTTTGTAACAAACAATGTTATTAAAGGAAAAGTAAATGTTTTCTCAGTATTTAACTATTGTTAACTAAAGAATATATTTTATTTTTCTTGATGTGATTCTGTTCTAAAGCTTTTCTTTATTTATTTGATCTAACAAAGATATATAAAATGTGTAAAAAATAAATATAATACATTTAAACAGTAAAATAAGCATCATAAATATGCTAATAATTCTCACAAACTCCATTTCATCAAATCGGCTAAAGTGAGTGGATAGCACTGAGGGGAGGGGATGATAAAAAACAAATAGAACTAGAGATTAATCCAGGAAGCTCCTCCATTAGATTTCTCTTTCTCTCTCTCTCACTCTCTCACTCTCACACTGAACCGAATTTATACTCCCAACTTTTAATACAACTTTCTAATTGGATCTGGCCTGGTTCACATTCCGTATGCAGCGTAGGCCGTCGAAATGGGATAAGGCCTACTAATCCTGGTCCAGGCCGGAATAAAGTTTGGAGTTTTTGAATTAAAGCTTGTTCTAGAGGTGTTTTTTTGTTTGTTCGAGAAAAGGAAAAGTTCGAAAAGGAATGGAGAAAGGGACAAGATAAATTACGGTTGGTTTGTTTAATTTATGGATGCTAAAATAATCTTCTTCAATTTTTTTATATTAAATAATTTTTAATATTCTCTCCCGTTAGCTCTTGCGTGGATATTTCAATTTAAAATAATACAAGCGTCAAATTTTAATCAGAATTTGGCTGATTCAGAAACATCAGTCGAATTCAATCTGTTTCCCTGGATATCCAGACCATTTCCCGACCTTTCCCATTTTAGGATATCGATCACTCTCTTGATTTTTAAACCTCTCCAAACTTTACGAAGTAAGTTTTTGACAGCAACATATAGAAAGTAATATTTTGCGTTGAAAATGCATTGTTTTTCTAGAAATCTTTGATGTTTGGAAAATATCGAAGTTCGAACAGTATAATAAATAACAATGATGACATGTCATATTCCATATGACATAATTTATTTTTTATCACAGGATTGCAGTTTTTTATTATTTAATTCTTCCAACAATCTATAAATCTTTTCAAGATAATCTCTGACCTTACAACCCTTCTTATAACTTTCCCCGCCCCTAAATTCAGGGAAGAATTCCATCCCCTATAGCACAAATCATCTCCAGAGACATCTCCAAGCCGAGTCTTTGTGTGGAACGTTTCATACAAACTTTAGGAAATAATATCAAATCGAACAAACTCGCTTTTCAAACTATTCAAGGTAAGGGAATGAGGGCAGAGATGAACAATCAGTAGCCAGTGACGTGGTGTCAAACTTGTATTATACAATATTCTGGAATGAAATTTTAACAGATAAATGTTTATAAAAATATATGGATGATATTTATTTCAACTGGTTTTGGATATAATCATGGAGACGGTTTTTTTTTCAAAGTTTACAGTTCATACCAAAAACTCGTAATACAAAACTAAAGAGTCAAAACGAATTTAACTTGTTACTAAACAGTTTTTCTTTATCTAATACAGTATTATGATGGCCTAAATAGTTTGTTTATAGTCGAGGGACAACAAGAGGGACAGCATGTGCGGACAGACGCTGGGGTAAATATTTGTCCTCGTGCCTGCTGTCAATGGCGTTTGTTTTAGAGGGACCACGGGAGGGCATGTTAAAGGGACCACTTCCTGCCGATCGCCCGATAAACGGATGTCCTGCCTGTGGACCAATTAGTGGCCAGAGAGAAAACGGTTTTGGAAAAAAATAGGTGGTGGTTTTTGCGGTTGTAAAACTTGAACTGGAAAATAAGTTTGTTATAATAATGCTTTTATTTATTCACTATTCTAATAAAGAATATGCATTCCTTCGGAAACTCTCTATTTATTTATCTAGTAATGCTAAAACATTCTATTTGAAAGTTGATTAGAGAAAATAGTATGATTCATTGGCAAGCGATGTAAATATTTGTGATCAGGTAAAATTGTGATGTAAGAGGAGACTTAGCTTGCCGGCGGCGGGTCAGTAGTAGACGGGCCGGCCGGCTGTTGTGTTGTGTTTTGTCACAGAGCTGACATTTGGGGGTTGCGAGTCTTTTGACTATAAAAGTTGCATGTACTGTAAGGCAACGGATCGTTTGACCATTGAGAAGAAAACCTCTTGTGACGTCTTTCCTTCGAGGTTGGTCTTGAGAGTTTGAGGTCTTCCTTGTCTTCCCGATTGACACGATGCGGCGTTGGGGTAGTGAGGGACCCCAATTAGCCTATTGGATTGGGATGCGAATCTGTTTAGCGGCAGATTTGCGTCCGGGGGAAGCCCCTATACTATTGCAGGTGACACTAGCTAGTTGTTGAAGATTATTAACCAATAAGTCCGAATAATATTTGAATTAGATGGAAGATATAGAATGGGATATATTGAATAGAATGTCAGTGATGTCAGTGGCTAGGGGGCGGAGTACCCCCGGGTGAGTTTTTCTATTTAACTATAAATTTTATCGAGATCAGTAAATGTTTGTTTTGTTATTTTCATGTACAATGAGAGAGTGCTTGCCAATAACCAACTAAATGGATATTTGAGGTGAATTTGCATTGTGAGACCCGGTTGAGTAAGCCCCAGATATAAGCGATTTTACACGGTTATGAAATGTTTTGTTTCTCAATAGGGTTTCCGAAACCGGAGCTGTTTTTCGTCTGTCAGTACTTTCGATACTGACTAATTTTTGTTCAATGGTGGTGAAGTTGATCAATCAGAAAGCAAGGGATGGTTTTTCAAAGTAAAATGCATAAAAAATTGAGATTTTTAATGAAAATAATAATAACAAATTCTTAAGTAATCAGTCAAGAAAAAATTAACATGAACACAAATAAAGAAAAAAGTATGGGTAACTTAAATTTCACATCAAACAACATAAACCAACTTAACTGAATTTGAGACAAAAGCCCTAAAATATTGAATTAAAAATGCAAATATCTATTGAAACATAACATAAAAAATATTATAGGAACTTCAAAAGAGAAAAGAAGAAAGAACAATAAGAATAACATCATTACTTATTTTTTTTGATTTTGAACTTAACATTCTCTTAATATATTTAAACCAGTTACAGTATTCCATTTAACTGTTACTTCGCGAAGAGTACTTCTTCTCGCAGACTTGCAAATTTTTACTAAATTTCGTAAATCTCTTTGAGATACAACTTTTGGCCTCCTGAACTTTCACCTCTAACATCTACATTGGCAGATTCGCCGTATTTTTTTATTATATTAAAGACCGTGGTTTTTGGAATACTTAAATCATTAGAAATTTTTCGAATTGTTTTTCCCGTACTGTATTGACGAATGATAATTTCGCGTAGTTTTTGATTTGTAGCTTTTCCATGGACCATTACTTTGAATTAAATAATTAACAAAATTGAAAATTAAAAAAAATAAAATTACTTACAGTAAATCTCACTACTCAAAGTATCGAGTTACTTACAAGCTGTCAATGCTGAAGTAAACAGTTTGCGACATTTGTGACGTTTATAGCAAAGCCGCCTATGATGATATTAATTACTTAAAAATACTTGTCCCAACATTTAGTTGTCAGCAAATTTGTCCTTTTATGAACAAAATCCTCTACTGTAAATATGGATTGATTTACAAATTCATAAAAATATTGTCAAGTTGTTTAGGATATATGGCTATGTTTATATTTAAAAAATTAAACATATATTTTTCAGTCATTCTGAAAAACCAGGGCAATAATTCCAATATATTACCTTGTCCCAATATATAGTTGTTAGGGCTCGTAGTTGAGATAGATAGTTGCATCGGAAAGGTTAATCTGAAAACTCACCCGTCCAAAACGCCCATCGCGCTTAATGTCGCTTAACTTCAGTGATCGATCAGAAAATAATAATTTCCTTCCATTATAACCCCCCTCTCCTTTCCAATCGCTCTACGTCCTTTATAATTCTTAACCGAAGACCGATAATTGGGATTCAGGTGGAGCCCTCCATTAGAAACCATTAAGCGGAGACCCGAAAGAACATCTTTGACGTGCCGCGCATCGAATATAGAGGGCGCGCGATGTCGGAAAATGGGAAAATCCCCGACCCGGCTGAGGAAAAATTTCCGGAAGCTTGGGAAAATCGTAAAGTAGATGCTAATTGGTGGCGGAGCAAAGAAAAGTTACGAAGGAGAGAGATGTAAGAATTTTACTTAAGCTCTCTGTTGTATACGTAGTTTATAATATTGCAATACAGCAAAAAATTAATTTGAAAAAAGATTAAATAAAAAAAATTAAGCAGCTTTATACCGGGTGCATGCGTCTGAAAAATGGCTCAGCTCTATATGGTCTGGTATGTTAGTATTAGCGTGTACTGGCGACTTCGTTCGCGTCGAATTAATCATTTGTAGTGGTGATGATAAAGCAAAGCAAGAATTTCCATTAACATACAAACTGGATAAATTTTCTCACATTTATGTCAGCATGAGAAAAAACAATATGGCGATATTATTATATAACTTGGTAATATTTGAGGGGTAGTTTCATCTCGTTGGAATTTGACTTTCGAAAAATCCGTTTGCCAAAAATAAGCTTTTTACGTCAAGCTGTTTAAGCAGAATCGTGGTTAAGAAATTACCCAACTTTTTGGAACACCCTGTATGATTTTTTAAATAATTTCAAAATATGTAAAAAAAACAAACAAATTATGCTTTTCCAAGCGTTTTCTCGAAAGACTAACCGGTTTTTGAATAAAAAATATTTTAATATTTGAGGGATAGTTTCACCCCCTTAGAATTCGAGTTTCGAGAAACCCCTCCTTATCGAACTCTACAACCCACAGTCAATCCGTTTACCAAGAATCAGCTTTAAACGTCAAGCAGTTTAAGCAGAATCGTGATTACTCAATGGTCACATTTTATGAAACACCCTGTATAAATTTATAAAAAATCTTAAAATATGTAAAACAACAAAATAAAATATAGGTGTTTAAGAGTTTTTCCGAAAAACTCACCGGTTTTTAAATAAAAAATATTTTAATATTTGAGGGATAGTTTCACCCCCTTAGAATTCGAGTTTCGAAAAGTCCCTTCTTATCGAACCTCTACACCCTAACAAAAACAAAAACAAACAACGCTTTATTGTGCAAAAAGCCAAAACAGCTTCATCGACAAAGCACTCACAAACAACAAAATCACAAAAAAATACAAACAACAAAAAATACACAATACAAATAATACAATTCAAAAAAATTTAAGTCTTTAAAATTACAAAAAGAATATACATGGACAATTTTCCTAAAGTCAATCTGTTTTCCAAAAATCAGCTTTTTACGTCAAGCGCTTTAAGCAGGATCGTGATTAATCAATGACCAGATTTTTCAAAACACCCTGTATACATTTTTAAAAAATCTTAAAATGTGTAAAAAAACAAAATAAAATATACGTGTTTAAGCGTTTTTTCGGAAACTTTTTTTTTAAATAAAAAATATTGTAATATTTGAGTGGTGGTTTCACCCTCTTGGAACTAGAATTTCGAAAAATCCCTTCTTATCGAACCTCTTCCAACAGAATCAACCTGTATGCCAAAATTGAGCTTCTTACGTTGAGTGGTTTGAGCAGGATCGTGATTAATCAGTATGTCAGTCACTTAAGGATTTTATATATTAGTATAGTCTGTCCAACGAGAAGATCCTTGACAGTGATAGATGTGTCTGTCATTTTAATTTCAAAGTAGTTATTTTATTTTACAAAGAAATAAGTTGGTACAACTGGAACGCATAGCAGGATATATTTAAAATTTGATTGACAAGATGACAAGTGATTACTTCAAAATATTGTGAAAAAAACTGTATAAAACTGAAAAAATGTAATTGAGTTACTTTATTTAATCAAAACGGTATGTGTTAATACATAACAAATACAAGACACTACATACAAGACACTACATACCAAAAAAATATAAAAAAGAACTATTATTTACTTTCAAGCTTTATGAAACTACCCGCATTTATGATTATATTTATCAATATAACTTATGTACAAATACAAATTTGTAATATTCCACAGGAATAAATAAATCAACATAGGTAAATAAAACAAACTATTTTATTAATAATAACACCTACCAAATTTTATACCTTAAAAGTTGATTAATTAAGTTATTAATTATTACTTATCTTAATTTTTTTAAACCAGTACCTTTTGACATTATTTTTCTGCAGTACTAAAATCCATTATTTACCTATCGTGTGATGTCGATATGTTACAGCCACTCCAGTTTTTAGTATGTGTTTAGTTTGATCCTTCTACCATATACGAGATGCACTTATCTACGACGAAATGGTATACAAACTTTATCGATGGCAACTTCATTGGTATATAAGACTTTCTGCCTGGGCAGCGAGTATTAACCATAAACTGTGCTCTGGGTCTACAGTTAATTTTCACTCGATTTTTCCTCCACTTGACTTCAAAATTCAAGACACAAAACACACGTAATAATACGAATCAAAATGCATTATCTTCCAAAACGCAGGGTATTTAACAAAAGTTGACACAAAATTATAACCTATAATTTGGCAAGACTTTGACAAGCGTCAAAAATGACAAAAATCTAAAGGCGAGTTCATACGCATCGGCGTTCGTTTGTCGTTCATCGTTCCGTCAAACCAATAAAATTGAATTACGATCTGTCATTTTTTAAATAAACCAATAAAACTGGTTAAAAACAACAAGACACGACGTATGACGGATTTATATTTAAACCCATCCATAGATAACTTAAAAATTATTAGAAACTTTTTTTAGTAAAATAAATAGATTGGTATGGGACGTCATCTGCTTTTCTTCTGTCATCGTCTGTCGAAATCTTACCTGAGAAAAAAAACAGAGTATATACATTTATTTTTGTTTTCTAAAATATTTTGATTAAAAGAAAATATAGAAAAGTAGGCAACGCTGTGCCGGTCAAGCTTAATCACGTGACTAAAAGTTTATTTGGTGTGAACTGCATTAAATTCATGTTTTCCACTCTATAACCCTAAAACAAAGTCACAAAGAATTGTTTAAGCCAAACGAAACAAAAAATACAAACAGAAAAAACAGAACATAGTGCTGAAACTAAAAACTGCCGAATGAGCTCGGCCATTAGACACACTGGAAAAACGAAATTAAAAGGAAAACGTTTAGGTTTCCCCTTTTTCCTTCTTTTTCCTCTCTGCCGGTTTTTCCCAGGCAAGGAAAAAACTCTAGCACACACGTACGAAACGAAACACAAAAGATTTCTTATTCGCTTCGGATTTAAAAGGCTGCCAGCGCCGTGAAATGGCCAAATTACAAAACACCATTCGCATTCACTCATTCGCTCCCGCATTCTCTCTACTCGGGTTTTAAAATATGACCCCACTTAGATTGTAAGAGCTAGCGATTCAGAGTGGTAAAAAATCAGATAGTATAGTCTGTACAGGGTGGGTCAAATTGGAAGATTTTTAAGGAAAACACACTTTTCTATAGGGGATAGATGAAAACTAATATCGGTGTCTGGAGCTCAATTTTTGTCAAAAACATGATGGTGGAAACCGCATATCGATATCTGTTACCGTTTCGGAGTTACGGGGTGTTTTGCAAAAATGTGCGTTTTTAACAAATTTTGTATTTTTATGAAAACCTTTCTAAAGCACCTTTTTACGTAGCATATAGTGGTTTAAGTAAAAAAAAAATAATATTAATAATTTAAGAATTAATAACAGAAAATTTGATTTTTTATATGACACCCTGTATATTTTTAATTATTATTGAAAAAAAAATTAAATTACCTTTCCAAAAATATTCCTCTTCGAGATAGAGAGTTTTTAAAAATTCGCCCACTTTGAATAAGTAGGCTTTGAACGGCGTGGGCTGTAATGCAAAAAAATTCTAGCTGTGAGCAGCAATTAAAACGAAAATAATATTTGCAATGAGAGATGCAGAATTTTATAACAATTTAAACTATATTTAGCAAAATCAACACATTTAAACTATATCTAATAACAATAAAAATAAATAGCAAACCAAGACATGAGATTTTGCTACAGGTGTTCGACATATCGACCGTCTTGTGGTTTGGACAGTCGGGACCGTTTTTGAAGTGGAGTGAAAGATCAGTGGGAGTGAAAGATAACCTCGCATGACCGCTAAGTGCTTCTAATTCGTGATTATACGGGCATTTTAAAAATAAGAACCTTTATTCTTCCACAAAGAGAAAAATCCATAGGTACTAAGTCCGGCGGCCTCGATGGCTAACGGCTGGGATCTTGGTTAGCTATTCAATTATTCTCGAAATTGACTGCAAAAATTTGCTGATAACTTCAGCGATCTGAGGCGGTCTGCGCCTCGTCTTGCTCAAAAAATATGTTTTCGAATTCCATTAGGGGCACATCATCAATAAGGGGTCCAAAACCTACTAGTTAAAAGTGGCGAACTTTTAAAAATTCTGTATTTCGAAGGGGACATATATACAGGGTGTCCCAGAAATAGGTGCAAATATTTTAAGGGTTAAGCGATAAAAAAAACATATTTTCTCTTTATCGTTTTTCAAATAAGTCCAAAATAACGGAGTTATTTTAAACAAAATACAAGAAGCAACAAATTAAGGCCTAACCCCTACATATATGCTTATTCTCTGCATTAAGGGCAAGATTGAGATTCGTTTGTCAGATTGAGGGTTACAGGAAAGTCGGCCTGACGATGGAGATAAATCTCCGAAACCGGTCGTCGAATGGCTGTTCGGGTTAGGCCTCAATTTTTTGCTTCTTGTATTTTGTTTATTTTTACAAACCCTACCAAGTCTTGAGCTCCGTCTACGGTAACGTAGATGAAGCAAGGAGTTATTTTACTTTGAAAATTTCAAAAAAAATTATTTTTTGCTAAAATTTTGAGAACCACTGGATCTTTTCTGGATTTTCTTTCTTGGAAATTTAATCTGTTACCTATGTTGCCATATTATCAAGAAATTATGTTTTTTAACTAAAAACTAAAAAAATTTCCAAAAAAAATTTTAAAAAAATTTCGAATTTTCAAATGTTTTTTTTTCGCGAAAAAAACCTTATAGGCGTATTTCTGGGGTTGATCTATACTACCAGTTAAAATACTTGCACTTATTTCTGGGACACCCCGTATAATAAAATATCAAGTGTGATATACTTTTGGAAAGGTAGGCTTTTTTTTAGTAGGGAAAGGTTTTAAGTCGGTTTCCAGTTAATTAAAAATATACAGGGCGTCCCAAATAAAAAATCAATCTTTCTTGATTGATAACTCTTAAAATATTAATTATTTTAAAAAAATTATACTTATATCATTAAATTCCACGTAAAAAGGTGCCGCAAAAATGTTTTCATAAAAAAAAAAATTCAAAGCAAAAAAGTTATACAGCGATTTGTCAAAATGCACATTTTTGAAAAACACAAACAATAATGTCACTGTTAATTTAAGTTTTGACAAAATATTTTTTTCCAGATTTACTACCTCTAAACTAAAACCCAAAAAATTGTCAAATAAATAATAAATAACATAAAATAGGCTCAGAAAAGCCCAACAAATCAAAACAACAAAATCATAAATTACAATTAACTCCTTGAATAATAAAATCTGTGTAGTATGTTGCAGTTTCATTGTTTTTTGTCAGTCTGAATCTACGACACCCAAATATATAAGAACCGGTTCCTTACTTTGATGTCAGTACTCAATTTGGTAGGACAAAGACAAATTTTATTAACGAAACTTTGAGAGAATTCATCGAGCTGACAAAAGATCAATTCCTCTACTAAATGAATTTTATAGATTTTGATGAAAACTTATCCTAAACTTACAGTCTAGCTGGAAACTGTTGGTAAATAAATAGCGCTGGAAGTTGACTTGAATCCCTTTATGTCGATGTCAGTTTCAACTTTAAAAGCCGATTGTAATCAATGGAATCTTGCTGTGGAATTTTCAGAAATAGTTGGGTTTATCTAGTTTAAGTTGTTATATTTATGTTATTATGTTATTGATTATTACGTAAAATATACAAGGTACCGCAAAAAGTTAAGTACAAAAATTATAGGGTTTTTAAATGTCTATTGGCGAGTAATAAATTTATGTATACAGGGTCGATCATAAAGTCGTGGCACATCAGAGTTTCATTTTTTTAAATTGAATCCCCTGTATGTTATTGCATATTTCAATTCTTCCTTCAATTCTAAGTAAGAATCGAAGTACAAACAATGTACCTCAAACCAACCGTTACCGAGTTATTGACTTAACAATTTGATTTAATCAATTTCGATATGTTCAGTTTCAGAAGAAGAATGGAAACAAAGTATAACAATACCCATTTTTAAAAAGGGAGACAAAACAGACCCAAACTTCTGACTAAGATCATTGCGGACAAAATCTCCTCAATAGTGCCAATAAGCGAGGAACAACAAGGATTCCGAAGAAACCGATCAACTACCGATGCACTATTCATACTCAGGCAACTAGTTGAAAAATCCTTAGAATATAACTCTCCAGCCTATCTATGTTTTATAGATTTAACAAAGGCCTTTGATAGAGTCCAACTAAATACATCATCACCATCTTGGAAAGCAGTAATGTCTCGAAAGAACTCACAGAACTTATCAAGGACTTAAACACCAACACAACAACCCAAACAAGAACAAACTTTACCTTAACGCAGCATCTTCGAACTACAACTGGTATTCGCCAAGGCGACAGCCTCAGCCCTCTGTTATTCAACACAATCATGGATCAAGTAATAAAAACCGTCAAGAATACTGGATTAGGATATCGAATGGGAATGCATAAAGTAAACATATTATGCTATGCCGATGACGCAGTACTTATTGCAGAGTCAGAGGACGACCTCCAAAGAATGCTACAAGCTTTTAACAGACTGGCAGAAAAACTTAACATGCAAATTTCCAAATAAGACCAAATGCATGACCATTACAAAGGAGCCTCTACGGTGCAAATTGGTAATAAAAAACAAAACTATTGATCAGATAATGTCATTCGAATACCTCGGATGCAAAATTACAAGCTCAGGATTCCTGTAAGAAGAAGTAAGGAAACAAGCCAATAAAGCTGCCGCAATATCAGGACATCTTAAATATCCCATATGGAAAAACAAACATTTGAGTACAGAATGTAAGTCAAGAATATACAAAACCTGCATACGACCAGTGATGACATATGGTGCGGAAACCAGAGCTGAAACATCAGTAACAAAGAGAATCCTACGTACTACTGAAATGAAGACCTTAAGAATGATAACTGGATACACATTGAGGGACAGACAGAGAAATGTAGACATAAGAGAAAAGTGCCAAACAAACGACGTTGTCAGATGGATAAGGCAGAGAAGAAGAGAATGGAACCAGCATGTCAATAGAATGGGCCTCGACAGAATGGCCATAATAATTCGCAACAACGTACCCCATGGCAGAAGACCTACTGGACGACCACCTAAACGTTGGCAAGACAGTTGGCAGTCAACCTCGCAAGAGTTGCTTAGACGAGGAGGAAACCGGAACTAAACAGGCGATACGCCTTCTAAAAGAAGAAGAAGAATGTTCAGTTTCATTTAATGATGCCATTCTGCCGAAACTGTGATACTGTTGTAATGGGTTTTAAATGCCTATGAGCTACTAGTAAATTTAAGTATACAGGGTCGATCATAAACTTGTGGCACATCAAAGTTTATTTTTTTTTCAATGAAACCCCCTGAATATTATTGCCTATTTCAATTCTTCCTTCAAATTTAAGCAATAATCGTAATACACAATGTAACTATTTTAGAACAAGCACATTTTTTTATGAAAAATGCACTTTTCTCAAAACGCCAATAATAAAAAAGAGTTTCCTCTTGTGAAGATAATCCGGGGACATACTGTAGAGCATTTTACAGTTTTACCACTCCAAAGCACTCATAATTTTAATGATTTGTGAATTATACAATTTAAAACAAAAGGTACTTTACCTTTTAACAGAATTTCTTTAAAACTTATTTTTCACTTGGTTATAAAATGAATGCCTCATTCATAACCAAACCAAAAAAAAAAGAAAAACAATAAGGTAAAAATAGCTGTATCGTAATATATGGCCTGTATTCAGCTTTAGGTTATATATTTTTTATACAAAATGAAAAACCTTTTAATGGAATAAATAAGATTGAAATATTTTCATATTAAGAGCCAAAACAACCCCTTTCGAAGCATTATAAAAAATATTTTTTTATATAACATTACACTCCAAGTAAAAATTGCGATTTATTCCAAAAATATCCCTGAATTTAACGTTTTTTTTTCTAAACTACTCAATAATTGATTTTTATCATTTTTTATAATAATTTTTATTATTAATAATCGCATTTTACTATACTTAATACACTAATAGTACCTATATTGTTTTATTAGGAGTAAAAATGACACTTCTTGTGACGACACATTTTTACTCGGAATAGAACAAGCTATTTTTTTTTCAAAAGCCACAAATAATTTTTAAACAATTTCAAAAGTTTCAAATAATATGAAAAGATTTAAATGTAATACCTTGTAAGTCATTATACATCGAGAAAATGTGGTTTGCCTCGTTAAATTTGACACTTTATGTCGTACTTCTTCTTACTTCTTCGTACTTTTATGCCTAGGTGTTAAACTGACTTTTATATTGTCAATCACATAGCAAAAACTAATACTTTTGCGACGTTTGAAAAAAAAACTATTTACAACATTCTACTGATTCAATCAAAATGTTAATGATGAATAAATAAGTACAAAATAAAGAAAAGTTATAATAATGATACAAATTTTAAGAATTACACACTGTATTTATTACTGTTTTTTTTTACAAGTGTCAAACTTGTAAGCCCACCTCATAAAAACTCCAAAAATATACATTCATCTTCTCTCCTCACTTTTAATAAAGTTTTTTTTGCCTCTTCGAAACCTCTCAAACCCAAAAGACAGAATTTATAGATATCGGAAATATAAATAATAAAAAAACACCGAATCCAGGTGAAAATTTGAAATTTAAAACTCGGTGAGAAGCTTTATCTGTGACGTCACGGTAAATAATAACCCATTAAAATACATAATGTATTAACACAGGCCGTCGGAACTGGGAAGAAGAAGAATCGCCGAGAAAAAGAAGAAGAACCAACAAAAAAAGGAATAAAAGAAAGAGACACAAAGCTTGGAGAGTTTAGAGCATAATGATATTAAATAGATCTGCTATAGTGTAACATCACAGGTTTGTTCAACAAACATCCTGTATATTTTACGAGAATCAGATGCACAATTTAATTGTCTATCAAATTATATTATACCATTTTTTACCTATCTCTTTAAGTTTCCGTAGAAAATGCATTTTCTTGTAATTTAGAACTTATTTATATTATATATACCCATGGACTATTGACATTTTAGATTATTTTTAAAGATGTACCAAATTTTTAAAGAGTACAGATACTAATATTGTCGATATAGTTTGTTTATTTCATTAAAAAATAAAAATAAAACTGTTTAAATATTTGTTAAAGAGGACCAATTAATATGATTCCAGTATTCAAACTACATTAACTGACTGTTTGCGTTGATTAATAATAATTGCTCCAAATACTAAAAAACTGAATTTTGTATGGGCATTAGACAGTGTGATAAAAAGTAACACCTTAAAAATGATATTTCATTTTTTAATAAATGCTTCTTTATAACAACAAAGACTTTAATTTGATAACTTATTATTATATTGATTTCTGACTCAAAAATCCACATTTATTTATAATAATTTATTAACGAACACAATTAAGTATGTCATTAATTAGTATATGGGCGGAAATAATGGTGTTATATTTAATTATGGTATACTCTTTTATAAAGATTTAAATATTTTTCTTTTTGCATACAAATGGGCTAGTAATATTATCGTTTTGCTAAAAACGATAATATTACTAGTCTGTATATTTTGTACATTTGTTGCTTTAAAAACAATCTAAAATGTCAATATTCCATGGATATATTGATAAATGAGGTCTAAATTATAAGAAAATGCATTTTCTACGAAAACTTGAAGGGATAGGTAAAAAATGGTATAATACAATTTGATAGACAATTTAATTGTGCATCTGATTCTCCTAAAATATACGGGGCATTCCATTTAAATTAAACAAGTTATTGCCGTTTAAAGCTAGTAATTATTTAAAATAAATTTTTAGACACTCTGTATAAGGTAGTAAAGTTTTTATTATTGCAACACAATAACTGATCAATAAATAAACTTCATTAAATATTTAGTATTAAAAACATTGATACCCTTGGAGAAATGAAGCTTTAAAATTTTTACTGCAATTTCACAAAATTGAAAATATTTCAAAAACGGTAAGGTTTAAGTATAATAAACCTTAATCAAATTTACCTTTATTTTAATCGTAGAAACTAAAAATGTAATAATATACAGGGTGTTCCATTTAAAAAAATACAACTTTGATATTTTTTATTTATTTGGGACACTATGTAATATATTGTAAAAATATTTTTAAATTGTAACTCTAATAGTCCTTCAACGAACCCCAAACTTACAATTTGTAAAAATATCATCGTTTAGCCACAATACTCCGTGTCGTATGTGGTGAACAACCCTGTGTAAACCATTAAAATAATAATGAAATAATGCCAACAGATTTATCTACAAACTAATATCATAATCATAAAAATAGAATTACAAATTAAAAAGTTATGAAACATCAAACTTGGTCAAAATTTTACGGTGGCGGAATTTTATGCCGGGGAATTTATAACTACCTGTAGCGTGTCTAGAGGTGTTGTGAGGTCTAAGGTCTGGAGAAATATTCGGAAAGAAGTGGAGATTGGAAAATAAAATAATCCAGGCGGAAATAAGAACGCTATTAAATATTAATGTGGCCAGACAGAGGGCGCTACCGGCTGGTGGTATTTTCGAACTCAACGATACCACGAAATACGTGTTTGTGCATTAATTTCTTCTGTATATTTTCTAAGGTATTTACCGATGCTTCTTTAAAGTTTGCTATTTTTTGCAAAAATAAAGAAATAGAAGTTTCTAAAAATAATAAATTGAAATATTTTTCGAAAAATTTCTTAGTACTCGCAGTTTAAAAGAAAATTTCTACTTATTTACATAGGTATATACCAACAAAGATGCGATGCTTCTCTTAATGATGATACCTTCAATAAAAAGAAAATTAAAACGTTGAAACAAAATTTTAACCACTATACGGGGGTTGTCTTTTATATTTTGTATACAGGGTGCGTTTCGAAAGTAGCTCACCCCTATAACATTCTTATTTTTTCAGATGGAAATACGAGATTTGGTATGTTAGTATATGACATAAATTGGGATTGATTGACGTATTCGATTGTTTTCGGACACTTCCTGTTTCACCGGAAATAACTACAACTTTTGATTTTTAAATGGCATCCTCAATAACTGATCAATAAATAAACTTCAGTAAATATTTAGTATTAAAATCTTTGATACCCTTGAAGAATTTTGACTGCAATTTCACAAAATTGAAAATATTTCAAAAACGGTAAGGTTTAAGGGTAATAAACCTTTATCAAATTTACCTTTATTTTAATCGTAGAAACTAAAAATGTAATAATATACAGGGTGTTCCATTTAAAAAAATACAACTTTGATATTTTTTATTTATTTGGGACACTCTGTATCTTGTAAAAATATTTTAAATTGTAGCTCTAATAGTCCTTCAACGAACCCAAAACTTACAATTTGTAAAAATCTCATCGTTTAGCTACAATACTCCGTGTCGTATGTGGTAAACAACCTTGTAGAGTGTAGGCTGTGTTAAAAACACAAATTTTTAATCAAGGAGAAATAGATTTGATCGTCAATGATTTTCGTCTCTCGGCCGGGTAAAAGGTGATCAAATTGTAT
Source organism: Sitophilus oryzae (assembly GCF_002938485.1). NCBI lineage: Eukaryota > Metazoa > Arthropoda > Insecta > Coleoptera > Curculionidae > Sitophilus > Sitophilus oryzae. The sequence goes on along the minus strand of NW_022145624.1, from coordinate 1,050,613 downwards.
TTTTAATTATATCTAATTTTTTTCAAATGAAACGAGGGTGGCTCATTAGCATATTATATTTAGAAAAATAATTTTTTTACGATTAACTTGGTACCACATACTTAGGCTGTATCCGTTGCAAAACCAGGCGAACCAGACCGCTAAACTACGGAAAAAAACATCGGTTTGATACGGAACGGTTTGGTAAAATATTGGAAACGTCAAATGTTGACGTTTTCTAAATTTCAATACCTCTATTATAAAATTTATCTTTTATGCTTTTTTAATGTACCTACACTGCTTTTACGTTTGCTTCTTCTTTTCAACGGAGTTTAATACTGAAAAGTACTTTATTAATAAACTGTTAAACTCGTTAGACAGCTCAAGTGAAGATTTGCAGGTCCCATATTAAAACAGATCAATAATAAATAAACAAATCTAATCAATATTTATATTTTTATAGCTTACAAAGCATTCACGATTACTCGTTGTCTTGTTTTTCATGTTTTCTTTAAATGTTCCTGACTTTAAGAAACAATGGCCGCATAAAAAGTTTAAATGGTCCTAAAAAGTCATTCTATTTAGTTAACGAAATTTATTTACCTTTACTGCCTACCTCCATTGCTTTTGGATGTAAATACAAAATATTATAACAAATTTTAGAAATTAAATGAGAATTTCACTCGAACTTCCAATATTTGCTTCATTTCTGTCACATAAATGACATTGATTGATAAACAAAAAAAAGAATAAAAAAGTTATAGGGGTGAGACTTTTGAGACGCACTCGGTATAATGATTTGTACAATTAATTATAAATCAACGTCATTGATATCTAGAATATATTTATTAACAAAAAAAATCACTCTGTATATTCTTTTAACCTATTTTCGGTTTGATCTCGACAAAAGAAACAAAAAAAATATTTTCAGAGAAAAAAACATAAACAAAATAAAACTAATTGCGTTAAAACCCAAACAAACTTCGCCTTTTCGAGATATTTAGTTTAATTTGGCCGACAATATATCATCGGTAATGTAAACATCTCGTTCCGATACCCGGTATCGGGAAAAAGAAAATGGAAAAACTCTAAATAAAACGGCACTAGTCCCGTAAATCGTCGGAAAATCAAACAATCGCGGAAAAAAGAAGGAAATTACAACGATAAAGTCGCGCGCTGTGTATATTTGTTCTGAGCTTATCGCACCGCTAACGATACGAAACGATACGAAACATATTTTTGAGTATTTTTCTGTTTAACTAGGTCAACTAATAACAAAGGAACCGGTGAAATGCTCTAAAAGTAACGCGGAAGACATTTTTTTTGGTATTTCGTTTGATTTTTTGATTGTTTTTATATTGTTTCGTCCAGTTGGTGTCCGAAGTATCACTTATTGAAAACAGATTCCAGATATGGCAAATGAAAGATTTGTTTATTAACCTTCTGTATTGTGTTTTATAGATAAAATACTAAAATGTTTACCCATTTTTTTTCGTTGCTTGTAATTTTTTATTTTAATAATTTTAGTAAATTCTTAATTACTTCCTTCTTAATTTTTTGATTTTTTTAATTCTTTTTCTAAGTAAATTTATTGAAGTAAATAAATGTAATGCATATTTATTATTGATTAATACAATTTTTAGTAATATGTTTCTTCATTTTTAGAAAAAATCATCATTAATTATTTTTGAATTTGGCTATAAAAATAAAAATAAAATTGAAAAAACAGATTTTTTTGAAAATCTCGAAAACCGTTTGAGTTAAAGAGCTAAACATTTAGGTGAATTATTTTGGGGAGTGGGGCAGATTTCCCATATTAATCCGGCTATGCCCTTTTAAATGCAATAAAGTTTGTGAATTCGCTAATATCTACCTTTTTGTTCAGGCAAATCATGGTGCGGAGCATCGAATATTTATTCCACAGAGTTGACGGCTTTAGGGCTCGAACACACTGACGACCAGGTCAGGCCGCAGCTAAAACCATTAAATCAAATGATATAGCGCACACTAACGTCCTAGCCGTCCGATGGTCGTTGCGACCAGAAGACTGCACGGAAATATTATTATTTTCTGCCGCTTGTTGCCGGTTTTCTTCCAAATTAATAATTTTTCAGATGAAATCCCTCAAATTCTTCTTCTTCTTCTTCTTTTAGAAGGCGTATCGCCTATTTAGTTCCGGTTTCCTCCTCGTCTAAGCAACTCTTGCGAGGTTGACTGCCAACTGTCTTGCCAACGTTTAGGTGGTCGTCCAGTAGGTCTTCTGCCATAGGGTACGTTGTTGCGAATTATTATGGCCATTCTGTCGGGGCCCATTCTATTGACATGCTGGTTCCATTCTCTTCTTCTCTGCCTTATCCATCTGACAACGTCGTTTGTTTGGCACTTTTCTCTTATCTTATGTCTACATTTCTCTATCTGTCCCTCAATGTGTATCCAGTTATAATTCTTAAGGTCTTCATTTCAGTAGTTCGTAGGATTCTCTTTGTTACTGATGTTTCAGCCCTGGTTTCCGCACCATATGTCATCACTGGTCGTATGCAGGTTTTGTATATTCTTGACTTACATTCTGTACTCAAATGTTTGTTTTTCCATATGGGATATTTAAGATGTGTGGCAGCTGATATTGTGGCAGCTTTATTGGCTTGTTTCCTTACTTCTTCTTCCAGAAATCCTGAGCTTGTAATTTTGCATCCGAGGTATTCGAATGACATTATCTGATCAATAGTTTTGTTTTTTATTACCAATTTGCACCGTAGAGGCTCCTTTGTAATGGTCATGCATTTGGTCTTATTTGTGGAAATTTGCATGTTAAGTTTTTCTGCCTGTCTGTTAAAAGCTTGTAGCATTCTTTGGAGGTCGTCCTCTGACTCTGCAATAAATACTGCTTCATCGGCATAGCATAATATGTTTACTTTATGCATTCCCATTCGATATCCTAATCCAGTATTCTTGACGGTTTTTATTACTTGATCCATGATTGTGTTGAATAACAGAGGGCTGAGGCTGTCGCCTTGGCGAATACCAGTTGTAGTTCGAAGATGCTGCGTTAAGGTAAAGTTTGTTCTTATTTGAATTGTTGTGTTTGTGTTTAAGTCCTTGATAAGTTCTGTGAGTTCTTTCGAGACATTACTGCTTTCCAAGATGGTGATGATGTCTTTTCGTTGGACTCTATCAAAGGCCTTTGTTAAATCTATAAAACATAGATAGGCTGGAGAGTTATATTCTAAGGATTTTTCAACTAGTTGCCTGAGTATGAATAGTGCATCGGTAGTTGATCGGTTTCTTCGGAATCCTTGTTGTTCCTCGCTTATTGACACTATTGAGGAGATTTTGTCCGCAATGATCTTAGTCAGAAGTTTTAGCGAGGTGCTCAGTAATGTTATTCCTCTATAGTTTGCTGGGTCTGTTTTATCTCCCTTTTTAAAAATGGGTATTGTTATACTTTGTTTCCATTCTTCTCGTATTTTCTTATGTTGTAATATAATGTTAAACAGTTTTGTGTATTCCTCTATGATAGCCGTGCCTGCGTTTTTTATTTTTTTTTATTATTAAAAAAAATCAAAAAAAAATCAAATCCCTCAAATTCAAGGTACAATATTTTATTTTCTATAAGATATAGTGTTTTAGTGTAGTTTTTGCACATGTGCAGAAAATCCAAGGAAATAGTATACAGACTAGATCAAAGGTAAACTTAAATCTAATCATGCTAATCCCTTTTTTTATCAAGGGTCGATTCTAGTAAAAACTCAAAACATTTTTATATACCTTTGAGTTTCGATGTTAAAAAATAAAAAAAATAATATTTAAAGTTTTTCTACAACCACTTGTTTTTTTTTATTAAATTAGTTTTTTTAGTTGTATTGTAGTCATGTACAAGGAGGACAACTGTATTTTAAATATTATATTTAATTTAACGTTTTTCAAACAGGGTTCATTAGACTATATTTCTACTAGGTACATTATTTTGAAAAAAAAATTAAGAAAGTAACTTAAACATTCATAAAAATAGAAGTAATTACTGTTGTAGATTCTTCGTTATATTGTAAACATTGAAATAACTGGAAGCTAAACTTTCTACCTGCTTATATTTAGAGCCAGTGTCTGGCCATCTTTTTTTACGATGGCCCTAATATGTTTACTTCTAAAGTCGATAAAGGCGCCATATCAGTAGAAAAAAGAAACAGAATATCTCCCTTTTTGTCGGTCGCGCGTACGCAATGCTTTTTGTTTGTTGTGAATAGCAACTTCGCTTTTTAGTTAACTCGGATATTTTAACATTTCTGAAACAATATTTTCTAATTGGTAAAACGTAAAAAATCGTTAGATTTGACAACTCTGTTGAAACTGGTCGTTCATGTGGCCGCAGCTAAAAACGCAATACATCCTGCCAGCCGACGGCCAGGTCGTTGCGACCTGGTCGTCAGTGAGTTCGAGCCCTTAAGGTAGTGGATAACTTCAGGAAATAGGTTAGCAATACCTTTTCTGTGAAATTCTCAACATGTTTTTCTTTGACCCAGGTTTCAAAGTTGTATTCCAACGGTTATTTTCAACAGTTATTTTTCTGGCCTAATTATCGTAGTTTGACATGAATAGGCCCTAAAGCTCCAAATACCTTAAATTCTTTAGATACTAAAAAGAATAATACTACTAATTTGGTATTTTTGGTTCTAATTTGGTATTTTTTGGAAATAATTTGGTATTTTTGGTACTTTTTCCCAAAATTGGTATTTATTGTACACCATTTTTGGTAGCGGTTTGCCCCTCGCAAATTACCTACATATTCTTCCAAACAAATATCGTTCTTTAATATCAATTTAATTTTGTTTTGAAACAAACTTAGTTGGATCCTTTTTTCTTTCCCTAAAAACTTCCCAGCCATCCCTTTAGTCGTCAGAGTTGTTTATAAGTTTCTTGCATACGCTTACACATAACCTAAAGTGAAATTTATGACGAGGTAAGGGTATAGGGGCGAAGCCCAGAGAAATAAGTATACCTAGAGGACACTACATATCTAATTTTTTTATAGATATAACTGTTTTTATACTAGTTTTTTCCCTAGGTTTTTTTTCCTATTTTGATTAGGCTTTTTTCGTGTTTTGAATAAACGTTGTCTTGTAACCTTTTTTGCTTAAGTGATCTTTAGGTGATTCGGACAACGTAGTTACAACGTTGGATAATATAGAGTTTTCCGACGTCAGTTTCATGACCTATTCCAACGTTATGCAAACGTCGTCTGTTTTACTAATTCCAACGTTGTTTAGATTTCTTTATTCTTACGTTGGTAGGACGTCGAGTCACTACATTTTTGCAACTGTATTGAACCATAACCTTAAATCTTAAATTTTCACTTCATTGTTCTGTTCAGTCAGACAGTTCAGTGCTGTTTTTGTTTTTATAAAAAAAACTTAATTTAAATGGGACATAAGAAAGGTACATATAAAACTAAATTTAAATATACATCGACATATATTACCGATAGTTTATCCACTCCCTCCTTTATTTAGATTATAGAGGGCGGCACAAGCTAGACTCTAGAATGACTAAATTAGGCAATCTTGCGACTAGTATACTACCTGTTAAGGCCGAACTGCGACTTTATTAGTCCAGTATGCGACTACTCGAACTACTCCATCTTAATCTCCCAAACAACAAAGTGAAAGCCGCCATGTTGTTAAATAAGAAAATGTTTCGTTCCTAAAATAGCAATTCCTTTTTGAATACATTAACTTGAAATATTTGACCCTAAAAAACACGCGGCAACAATTTTTTCGACTGCGAATAAATTATTCTCATTTTACTAAAAAAAAATTCAAGAAAATTTTTAAAACTTCTTTAATTTTAAGGCCCATTAGTATTTTTCAAAGTAGAAACAATACATTTATCAATAAAGTTGTTTGCGTTTAACTTTTTTGCCTTGGGTAACGAGTTACAGAGTCGGTTAAAGTGTTTCAATAATTACGATCTTCAAACATCCTCCACACTTAAATACTTTTGTTTTGTTTTCCTTCACTGCCATCTGACATATGTCTCTAACTAAATCATAAAAATAATATTTTTACTATAATTATCCCAATTTAGGATAAAACGCGACTTAGGCCATATTAGTTTTGTATATCTGTGAATTAGGATTTTAAACAACGTTGCAGTTTGTACTAAATTAGGCTTCTAGCCCTTTCAACCCAAAAATGATTCTCCAAACTAGTGCAGACTAGGGTTGGCACGAGGTTGTGCCGATGTTGCGCCCCGACGTTTGGTCGCGTGACACCACGTTGTCCCGACGTCCAAATGCTGCTTGGGAATTGTAAATCTTAGTACGAATAAACACCCTAAAAGTACGAATAAGCAAGTGGTAGTAAAAACCAACCAACCCCACCAAATAACCACCTAAAGCCTAGTTCATGCACTTGCGAATTGCGATTTACGAATTGCGAAATGCGTTCGATTTTCGTTCTGATTGGCCACCTTCAAGGAAGACCTGAAATGCGACCAATCAGAACGCAAACAGAACGTATTTCGCAAATTCGTATAATGCAATTCGCAAGTGCATGAACTAGGCTTAACCAATGCATTAACACTCCCCAAATAACCAGGCTAACCAATGCATTAACACCCCCAAATCACCAGGCTAACCAATGCATTAACACCCTCCAAATAACCAGGCTAACCTAATTAATTAATGCTTTTGGTAAATCCTAGGTTTAGCGCGCTTATCCTAGGTTTTACCGTATCTCTATCCGATTTTACCAATGAGTTGCAAAACTAAAAAACGGATGGTAAATTTACTACAATAATCTGTGGCAAAAAATAACCCTCAATATTGTTATTCACACGCTACGAAACCTCTATGCTTACTTGTTTCTCTGTAAGGTTAGACGAAGGGCAGACTTATAGTTTGGAGTTATATTCGGCACCTTGGAAGCGTTTAAATCTCAATCAGCGTCGCTCTTAAGCGTGAATTATTAAACAAATACTGTTGTTGTTTGCTCTAGTGTCGTGTATTGTTAAAATATTCAGACTTTGGCATGATTATACCTGTGGGAGAAAGTTCAGAGAATGTTTTTTTCTCTGAAACTTTCAGTATTATGTAGGTATATATAATGTCTCATATAAAAATGTACATACACTACAGGGATTTTGTAGACCTGAGAGAGACACAAATACGATTTAATTAAAAAGGAGGAATTTAGTATGAGATGAATGAAAATATCTTAATCTTAATGCCCAAGGATATTTTTTCCTTGGTGGAAAAAATTGTGTTAAAAAACCACAGAGTAAATGGATAAAAAGACCCTTTTAGGCCATTATCTTTAAATCTGTAATGATGTGCGGATTTGTTGATCACCCCAAACGCATTTTGTTCGTCTTTTATACATCGATATCTTCATTTCTTGGATTACTTTTTATATTGGAATGGAGAGAAGGAAGACAGACAGACAGTTAATGGAGAATGTCAATAAAAGAACGAGAAAAAAAAATATTTGAAAAAAGGATTTGACAAAAATCGTTAAATTATTACCTTCCAACGTCTCGTTTTAATATGTTTGTTCATGCTTTAAACTGGCTACTGATCTAGAAAAAAATCAGTATACAGGGTGCATCAATATTCTGATAAAAAAATTAAAAAAGAGAATTAAATTAGTATTAATTTATTCTAAAGTTAAACTAACTCATGTTTATTTTATTTATTCCATATCTCATGTTTATTTTATTTATCCATTTTAAACTATTTGACTATATTGTAACTAAATTGCGAATTTTGCAGGCGCCTCCTGCTGATATACGCCCTTTTTTATTCCTGCATCTCATACCCTATTAAAGCCAATTACTATTCTAGCAGTAGCGGCGCACAAGGGAAATCAACCGGGTCGGCGCGGCGGCGAGGTGTATATATTAACGCCCTTTGAGATAGGGCGAAGACTTCAGCCCTATTGTATTCCAATCTCTTGGAGGAGTGTGAGGGGATGATGTGAGGGACGCAGGGAGGGATACACATGTTCAGCATACATCAGTAAAAATAAAATTTAAACATAAAAAACATGTATAGCGTACATTGTAGAGATTGTGCACAGAAAAAACAATAAGATATTTTCAACAATACAACTCTGTTTTTTTTCTCAGGAAAGATTTCGACAGACCATGACAGAAGAAAAGCAGATAACGTCCATATCAATCTATTTATTTATTTATTTTACTAAAAAGAGAGTCTCTAATATTTTTTAAGTTAACTATGGATGGGTTTAAATATAATCCGTCATGCGTTGTATTTTGTTCTTTTTAACCAGTTTTATTGGTTTATTTCAAAAATTACAGATCATGTATTTCAATTTTATTGGTTGGACGGAACGATAAACGACAAACGGACGCCCAAGCGTATGAACTCGCCTTTAGATTTTTGAGGCTTGTCAAAGTCTTGCCAAATTATAGGTTATAATTTTGTGTCAACTTATGTCAATTTCCCTGCGTTTTGGAAGATGATGCATTTTGATTCGTGTTATTACGTGTGTTTTGTGTCTTTTGAAGTCAAGTGGAGGAAAAATTTTAGACCCAGAGCTGTAGACCCAGAGCACAGTTTATAGTTAATACTCGGTGCCCAGGCAGAAAGTTTTATACACCAATAAAGTTATATATATATATATATATATATATATATATATATATATATATATATATATATATATATATATATATATATATATATATATATATATATATATATATATATATATATATATATATATATATATATATATATTGAACTCTACTATGTATATCTTTCTTGGAGTTCCATTCTTCAGATATAATACTTCCTAAATATTTATATTCGCTACACCTTTTAATTTCATGTATGTGTAGTTCAGGATCTTCAGTTTGTTCTTCTCCTACTTTCAGGTATTCGGTTTTTGTGAGGTTAATATTGAGTCCCCATCTGTCGTGTTCTTCTTCAAGTTTCCTGAACATATAGTCGGCAACCTCACAACTCCTGCAACAATAACTTGGTCGTCTGCAAAGAACAAGGTCGATAGACAGTGGTTGTCAATCTCTATTCCCATAGCTCTACTCTTTCTTCTCCAGTTTTTCAATGCCTCCTGGATATATATTTTAAATAAGGTAGGTGATAAACTGCACCCCTGTCTAAGTCCTTTAAATGTCAGGAAGGGTTCCGATAGGAACTTCCCCTGTCTGATCATACTTTTTGGATTTTTGTACATATTCCAGATTGCATTGATATATGTTTTACTCACATTTGTCTCAACCAAGATTTCAAATAATTCCTTCAAAGGCACCGTGTCATAGGCTTTCTCTAAATCTATAAATACCAGATGCGTGTCAAATTTCGAGCTCTCCTTTTTTCAATTATTTGTTGTGACACAAATATGTTGTCTGTACAAGAACGCCCAGCGCGGAAACCACCTTGTTCTTCTATTTCTTCAAAGCTCTCTTCTACTCTCTCTTTTAATATCCTGCCATACAACCTTCCCATTGAGCTTGTCAAACTAATGCCTCTGTAGTTGCTCCATCTTTTTTTGTCTCCTTTCTTAAAGATAGGGCTGATGTACGCCAGGTTCCAGTCTTCAGGAATGTTTTCGTTTTTTATCAGGCATCTGTTGAAGATATCAGCTAGTATTTCCAATAATATATCGGGTCCCTGCTTTATTAGCTCAATGAAAATGTTTCCCGGTCCCGCAGCTTTTCCATTTTTTCCAATAAAGTTACCATCAATAAAGTTTGTACATACACCATCTTAACCAAAAAAATAAAAAACCGATTTTAACCAAATTAGGCCATTAGTTTTTGGTGGGGGTGGGGGGTTGGTAAGGGGCTATGGGAGGGGGTTAAAAATTTTAAAAAATCATAACTCCAAAATTACAGTAGCTAGCGAAACGCGGTTTTCAATTTAAGATTAGGAATAATATTTGCAACAAAATTTGTAATAACATCAAAGTCAGTCAAAGTCACAGTTTTTGAGATAAAAAAAAATGGAAAATTTCCTTTACTTTGAAAGTAAAAGAACTGCCTACCAACTTTTTATTATCATATTTTAGTATGGGCGGCTATGCGTGCCTCCCGGCGCTAATTTTTTGGTTTATTTCCAAGTTTTTAATAAAAAGACCACTCAATGCTTTTTCTTTAAAAAAACAAACATATATCCAGGATTATACATCAATATTAAAACAGATATCTCCAGACAAATAGAGTACGTATAATATACATTATAATCAACCGAAACAAACAAAAACATCTAAAATTAGACCCTCCCTCGACAAAACAACACTTGTTTTCCTAACATCGCCGACCTTTTTGTCGGGGTAAGTATCAGAAAAAAACAAATATGGGAGGGAAAAAAGTTGGGATTTAGCTGGAGAGCGGTAGAACAAATCCATCGACATCGGATGAGGACGTGACATTGTTCCAGAAAAACCTCAGCCAATCCAGTTTAATGCCTCTATAAAATTCAGCCCAGAAACTGGTCTCTTTAGATGCATATTCATGCAGATCATATGCAGAACATGGGTGTGATTTAACGAAGACGAAATAAAAGGGTAAAGTAAACATAAAAGAAAATCAAAGATATTGTTATTATAATATTTATAATATAGCTATTTATGTAACTAGTACCTAAAATGATGTTTTTTAGGACGAATCATTACTGTTTGCGGACGAGGCGTTAGCCGAGTCCGAAATAGTAGATGAGTCCTAAAAAACATAATTTAGGTACGTGTTACATACACTATTTTTTGTCATACGCTTTTTACAGTTTTTTAGAACGCATATTTGCAAATTTTCCATATTTGAAATTATAATGTTTGAAAAAGTTGGCTTATAAATTCATATCTTAGTAACGAGTTTGTTTATTTCATCGCATTTTGACATGTCATTCGAAATTTGTCACAAAATCACACAAATTCATCAACAATTTTAAAATGTTCCAAAATCCCGAACATATTGCTAATAAGGCCAAAGAAATCGTGTTGGATTTACTTCCTGTGAAGTCTCGTGCCATTTACCAGAAAGAATATGATGTTTTTAATGAATGGAAAGACAAAAATGGCGTATTCGTTGTAAATGAAGATGTATTGCTAAATTATTTCCACGAAAAAGTAAGTACCTAGGTACCTATTTAAAAGAGGCTTTTAAATTAAAATATTCTTAAATTACAGTCACAAACATTCAAACCATCGTCAATTTGGTCGAAATATTCCATGCTGAGAGCAGTGTTAAGTGTTAAAGAAGATATTTATATTGACAAATTTCCAAAACTTATTGCTTTTTTTTTGAAGAGGAATTCGGTTGGTTACGAGCCTAAAAAGTCTAAGGTTTTGTCCATAAAAGAGATCGGTGATTTTTTGGCCACGGCTAGTGATGAAACTTATTTACTTACTAAGGTAAGTTTGCGATAATGATTTTTAAAATATATAGATGGTTTCTTATTCCATTGTATTTGATTTTTAGGTAGCTCTTGTCATTGGCCTTTGTGGAGCATGTAGAAGAGAAGAATTGTACTCTCTACGAGTGCAAGACATCATAGAAAAAGACAACAGCTGCCTTTTAGTTACCCTTGCGGATACAAAACTAATATCAAAAGAGTGTTTCCGGTGGTGAACGAAGGGAACGTTGTCAATCCAGTTGAGTTGTATAGAAAATATGCTTGTCTTAGGCCAAAAAATGTACCACATGATTATGTCTTGTTTGTGACTGTAATTTAAGAATATTTTAATTTAAAAGCCTCTTTTAAATAGGTACCTAGGTACTTACTTTAAACAAATAACTTAGCTTTTGATATTGTTAGTATTTAATAATTTAATTATAAATATATGTATAATTTTATGTGATTTTGTGACAAATTTCGAATGACAAAATAAAACAACCAAATAACGAATTTAGACATTTTAGTCCATAAAGGTTGCCATGACGACCTTTACGGCCTAGGCCGAAAAAGAAACATTTTACGGACTGAAATGAGTCCGTAAAATAGCTGTTTTTGGGAGCGTATGACAAAAATAATATTACGTACAGATTTTTCCCCATAGCAACTGTTAAAATTGTCTTATATATTACAAAAATAGTAGATTAAATGATACTTTAACAGCGAGGATAGGTTAAAAACTTTATTTCTTCTCGCGCGTTTTTTAATTGCCTCCATTTTTGAAAATTTTTGTATTCCTTTTCATAAATTATTCGGGATTTAAATGGAAGTAGTTTGGATATGGCGTTTGTCGCCTCAGCCTGAATATCTGCCGGTTATTTACTTATTTCGTTTTGAGCCATTTCTGTCTCCAATTCAATTAGCAATCGACACGAAAGAGAATTAAAAAATATTGACTCAAAACTGACAACTAAAGAGACAGCTTTATTTATTTGTCAAATTACATAAAAACCAACAACAACCCAGCACAATATTTTTTCTACTTGTAATAAATTCTTTGAAATAATAACTTCTGAATATTTTTTAAAAAGTAACTCGCTATGGAAAAAATTTTGTTTTATACATGCCGATAAAATTGCATTATCGTCTTCTATAAAAAATAACTATTAATTCACGATTTGCTCTAGTTCAAGGTCTTTTAAATATTAAGCACTTTTCGGACAATTCTCACTGTGCCCAATATGGGTGCTTTTAAGCACCCAAGTTGGTAAGCTTTGGGTTTAATTTCAATAATATTCCGTATTCTTTGTAAAATCTCTATGAAGAAGTCCATTGGCAGAGAGTACAAAAGGTAAAACCATGGCTTTATTGAGCTGGCATATTCTCTTTAGTTCATATGCAGTAAGACCTTGATACTTCTGTATTTTTTCTGTTGCAGTTTTTTGAAGATTCTGGTCTAATGGTAAGCCGGCTACGTCAATTATGAAGCATTCTTTCTTGTCCTTGTTTATCCAGAGTATATCGGGTTTATTATGTAACACTGTTTTATCTGTTAAAATAAGTTTATCCCAATATAGTTTAAGGTTGCTGTTTTCCATTACAGATTCTGGGGATTTTATTTATTCGTGTCAAAAGCGTTGCGTATAAAAAAATATATATATACAGGGTAGTTCACCACATACAACATGGAGTATTGTAGCTAAACGATTAGATTTTTGCAAATTATAAGTTTTGGGTTTGTTGAAGGACTATTAGAGCTACAATTTAAAAATATTTTTACAAGATACAGAGTGTCCCTAATAAATAAAAAATATCAAAGTTTTATTTTTTTAAATGGATAACCCTGTATATTATTACATTTTTACTTTCTACTATTAAAATAAAGGTAAATTTGATTAAGGTTTACCGCATTTTAATCTTACCATTTTTGAAATATTTAGGTTTTTGTCAAAATACAGTAATAATTTTAATGCTTCATTTCTCTAAGTGTATTTAAGTTTTTAAAACGAAATATTGTACTGTAAGTATTTCTATTTACTAAATTTTATGGTGCAATAATAAAAATTATACTACCTTATACAGAGTGTCTAAAAATTTATTTTAAATAATTACTAGCTTTAAACGGCAATAACTTGTTTAATTTAAATGGAACACCCTGTATATTTTATAAGAATCAAATGCACAATTTATTTGTCTATCAAATTGTATTGAACCATTTTTTACTTATCTCTTCAAGTTTTCGTAGAAAATGCATTTTCTTATAATTGAGACCTCATTTGTCAATATACCCATGGAATGTTGACATTTTAGATTATTTTTAATGATGTAACAAATTTTTAAAGATACAGATATTAATATTGCCGATATAGTTCGCTTATTTCATTAAAAAATAAAAAAAAACTGTTTAAATATTTGTTAAAAAGATTGTTCCTTTTTTTAACATGATTCCAGTATTCAATCTACATTAATTGACTATTTGCGTTGATTAATAATATAATAATTGCTCCAAACTAAAAAGCTGAATTTTTTATGTATATTAGACTGTGGTAAAAAGTGACACCTTAAAAATTTGATTTCATTTTTTGAAGAATGCTTATTTTTATTATTATATTAATTTCTCATTCAAATCCACATTCATTTAGAATCATTTATTAACTAACACAATTAAGTATGTAATTAATTAATATTAATATTTGGGCGAAAATAATGGTGGTATATTTAATTAATGGTATACTCTTTTATAAAGATTTAAATAGTTTTCTTTTTGTATACAAATGGGCTAGTAATATTATCGTTTTTAGCACCTGTACATTTTGTACATTCTTGCTTTAAAAACAATCTAAAATGTCAATATTCCATGGATATATTGATAAATGAGGTCTAAATTATAAGAAAATGCATTTTCTACGAAAACTTGAAGGGATAGGTAAAAATAGTATAATACAATTTGATAGACAATTAAATTGTGCATCTGATTATCCTAAAATATACAGGGTGTTCCATTTAAATTAAACAAGTTATGGCCGTTTAAAGCTAGAAATTATTTAAAACAATTTTTTAGACACGCTCTATGAGGTAGTATTATTTTTATTATTGCAACACAATAACTGATCGATAAATAAACTTCAGTAAATATTTAAAAGTAATAATAAATTCTCAAAAATAAAGAAGTTGTCTAAAAATGTGCTACAGTACGGATACAGTATATCTTTAATTTCCTTCTCCATCTGTGGTAAAAATACCTAGCCTCAGTTTTACATAAAACGTTAAATGCCGAACGCTTATTTTGCTACTTTTTTGGACTAGTGAAATTGACTCCTAAAAATATAAATTATTTTTCAATCTAAAAACCTAAAATCAAGTACTTTCAACTAAATTTTACAGAGATTTTATTATTAATATTGAAAACTACACGTTCCTCTCTCAATTAATAATTATCCAATAACGATGATTATTGCAAACCCCTAAATGGACTTTAATATAAACAACTTATCAAACTAAACCGATACGCATCTGTATTGTTTTGCGTAAAATAATACGAGGCCAGGAAATGATTTTGATTTAAATCTTGGCATTTGAACGGTTATTTTGGGGGATGTTAAATGTTAATAATAAATTTATTTTGTTTAAACGGGGAATATTCGTATACGCTTACGCCAAATAAATAATTATATTTATTGAATATAATGTTTCCGGGCTGAATTTAATAAATTAATTATGTGTGTTTTGCAATGGCGCAAAAATAAAATGTTATAAATAAATTTATTATGGACGAGGATGCTACTTGATACCTTGTTTTTTAAGGCTTGTTCTATTCCACGGTTTTTTATTTATCATTAAATAAATATTTGAATATATTGTATATACAGGGAATTGAAATGAAATTTGGTGAGCATATGTAGGTTAATTCAGAGCACTTTTTTAAAATATAGAGTTCTACAGGGTGTCCGCAAAAAAAGTTACATATCAAAGTTGTAATAATAAAAATAATAAATAATAAATAAAAATTAAAATATCTAGGAAAATCTTTGTCTGAGAGTTAGGCAACCTTAATAATATTTTGAAGATATATAAATTCCCCATTGAACACCGTAAAAATATACCGGGTGTTCCATTTAAAATAAAGGAGTAACTTGCTTTTAAAAGTGACTAATGTTCCATATTAATTTTGTCTCACCCTGTATAACTTTTCGGGTCAAATTTCAATTTGGTTTAACATACAATGGTTACTGTAATTGAATATCAGGCTATACAAGGTCAAGTAAAATTTAGGTAGCTGTTATCGAAATTTAAAATTTACTCTTCATTTTCACACAATGTGAAATATATCAAAATCCTTCGATTTTAGGTATATACTTCTTTAATAACTCACCTTTATTTTTTTCCTAGAATCCGAAAATCAATTAATATATAGGGTGTTCCATTAGAAAAAAACACAACTTTGATGTGTAACTTTTTTTGGGAACACCCTGTATAATTCTATATATTTTTATAAAATGCAATTTCAATTAATCTACATATGCTGTCAAAATTTAATTTCGATATAAACTACCGTTCTCCTTGGAGCTTCCGCGGCGTATGAGAGGCGCCACCCTGTATATTCTGTAAACTTTGGTCTAACTAATCCATTTGTTTACGCTATTTAGATTCATTTTTTATTAATAATTAATCTGGCTTATAAAAAAAATAAGATCTGTTATAAAACTATAACAAAAAAAACAGTTTAAAATACAGTTCAAAATAAAGTTAGAGATTACCACAGAAGATACTATTTTAAATTTATTTCTACATGTAATTCGTCTTTCCCGTGTAGCTTTTGCAAATTATTCCAAACCAATTAATTCTATAATACACAATACGCCACATCGAAAAATTTACGAATTCCAATTGCCATAGATTGCTTGTAATTGAAAACGAAATATTTTGATTTGCGCTCGCGTATGTATATTTCGCTATATGGGTCATACAGTTAGTTTAGTTTGTTTAAACAAATATTATTAACATTAACAGTCAGCGAAAATTCGCCAGCTACTTGTAAATAACACCGAATTAATTGGAAATTTTGACCGAGCGGAGTGGACAAATTGACGCCGTTTTTTTTCGCATACGGTTGACACACATAGACAGTAAATTACTCGAAAAAAATGAAGTACCCCGCTCATTTTTTAGTCTTTGCTCTGTTTTTCATTGTCATTTCATTGGGTGAGTTTAATTTTAATTTATTTTTCACTTAATTCTTTTTTTTAATAATTTTTACTTACCTATGTTTGTAAATAAGTATTTTTAAGTTAAAAAAATTATACAGGGTGTTTCAAAAACATAACATCTCTCGTGGTATCAACATAGGTCCGATTCTGCTTTGTTTCGTAGCTACAGGGTGTTAAAGTCGTAATAATCTTTCAATTTAAATATTTTATGATAATTTTGACCCTCAAAATTTTATTCGAATCGCTAAAAGTACTTGGAAGAAAATTATAATAAATCGAAAAAAAAATAAGACTTTAACACCCTGTAGCTACGAAACAAAGCAGAATTGGACCTATGTTGATATAAAAAATAAATCGTATTTTTACGTGAGGAATCTCTCTATGAAAGAAGGTACATGTTTTTTGAAACACCCTCTATAAAATTGATATTTCTAGATGGAAACCATGGATTTCCAAGATCCAAGAGAGAAACAGTGTCGGATATGGTTAAAAGAAAAAAACTGACTGGTAAGATCAGTTTCAAGCCTATATCGCTGCCTGAATTGACAAAACCCATAAAAATACCTTCCAGAATTCAGATAAAACCCAAAATGGCCGACAGCCATAACGACAGGTAAAGTGTATAAAAATTCGTAGAATCAACTATATAATACTAATGTATTCATCCACATATATGTCTCTGTATACTAATATCAAAAAATAGTATCGACAATTAAAAATATATCATCAAAATTGACACTCTGTACCTCAGTAACTTAGGAAAAATCTAAATTTAACTTTATAATATGTGGTAGAATTCTATACATACTGTTTTGGGACACTCTGTATAAATATATAGTAACTAAGTTCAAATGATACAAAACATATCCCTAAAAACCATCTAAAATAGAATTTTATACAAATATAATAATATTTTCATCCACAGATACACCTCTGTATACTAATATCAAGAAATAGTACAGAAAATAGAAAATATATCATTAAATATGACACCCTGTATATCAGTAGCTTTCAATTTTACGTATTTAAATAATAAAAAGAAAAAATCTATATTTAACTTTATAATATGTGGTAGAATTCTGTAAAAACCTGTTTGGAACATCCTATATAAAAATACAGCATATAAGTTGAGTTATAAAAATATACTTGATCCACCCTGTAGATCTACAGAAAATTGTTTTAAGATATGATAATTTCAAATAGGAAACTTAATATAGAGTTACACCCTGTATAAAAATATAGTATATAGTAAGTTCGACATACAAATATATTAAAAAATCTTACCAAATTTCTTTTTATCTTTAAAACTCTCCTGTATATTAAATTTTACCTACCTATATTTCTATCAAAACATACCTGCCACATAGAAAACTAATAAACTATTATTAATTTTGACACGCTGTATTTAAGTAAGTTTTAATTTTAATTACTAAAGTAATATAAGTAAAATAAATCCATATTTAACTTTATAGTATGTGATGAATTTTATCCATGCTTGTTTGGTACACCCTATATAAAAATAAAGTATCTATAATAAGTTCAAATGAACACAAAAGATATCTTCAAAAACCGTGTAAAAGAAAAATTTTAAAAAATATAAAAATATACCTAACATTCATCCCCAGCTAGGTATGTTCAAAACGCACTAATAATACATAATGCATCATTTATTTGTTTAATATTATTTTATTCCGGCATTTTTAAACACTGCGTTCGTGCAATTTCAAATTTAATTTTTCTATTAATTATGTATGCCCATCTCATACATAAATACATAGCACAAAAATATATGCCGTTTAGAAAGATTCAAAAACATTCTAAAAATCACTAAATTTTCATGCAAAACTACTAAAAACATGCAATTACTTACAAGAACATCCAGAAAAACACTTACGCACTTTGAAATCAGTCCAAGAACACGAGAAAACACTATATTTAAGTCCACCCGCTAAAAACACGTTTTAAAATTAATTTAACACAAAGTAAATGAAAAGATTCAACTTGTTGCTAAGAAGAACATGGCCGTTTGTTATCGTAGATAGTTTTTTGTTTCAGTTGTCTTGGTAACTGAGCCGTCCATGGCTAACTTTTCAAAATTTCGCGGCACGCGCTACGCGGCGCGATGTGCCAGCGGGGTGTGGAATTTGTATCTGCTCTGTGGTGGAGAGCGCTAAGGCCTGGTTTAGACTAAAGTTTCGTTAATTTTTAGGCTTGGTTTAGATCAATTAAATAGTTTATTATTGGAAATTATTGTTTTTAATGTATTTTTTAGGGTTTTGAGGGTGTTTTATGGAATAAATTGTAATAAATAATTGTAGAAATGCGTTTAAATAACTTTAATTGATTATTATAGACAAAAATTATTAATTTTTAAGCGTTTTTTTTAAAGTATAGTACCTAATGTCTTAAATTATTACAATATTTATGTTTTTTTTGTATAAAATATTATTTATTACACCTATAATATTGTTTAATATTATATATTTTCAGAAATACTTCTCAAAAAGTATATTTGTAATATTTTTAAGAGAAATATTTTTTGAAAAATATACTAGCAATAGCAGCACACGTTTTAAAACCATTTTCAAAGATATACAGGGTGTTTCAAATATATTTTTACACTACTTTATTTAATTTGCAGTTTTTTAAATGGATTTCAGTATAAATTTTTTATTTTTTTCGTAAAATTCACATTTAAAAATGGTATGTTGTTTTATTAAGAGTAAAAATGACACTTTATGTGGCGAGGCTGTCCGTTTGACATACAGGTGAGCCACAAAAAGTAATTTTTACTCCGAATAGAACATGCTATTTTTTTCAAACGCCACAAATAAGTTTTTAAACAATTTCAAAAGTTCCAAATAATATAAAAAGGTTTAAAAGTAATACCTTGTATGTAATTATAGATTGAGGAACTATGGTTACGCTCGTTGAATTTGACACTTTACGTCAGTTTGATAATACATTTTCGTACTTTTGTACTTAGGCGTTAAAGTGCTTTACTTTTATGCCTAGGCGTTAAAATGACTTTTTTATATTGTCAATCACGTGGTAAAAATTAATACTTTTGTGACATTTGAAAAAATATATATTTATATTACTATAATCTATACTGAGTGGTTAAAAATACGAGTTTATTTAGTTCATAGAGCAATGGATCTGTAAGATCGAAGTGATTAACCCCCCTCCCACTCATTCTAGTTCATAGAGCTAAAAATAGTAATTATAAATCAGGAAATTAGCATAGCGGATTATACAAGTATATAACACATAAAAATACATCTAGATTTGATAAAAAAAATAATAAAAAGTTTATTTTTTTTAGATTGAAGTTATTAGAAAACCGAATCAAAGATTTTAAATCAAAAATAGCTGTCAAACCACAACTCAAAGGAAGATCAGCCTTCGAAAAAGACGCCATATCGAAAAAACTCCAAATCAGAAAAAACGACTTAAAGAAAAAGATGTTGTTGAACAGAAACGCCTCAGAGAGGGTTGGATCTCCTGTCAAACTCCAGAACAGAATTGGATTGGATGAATTCAACGAGAAAAAGATAAAAAATAACGCTAATAGAAAAGAAGTAGATGATTTTAAAATAAAAACTTTGTCTCATGTTACTAAAGGAACTACTACAACTACTACTAAGGTTCCTATAGTTGTTTTGGGACCTTCTTCAACGACTTCTACTTCGAAGCCGGTAGATGTTTCTGTTAAAGTTTCTTCTAGTACTGAGTCAAGTGGTAGTAGTCCAAAACCCGAAAATTTGGCATCGACTTTTGAGAAAATTAAAGAAAAACAAAGAGATACTGTTTCGAAGATTCGTAGCAAACTGACAGCTGGTATTATCAAAAACAACGAGAAAGTTGATAATGTTTTGTAATTTTTTGTATTAATAAATGAAAAATAAAGTTTTTTTTTATGTAAATGTACTTTTATATGTCTTTTTTGTGTAGTGGTTCAGTAAAAATATTCAGCGTACTAGATGTTATGATATGAGTAATTATATTATTTTACTTTGATTTAAAAAGAATAATGACTAAAATCAACAACAAATACTTCTTACAAACTTAACGTCTAACAAACATTGAACAACTTAACGTCATCAAACTTATCAAATTTAAGTTTTATAATCCTCGTACTTCTTACTATTAATATATATTCTCCTTTATTTGTATTTGCTTTCTGTATTTGACCATTTCTACCGCTCCGTGCATATTTTATCAAGCCTCTTAAGTGTTCTATGGCGCCGTCTCACGGAAACTACGCCAACTAATAATTGATGTCTCTTTAAAGTTCCAAATCCCAAATTACTAGATTCCTTCCGAGGGCTTAATTACAAACTTCTGCCTCGAACTGTCTTTCAAGGAAGTGGACGTATCTATCCCGGAGGACTGCTCTCCCGAAGGATTCGTTGCTGCAGTGGAGGATATACTGGATGTTAAAATAGAGAAAGAGACCATTTTAGAAAATCGATTTTGCTTATTTGGTAATATGTTGTAGTGCTGAAGGTGTACTTTACAGAACCGTGTCGTTTTTAAGATTGACACTTTCTGTTCCAGGGATATTTGGTGTTAAATGTTTCGGAAAACAGAAAAAAATATTTCTTTTGTAGATTTTCTCAAATAACTCGAAATCTGTTAGAGAATTCGGAAAACAGTTTGCGGCAGTCAATTCTAGATAAAATGAACTATCAGTAGGAATTTTGATTTTAGTTGCGGTCTGAGAGATTTCGGTTTTTGACAAAATCGACAGGGGGTGCCGAGAAATGTTTTCGAAAAATTTTGAAAAATCGATTTTGCTTATTTGGTAATATGTTGTAGTGCTGAATGTGTACTTTACAGAACCGTGTCGTTTTTAAGATTGACACTTTTTGTTCCAGGGATATTTCGCGTTAAATATTTCGGGAAACAGAAAAAAAATATCTGTTTTGTAGATTTTCTCAAATAACTCGAAATCTGTTAGAGAATTCGGAAAACAGTTTGCGGCAGTCAATTCTAGATAAAATGAACTATCAGTAGGAACATTTTAGTTGCGATCTGAGAGATTTCGGTTTTTGACAAAATCGACAGGGGGGTGCCATGATGAAAAAAAATTGAAATATTAAAAATTTTAATTTTAAAAACAAGAAAACTAACATTTCTGGTCCTCTATAGCTGTTGGCTACAGCTAGATGGGATAGTCAGGAGTGAAAAAATAAAATAGTTAAAATTTGGTATTAGTTTTAATTAGAAATATACAGGGTGGTCCGAACTGTATTCCGAAAACATCGGCAGCATATTCTGCAGATAAAAATACGTAAAAGAGTTCGTATAAATGTATGTCCTAAAATGCTTAGTTTCGGACATACAGGGTGTAGAAGTTTCATTTTTATTTCGATTTTTTCCAAATAATTTCTGAAGTAACGTCAATATTTGGATGAAAATTGATGTCTGGGAGTTTTTTGACATGAGAAATTTGATTTTGATGTCAATATAGCTCTTATTTGTAGGGGGCGCCACCTACATATTTTTACTGGCTTGAAGAGTAATAACTTTTCGTCCGTACATGTATAAAACTACCGAGTAAAAAAATATGACGATAAGGCAGTTTCTGTTGAACTTTTGGCGCAAAAACATTTCAAATTTATGATTTCAGTCCAATAACTATTTATTAGTTAAAATGTTTAATTTATGACAATGATAACAAGTATTGGTAATTTCATTACACGTAGCGTTTTTTACCAAGAGACATTTTTTGCGTAAAAAACATCATAAATGTATATTTTTTACTCGTTTGTTTTATACAGGTACCGACGAAAAGTTATTACTTTTCAAACTAGTTAAAAAATATGAAGGGGGTGCCCTCTACAAGTAGGAATCATATTGACATCAAAATCAATCAATTTGTCCTGTCAAAAAACTTCCAGACACCAATTTTGATCAAAATATTGCCGTTAATTCAGAAATTAATTGGAAAAAATCGAAATAAAAATGAAACTTCTACACCCTGTATCTGCGAAACTAAGCGTTTTAGGAGATACATTTATACGAACTTTTTTTACTAATTTTTATCTGCAGAATATGCTGCCGAAGTGTCCCGAATACAGTTTGGACCACCCCGTATATTCTAGCTATTATGTGAATTTTTTTAGAATTTAGAATTAGTGGGAGGAGGTTTAATCACTTCGACCTTACAGATCCATTGTGTCCCCCTTTCTTGAATCATAACTCATCATACAGTCCCAGGGCTTTGACAAAAGCCAGTATCTGGGACGGTTTTATAGAGGGTAGTTCTCCATCTCCAATATCAGTCGTACCAAAATTCATGGCACGAATGGTTGTCGTCTCGGCGCACTCAGTGATGAGCTGTACTGGTGTTTCCCCATCTTCCCCACAGAATCTGCATTCGCCGTTTCTTCTTAGTTTCAATCTACTGAGGTGTTCATTGAGGAGACAGTGTCTTGTTAAAAACCCCGTGACAATCCGAAGATTGTTCTTACTCAGACCCAGGAAGTTCTGTGATTTTTCTTGATCATAAGCCCTCAGAAAATTCTTCGAGTGTCTTAGACCATTGCAAGATTTCCATTCCAGGTTGCGGATGGAATCTTCCAAGTTCTTGAGTTCCGCCTTGAGTTGGTTACCACTTGGAAAGCAGAACGGTTCTGGTCCAGTTAGTGGAGTGTTCGCTCCTTTCCTAGCTAGATTATTTGCTTTTTCATTGCCTTCTATCCCTCGGTGAGCAGGCACCCAGTGTAGGAGGACTTTGTTTTCTTTGCCTAATTTATTCAGCTTCTCTATGCATTCTTTAATTTTATATTTATATTTTACATTTTTTTTTATTTTTTTCACATAATATTATAATAATATTATGTGAAACACGCATTTCAAAACTTAAATTGAAAATTCAAAATTAAAGACAACGTTATAACTAAAATTGTTTTGTATAGTTTTTTCAACTTATTTATGTTGGCAGAGAATTTTTTATTCCATAACTTGCCTCTAAAATAAACATTGCAACACATATCACGATTATATTCTTAATCATTTACGTTTGTTTCATTTTTAGATCGGAGTTTTAATCTGGCAAATTTCATCTGCATTATTCCCCGACGTTTTCGCTTTCCTCTTGTTTCTTTTTGTCCCCCTCTCCCCTGGTTTACTCGCGTCTCCCCTATTCTGGAACACGCTGACGTGTATTACGTACTCGTCTCCTGTCAACGCCAGAGGAAACTGTTGACGATTCGCATCTCAAATGTATCGAATCGATTTGCCGAAGCCATTGTCCTTATCTCTCTTGTTCAAACGACTGATTCGATTTATCCAATTGGACATGTTCAAATACTTCATTTTTAGATAAATTTAGATTTTTTTTTATCAAACTGTTATACTGGGCGGTGGATTCAAGGAAAACTTAGACAAGGAAAGAGAGGGGACAGGTAACACGGCAGCTGAAAGTGAGGCCACTTGTCACCACCGAAATTTAAATTAGCTTGTACCTAGACGAAACAAAATATTTATTAAAACGTAAACTAATATATCGATCATTTTTGAGTAATGCATATACAATTTTGTATTCTATAGTCTCATCTTTATAATAATAGAATATCTAAGTCGATAATGCAAAATTTATTTAACAGTCACAGTGGACTGATCATCAAGACAATTATTTATTTATTAACGTGTGTATAATGTATAATTAAATAAAAAATAATGTAAATATATATATTTTAAACGTGTATGTACATACAGTGTGACCCACTCAAGACCGGGCACCCTCCATAAAATCTGTGTTTATAGTCCGATTTTATGA
This sequence comes from Sitophilus oryzae, assembly GCF_002938485.1. NCBI lineage: Eukaryota > Metazoa > Arthropoda > Insecta > Coleoptera > Curculionidae > Sitophilus > Sitophilus oryzae. Next base: position 1,026,273 of record NW_022145624.1, on the reverse strand, counting down.
TTTTTTTTTCAAATATAAAGTTTCAAAAAATGTACTTTAGGGCTCAATGTCATGTTATTTCACAAAAAACTAGGCCTACTTAATAAAGTTTTTGTGGTGAAAAATTTGCAAAATCATATTAGCGATTTTTTTTCAAAAAATTTGAGTACACCCCTACATTCGGCATCCCCCAAAACAGTTCTGTACCAAATTTTGTTTAAAAATATTAATTATTAATAATTCTGCAGTTAAATTAAATAATTCCCTATTTTTGCCAATTTAACGATGAGTTATCACGTAACCCTTGAAAAAAACAATCCACGACAACGAGTTTTATTACAAACAATGATAAAAATACTACAAGCAACACAATAACCGAATAATAAGTTAAACATATTCAAATAATTCTAGTTGCTTCTACCAGCCCTCCATTCAGTTCAATACATTTGTCGCATCTTCTTCTTAGATTAACAGTTACATTCCTAAGCTGCTGTGGTGTAATATTTGCAGAAGCCTCTGTAATTCTAATACGTAGTTCATCTACAGATTGAGGTCTAGACTTGTAAACTTGTTGCTTTAAGAAACCCCAAAGAAAGAAATCAAGGGGTGTTAGGTCCGGGGATATCGGTGGCCACTCAATTAGCGGGCTATTTCGACCTATCCACTTATTTTCAAAATTTTCATTTAACCATTCCCTGACAACTGCCGCGTTATGCACAGGTGATCCGTCCAATTGAAATTTTAAATTCAAACGGGTTTGGCATGGTAAATTATGTATTGCATCCCAAAAGTCATTAATCAGAAAATTCAAAAACGTTGGACTATTCAAATTTCTCTCAAAAAAATATGGACCAATGATTCTATCATCAAGTATGCCACACCACACATTTAATTTCTGAGAATACTGTCTTCTTGTATTGATCACCCATTCAGGGTTTTCGACTGCCCAGAATCGCGAATTTTGAGAGGATACTACTCCGTTTGTACTAAATGTTGCCTCATCACTAAATAAAATTTCTTTTAAGAAATTTCTATTATTTAAATACTCTGCTTGAGCCCATAAGCAGAATTCTAATCGTCTAACATCATCTCCGTTTTCCAAAGTGTGTAAAATCTTTGGTTTAAAGGGTTTAACTTTATTAGTTCGCAAACATCTCCTAATATTTTCCCTTGGTATATCCAAATCAACACTGGCGCCTCTAATGCTTGCACGAGGATTGTTACGAAAATATTCTAATATTTCCTCATTCCGCCTATTTATTCGATGTTCCGGCCTTCTGTTTTTTAGTAAGTATTTTGACACACAACCAGTTTCATTAAAAACTCTATTTATTCGTTGAACCGTGCTTCTACTTACTGCAGGTCTGTCGGGATGTCTGTTGTTAAATTCTCTGGCAGCTTCTCCTGCTTGAAGATAGTTATCACCCACTAAACGAATAATTTCAATTTTATCCCTAATATTTAATTGTTCCATAATGCAAATAATATTTCTTGATACAACACTTTTCTGCGTGCTATTAAATTAATATTCAATTCTACGCTGCAAGAATTGACAGCTAATAAAACCCATTGTTGTGGATTGTTTTTTTCAAGGGTTACGTGATAACTCATCGTTAAATTGGCAAAAATAGGGAATTATTTAATTTAACTGCAGAATTATTAATAATTAATATTTTTAAACGAAATTTGTACAGAACTGTTTTGGGGATGCCGAATGTAGGGGTGTACTCAAATTTTTTGAAAAAAAAATCACTAATATGATTTTGCAAATTTTTCACCACAAAAACTTTATTAAGTAGGCCTTGTTTTTTGTGAAATAACATGACATTGAGCCCTAAAGTACATTTTTTGAAACTTTATATTTGAAAAAAAAATCATCAAAATCGGACTATAAACACAGATTTTATGGAGGGTGCCCGGTCTTGAGTGGGTCACACTGTATATGTATACCGAATGATATTAAAAAAACAGACTTTAAATGTTTCAGTTTAAAATTCAAAGGTTCTCTTCTCATACATCATTCTCAATTCACGTCACCCAAATCAGCCATAACAAAAACAAAAACAGCACACGTATTTATTTTTAATATGGAAAGAGCACACGTACTAAATTTAATAAAGAAATAACTTTTTTCATCCCCTTATATAAAACCGAATTATAATAAAAATATTGTGTCTCTTGAATGTTTTTTCTTTGAAATTGCTTCGAGGATATCTCGTTAAGAATTTAGGAGGCAGCAAATGTTTTATCCTTGTATTTTTCCTCATTTTTTGTATGGCATTCCATTAATTTTTCTGAAAATTCTTATATGTATTAGAACTTTATTAATTTATGTCTATTAAATGCTGGAGTAATATTATTTTTTTCGGATTATACAGGGTGGTCCGAATTGTATTAAAGAAACTTCGTCAGCATATTTTGCAAATAAAAATAACTAAAACTGTTCGAATAAATTTATGTGCTAAAATGCTTAGTTTCGGAGATACAGGGTGTAGAATTTCATAATTCGGTTTTAATATATTCTTTTGATGGTAATAATGTTATTTAATAATGAATTCATACCCCACAACTGAAGAATCATACTTCTTCAGCTAATGGTAAACTGCTGAGGGACATATGCCATCCAGTTCAAAAGGACTCAGTTCAGGAAAGTTTTCTCGTTATAATTCGGTTTTAATATATTCTTTTGATGATAATAATGTTATTTAATAATAAATTTAAACCCCCCAACCTAAAAATCACACTTCTTCAGCTAACGGTAAACTGCTGATAGACACATGCCATCCAGTTCGAAAGGACCCAGTCCAGGAAAGTTTTCTCGTTATAATTCGGTTTTAATATATTCTTTTGATGACAATAATGTTATTTAATAATGAATTTATACCCTCCAACCGAAGAATAATACTTCTTCAGCTAAAGGTAAACTGCTGATGGACACATTCCATCCAGTTCAAAAGGACTTAGTCCAGGAAAGTTTTCTCGTTATAATTCGGTTTTATTATATTCTTTTGATGATAATAATGTTATTTAATATTGAATTTATACCCCACAACCGAAAAATCATACTTCTTCAGCTAATGGTAAACTGCTGATGGACACATTCCATCCAGTTCAAAAGGACTTAGTCCAGGAAAGTTTTCTCGTTATAATTCGGTTTTAATATATCCTTTTGATGATAATAATGTTATTTAATATTGAATTTATACCCCACAACCGAAAAATCATACTTCTTCAGCTAATGGTAAACTGCTGATGGACATATGCCATCCAGTTCGAAAGCACTCAGACCAGGAAAGTTTACTCGTTATAATTCGGTTTTAATATATTCTTTTGATGATAATAATGTTATTTAATAATGAATTTATACCCTCCAACCGAAGAATAATACTTCTTCAGCTAAAGGTAAACTGCTGATGGACACATTCCATCCAGTTCAAAAGGACTTAGTCCAGGAAAGTTTTCTCGTTATAATTCGGTTTTAATATATTCTTTTGATGACAATAATGTTATTTAATAATGAATTTATACCCTCCAACCGAAGAATAATACTTCTTCAGCTAAAGGTAAACTGCTGATGGACACATTCCATCCAGTTCAAAAGGACTTAGTCCAGGAAAGTTTTCTCGTTATAATTCGGTTTTAAAATATTCTTTTGATGACAATAATGTTATTTAATATTGAATATATACCCGACAACCGAAAAATCATACTTCTTCAGCTAATGGTAAACTGCTGATGGACATATGCCACCCAGTTCGAAAGGACTCAGACCAGGAATGTTTACTCGTTATAATTCGGTTTTAATATATTCTTTTGATGATAATAATGTTATTTAATATTGAATTTATACCCCACAACCGAAGAATCATACTTCTTCAGCTAATGGTAAACTGCTGATGGACATATACCATCCAGTTCGAAAGGACTCAGTCCAGGAAAGTTTTCTCGTTATAATTCGGTTTTAATATATTATTTTGATGATAATAATGTTACTTAAAATTGAATTTATACCCCACAACCGAAAAATCATACTTCTTCAGCTATTGGTAAACTGCTGAGGGACATATGCCATCCACTTCAATAGGATTCAGTCCAGGAAAATTTTCTCGTTATAATTCGCTTTTAATATATTCTTTTGATGATAATAATGTTATTTAATAATGAATTTATACCCCACAACCGAAGAATCATACTTCTTCAGCTAATGGTAAACTGCTGATGGACATATGCCATCCAGTTCGAAAGAACCCAGTCCAGGAAAGTTTTCTCGTTATAATTCGGTTTTAATATATTCTTTTGATGATAATAATGTTATTTAAAAATGAATTTATATCCCACAACTGAAAAATCATACTTCTTCAGCTATTGGTAAACTGCTGATGGACACATGCCATCCAGTTCGAAAGGACCCAGTCCAGGAAAGTTTTCTCGTTATAATTCGGTTTTAGTTGAAATAAAAAAGAAAAAAATATTTACCCAAAGAATTTTTTTTATTTTTTAACATAGAATAGTAGCTTTCTTTAAAACATTCTTGCTGAGTACTGTATCTTTCTTAAACAAATTCCAGAAAATTTTTATGGTTATTGATAATATCTTGGCTACAGCATATTACCAACAAGATGACGTATCAATACGTTATATAGTCTAAGGATTTTAATTCCGAAACTCGATAAAAGAATTGTGGAAATGAGAGTCCGAAAAAAGGTTAAAAGAGACCCCCGCCCCCACCCTTCACGCGACGTACATGCATTATTCAGTAAATCGTCTGTGTGTCGGCACAAGAGACGAAAAAGGCCAATGGCTAGCAGTAGCTGCGTCCAATCCGATGAAAAACATGCAAATGAACCCCTGCGAAAATCGAAGACTTTCGGGTGAATGTTTTCGAGCTGGTCGCCGCAGGTTTGAATCCCTGATGAGGAGGAAAAAGGAGGCTAATCAATGCAACGGCCCTGTTTTTGTACCAGTTTTTTTCTGTTCGGACGCTTTCAAAGGTTTGTTAGAAAAAAAGAGTTTTTTTTAAGTTGACACTAGTAGTGCTTTTATTTTATTTATATGCTACTGAATTATTAAGCTTGTATCATCTTGGTTACACTAACAATAAAAGGAGTCATAACACTGTCACAACAAAAAGAAAAATACGATATCACAACATAGCTAAAATAAAGTAATCAACAACATTAAGGGTCTATTATGTTTATCAGGAATAAAAGTCAGAAATATAACTATCCTACATTAAACATTTATTAAAAACGAACACAAGTATCATCAATTAGTCACAGTGATCCCAATATAACCGCCAGTTATTTTAAATAGATTTGAATTTAGTAACTGTATTCTTTGAACTAAGTAAGCTACTTAATAAAAACAGGTGAAATTTATGTATGTCTCAATACGATGATGTTTCGAAACATGTCGTGTACAAAAACCTTTAAAATGAATACGTGTTAATAATTTTCATATAAAATATCATAGCTAAGTAAGAGCGTACTGTACGAATCAAATTATAACTTATAACGTTAAAAAAAAAATAATTTTGACTACAATATGTGGGATAAATAGTGATAATTTACCAGGTTATTAAATCTGTTGTCTCAAAAATTATAAAATAAAAGCGTACCTTGTGTATCAAACTTAAGAGAGACTTATCTGTATATAGTTTCTTATGATGTAAACAGGTAGTTAGGTATTCTCCAGACTAACAGAAGTGGATGCAGATGACTATGGCAGGAGAAGTCTTCGATATCAGCCAAAAGAACGATTGTAATGTCAGGAACACTGTCTTAAGGTCTGCATAGGTCCATACAAAATGAAAGTGGGTGAAACATACAATAATTACTGCATTATTACTGCAAACCATGTGGTAATTACTGAGTACCATGTGGTAGTTACTGAGTACCATGTGGTAGTTACTGAGTAACATGTGGTAGTTACTGAGTACCATGTGGTAGTTACTGAGTACCATGTGGTAGTTACTCTATAAATAAAAAATAGTTCTCAGGACAGATACTCAATAAAAGAAACAACTTACGGTCTGAAAATCAGCTTTGCATAAATATATTCAAACCATATGCCGATCCAAACCAGTAATTAAATACTCAAATAGACGAAATAAAAAACGGAAATAACTGAAACAGAATTTAGTTAGATATGGCTACATAAAATGGCGGATAAACTTACGGTGATCATTCCAAGAAGAAACCAAACAAATATGATCTATACTCTGGATTGCATACTTTACAAGGTTTTCAAATTTCCAAATCGGATACCCATGCAATCGAAATCGAAAAGTGGATTCAGAGTGCTTTTCACTGGAAAATTTGTCGGACGCCGAAACACGCGTCTTTTTCAGATCCAAATTCCCAGAAAAAAGACCTTCTTCTCAGTTCTCAGTTTCAGAACCCAACTGTCATAAATGAAGTTTGACATCTAGCGAATAGATGCGCTAATCAAAAATTAAATATCGGGACAAGTGAAATGCAATTAAGGAAGTTTGGCATATAGCGAATAGATGGCGCTAATAAACAAGACAAGTGAACTGTAATAAATGAAGTTTGATATCTTTGGCATCTAGCAAATAGATGGCGCCAATATTAAGAAATTTAAATAAAAATAGATTTTTAAATTCAATTTTATTAAAGGAAATAAAAAATGCTACAACCTAAAATTTTGACATTGAAAACAAATTTTAAAACTTCTGAAACTCTTGTTTTTCTTCTGATATCATTACAGCGCGCTTGATTTACGACAAGGCACCGTTTTATAAGAGTGTCAAGATGGACCCAAGCTACATTTTTTCCCTTGCTCTCCTTCATCTTTGCCACTTTATCTCTGATTTATTCCTCTGTCCCTTGGCAATTGCCGATCCATTACAATTAAAATCCCGCGGGCGTTATTATGCAGGATGATGGTTCGGGCCAAATTCCAGTTTAATGCTGTTCCGTCGCAGATTAGTCTCAGTTTCTCTGTTCTTTTTCTTCTCCTAGCTGGTCTGTCTTTATAAACGAGCCTCAGATTGGGATAATTCGTTTGGGAGGGCAGGAAGTAGTTGTTTTAAGTGTTTTTTTCTTCTGGTGTTACAGCTAAATTTTTTTAATGGATATTTTTTTCCAATAAAAAAAATAATCATTCGTAAATGGGACAAATAAAACTACAAATACTCGATACAAATAAATTTGTAAAAACTCGAATTAAGTAGAAATGACTTTGAAACTGGTATAATGTGCTTAGCAATAAAACTTACTTCTCTGACTGCAGTCAAGGGTAATAATAGTTATATACAACACGATAAAATGGTATTTTATAGACCGAAAAGATTAATTTTTGGGAGACGATAATGCAATTTTATCGTCGTGTATAAAAATTATTATTTCAAGGAATTTATTACGAGTATAGAGTATTTAAAAATGTTTAACAGTTTTGCAGATATTGGCAGTTTTATATTTCATATGGCATTTTCCCTAGTAAATTTTTATCAAACCCACCACAAATGATTTTTTCCCTCGTATTTTACCTAGCCTATTTAAAATAATACTGTGGTGTATCTGCGAAACCATAAAATTTTTGAAATACTTTAAATACAAAAAAATGTTCATTTTTCAATTCTCCATCTAATAAAAAAAAGAAAAGTTATTTTATATTTTAGAAAGTTTGGCGTAGAATTTTGAACATCCGGTATGATTTAAGATTACGATATTTATAGCAAAGTAAGTATAGACTATCTAAAGTAAATACGATGAAGGTTGAAAAATATATTTTTCTTATTTATTTATTAATATCTCTGAAACTATCGAATTATATTTATTCATATGTTAGGATTATGTAAAGTGATTTGAAAGGAAGCCAAAAATGCAAGAACATACAGGTTGTTCCATTTAAAAAAAATCATCCCGATCCACTCACCCTTTTTTGAGCCACCCTATAGAAGTTAAAATATTTTACTGAAATGCATCCTTGTACATACTTTAGGTATACACTTTAGTAGTTTCTTTGCTCATCTCATAATACATTACAGTAATATATGCAATAATATACTGTTTAAAAAAATGAAACTTTAATGTGCTACGACTTTATGACCGACCCCGTATACATAAATTTATTACTCGCCAATAGATATTTAATAACCCTATAATTTTTGTATTTAACTTTTTGCGGTACCTTGTATATTTTACCTAATAATCGACCGTTTTCGTACATAAAAGCGACCCTGTATAAGCATTCACATAAATGTGATGGAATTAACATACAAAGCCTCAAACGTCGCAGCAGAATAATAATAATATAAAAAATAATCTAACACAAATACAAAGATCAGTGACTCTTTTTAAAAACATTATGCGCCCGAACGATAAAACTGCACTAGAATAAACCCCCTATCTAACCGCCAGGCTTTGTTTTACTTTATTTCCCGATTAGAGCAAGCGTCGTTATGCAAAGCTCGTGTTTCCGCACGTTCCACCACAGCACAAAAAGAACAAGAAAAAACACACACAAACTAAACGCCTATCCTGTTCGTACAACGTTTCCCTGCCTTCCTATGTGTCTCCCGGAACGCCACAGATATCCCAGCAGTCGTCGTGATATATGTAGTCGCGCGTCCGCAATTACCCAGTTACCCCATTGTTGGGGTAACCGCCGCGCCGCGTCGTGACGTCACGTGTTTCCTTTGCCTCCTCGCCAGCGCCATCGTTGTTTTTCTTTTGTTTTCCGCCAACGAGGCCGCGATTAAAGCGGGAAAGCGGAAGTGGGTATTATCGCGAAGCGCGGCCTATTTTGTTTCTGGTGTCACACTACTTGTCAGCTGGAGGCTGTTATCGGGGTCTCGTACGAATGATAGTCTAGTCTAGTAGAAATGACAGAGGACAGTAGGATGGTGCGGTGGTGTGGTTGTAATTATATGTTTATCAGATTGGAAAAATACTAGATCACTGCCGTGATCACTGAAGTGGACGTATCTATCCCGGAGGACTGCTCTCCCGAAGGATTCGTTGCTGCAGTGGAGGATATACTGGATGTTAAAATAGAGAAAGAGACCATTTTAGAAAATCGATTTTGCTTATTTGGTAATATGTTGTAGTGCTGAAGGTGTACTTTACAGAACCGTGCCGTTTTTAAGATTGACACTTTTTGTTCCAGGGATATTTGGTGTTAAATGTTTCGGAAAACAGATAAAAATATTTCTTTTGTAGATTTTCTCAAATAACTCGAAATCTGTTAGAGAATTCGGAAAACAGTTTGCGGCAGTCAATTCTAGATAAAATGAACTATCAGTAGGAATATTTTAGTTGCGATCTGAAAGATTTCGGTTTTTGCATAGAGAAAAGTAAAAAAAAGAGAGTGTTTAATTCAATGCAAACAGCTGGCATTAAGTTTACAGCGCCGCTATTGACTACGGACAGCAACTAAAAGAGTAAACGGTTGAAATACAGGTTTCTTTTTTATCAACAGTGCTAAGGCGGCCTTTTTAAATGAATCTGTAAATGGATTTTTATTTAATTTGTTAAAAATAGAGTTTTGTAAATGTTCAGAACAGTTGCAAAGCAGTAAAATCGTTTAAAAAACTGCTAATACTTTCAGAGCAACTTTTTTGAACGTTTACAGAACTGTATTTTTAACAGATCCAAATTAAGATTTAATTCTTTATGGAGTTTAATTAAACAATTAATTAAAAAATATAAATATTTATTGACTTATTTTGATTGTCAAAATATAATTACATTTTGGTAAACTTTTTTAACAAACATAAACAAAAATAGATCTCTAAATATAATGAATATTGTACAGGGTGATTCATGATATTTTAACCAACGGCTAACTTTCTTAATAGTGATCGTAGAAAAAAGTTTAAAAGAGTAAAGTTGAAGTAAATTTAGTACTGATTAAGAATATGATTGAAAAATAAGCAAAAATTACCAAAATCTATTTTTTTGTTAAAAATTAATTTTTTTTAAATGAAACACCCGTATATTACTAATTAAAATTAAAGATTTTATTGTTCTGATTTACCATACAAATTGATATTTGGTTCAGCCGTTTTAGCGCTATTTAGGTTTAAAGTTTTATTTTTCTCATTACCATGCCGCACTACTTTAAAAAAACTTGTTTTCATTATTAACTGGTATTTTGGGAATCAGAATAATAAAATCTTTAATTTTAACTAATAATATACAGGTTGTTCCATTTAAAAAATTGAATTTTTGACAAAAAAATGGATTTAGGCAATTTTTGCTTATTTTTTAAATTTAATCAATACTAAATTTACTTCAACTTTGCTCATTTAAACTTTTTTCTACGATCAATATTAAAAAAGTTAGCCATTGGCTAAAATAAGATGAATCATCATATACTTTAATGAACAGTTAAATCACAATATTCTAGTAAACAAAAACTTTTTGTAACACATAACATAGGTTTAAATAGAAACCAAAACCTTTGACTAATGAACTAGGATACTAACGACAAAATAAAGTTTTATTTAAAGAATGTATCTTGGTCCATTAAACAACAGAACTAAAAACTAAGTACGTATATCACAACATTACATAAAAATGAAAAACTTAGGAACACAATGTGAGTTGTTCTGACAAGGATATTTCGTCGAACATTAAAATGCAGTATCGATCAATGGGCTTCATTTTGTTTACTCTATTTGATAGCTTTAGCATGAGGTGGGCGTTTATTCCTGCTTCAAATGGCACATCTTTTAAAAGTTTTTTCAAAGTACTCTTGGATGGAAGTGCCAAACTTCTTTTTAAAAAGTTGTAACATTTGGGACCCCTCTTGTACAAAGCCAACGCATACACTTTATCAATTTTTTTCCAAGTTCGTTTTTTTTTAATGTTTGTAAAAGAGCTTTGAAAAAATGACAAAGTTGCCGGATCAAGGTTGTTTTCAAGATCTTTAAAAACAGCTGTATTTGAAATTTCATAAGCTTTTTTTAGTTTTTGTTTTGACTTGAATAAATCTTTCTTTATTTTGCAAATAGTACTTCTTTGACTTTTATTTTCAAAATATAATTTGTTTTTTCTAGGTGATAAGTTATGTACACGAGTCTCATTTATCTTTGATAGAATAGGAAAATGTTTTTTTCGCGGTGGTAGGTTAGGAGTTGAATTTAAGGGTCTTTTTCTTAAGTAATTTATTGGTAAAGGGCTATTTTCATTGCTAATCGATTTTTCTTCGAAATAATTTCTGAAATATCCACATTTTTAGTTGCTAACCCTGTAGATGTTGTAGGTTTTTGAGAATCACGAGGAGGTACTACTTGAATATCTTGAATAATAATTATTTTCTGATTATTAAATGGCAAGGCATATTTTGATAATCTAGTTCTAGTAGAATCAGAAAAAAACTTTTTTTCAAAATGTTCTTCACATAAATAGCACCTTTTATCGGAATAATTTAATCCCATGATTTGAAACCACTTTCTACGTCTAATATTATCTTTATCAGGAAATCTAAAAAACTTTTTATTTTTATAATTTTCATCGGTAATAGAGTGAAAGTACTTGTTTAAACACCTTGAAGTCGCACATTGATAGGATAAAATACCTGGTTTAGACATTTTTAGGTTTAAATATTAGCACACATTGACTATGTTTACTAAACTACTTATTAACCTACCTAAATTTAAAAACCTACATAATTACCTAACTATTGTTAAAATTAGTATCACAGCTAAGAAAACTGGATGGATGGACCGACTTTTTCCCCAGAGGAATTTTCCATCAGCTCGTCCATCAGTGTAGCTTTGGCTCACTTTTGGTGTTCTTGAAAGTAGTATGTAGTATGTACTAATTAAAGTTGTTTAGGGCTGAATACCTTGGCCTTGAAAGGTAACAAAGCCTTCTAAGCAGGGAATGCAGGCCTATTGATTGCCTATTATTGCCTAAAATCAATCTGACCTCTATATTAAATTGTTTGAATAAATTTTGTCTTCCCTACCATTTTATTGCATATTCTCTACCTCTCAAAGACATTTTCATTGTCTGGTTCACAAGTCTGGTCACACATTAAACACAAGAAAACTAAAAATTGGGATATCCTTTTCTTTACTCAAATGTCGCTAGGTAATGTTTGTTATGATGTGCCGATGTGCCGATTGCCCAGATGAAGTTTTTGAAAATTGGATGACACTGATGACAGTAATTAGTTCAATAATCTGCCACCATGCGCTATGCGCTACGGATTGCGCACAAACGTTATGCAAGCATATCACATTCAAAAAAACACTCTCTTAATTTTTACCTTTCTCTATGGGTTTTTGACAAAATCGACAGGGGGGTGCCGAGGAATTTTTTCGAAAGGAAAGAGACCATGATGAAAAAGAATTGAAATATTAAAAATTTTAATTTTAAAAACAAGAAAACTAACATTTCTGGTCATCTATAGCTGTTGGCTACAGCTAGATGGGATAGTCAGGAGTAAAAAAATAAAATAGTTAAAATTTGGTATTAGTTTTAATTAGAAATATACAGGGTGGTCCGAACTGTATTCCGAAAACATCGGCAGCATATTCTGCAGATAAAAATACGTAAAAGAGTTCGTATAAATGTATGTCCTAAAATGCTTAGTTTCGGACATACAGGGTGTAGAAGTTTCATTTTTATTTCGATTTTTTCCAAATAATTTCTGAAGTAACGTCAATATTTGGATGAAAATTGATGTCTGGGAGTTTTTTGACATGAGAAATTTAATTTTGATGTCAATATAGCTCTTATTTGTAGGGGGCGCCACCTACATATTTTTTACTGGTTTAAAGAGTAATAACTTTTCGTCCGTACCTGTATAAAACTACAGAGTGAAAAAATATGACGATAAGACAGTTTCTGTTGAGCTTTTGGCGCAAAAACATTTCAAATTTATGATTTCGGTCCAATAACTATTTATTAGTTAAAATGTTTAATTTATGTCAATGATAAAAAGTATTGGTAATTTCATTACACGTAGCGTTTTTTTCCAAGAGACATTTTTTGCGTAAAAAACATCATAAATGTATATTTTTTACTCGTTTGTTTTATACAGGTACCGACGAAAAGTTATTACTTTTCAAACTAGTTAAAAAATATGAAGCGGGAAAGCGGAAGAATATATTAAAGCGGGAAAGCGGAAGTGGGTATTATCGCGAAGCGCGGCCTATTTTGTTTCTGGTGTCACACTACTTGTCAGCTGGAGGTTGTTATCGGGATCTCGTACGAATGATAGTCTAGTCTAGTAGAAATGACAGAGGACAGTAGGATGGTGCGGTGGTGTGGCTGTAATTATATGTTTATCAGATTGGAAAAATACTAGATCACTGCCGTTCTTAAGATCAGCCTGGGGGCGGACTTTTGTTTACTTCATCAGCTGTACATATTTAGGTATTGGGTTAGATTCCGTTTCATATTTTGTCGGTTGATTTTTGGTTTTAACTCTTTGATTTTTGGTATTATTTATTATTGTAGTGCAAAAAACTAATTATTTTGGTGTTTAAGTGACATAAACTACTACCAGATATATGGTCACTCTCGGTTTCGCATAAAAAAATCCTTACTTATCCTGATTTTTGTGTGTGTTTTTTAAGACTCTAACAATTCATCAATAAAGCTTAAGTGGAGTGTGTTTTTGGTGCTATGCCTCATCTTTGTTGTGTTCCTGGTGGAAAGGATAGTTATACTAGGCAGCCTAAAGTGTCCGGAAGAGCAAGAAAAGTGGGTACGAGTTATAAATCAAGAGAATTCTATTGAAAATATCTTTAATAAATTTAAAAATAATATTCTCCCATGATGGTATTAATGAAAACTGGACAATTATGTTTATTTTATTCATATTGTGGAATCTCCACTCCAAGTGTTGTTGGTTCAGCTTCGATAGATTCAAACACGTAAGTAGGTATTATGATCTAGGGAAAAATAAAGAATATGTGTATTAAAGATCATGAAAAAGATTATCATTTTCAGTTTAAAAGAAGAATGTGTTTTTGTTTGATAATATATAATGTATGTCAAGCATAACATATATTTGTTCAGTAATTTTTAATAAATAGTGTTGATTATTTATAATACCAAATTAATATGACATATTTAAGTGATGGCTGAATACAATATGAATAAAATAACAATAAAATTGGTATATTTGCATAATACAAAATTAAGTTTTGAGAATAAAGGTGTAACTAAAAATACTAAGAAATTCATATTTCTTTGTTTTAATTGGTCTAATGTTATTTACATTTTACGTAAGAATTATACCGTATCATCGAAAAAAATCGGCGTCTAGTTGGCTTGGAAATGAACATCGATGACATTCCCTAAATAACTGTACACATAAAATAATTAACTAGAATTTTACAATCTTCGAAAATTTGATATTCTTGAACCTTGTTTCTAAATATTCTAAATTTTTTGATTTTCTTGGGATTTAGGTTCGGGAAAAACGCTGATTAAGTTTTCATTTGGTTTTTCATTATTTTTATTTGGTTTCAAAAAAAAACGTTTCGGCTAACATTATAGCCTTCATCAGTGTTGTGTCATATGAAAAAAATATTGTCGAATATAATCCAAAAAATTACATATAAAATATTCACACCACGCGAGAGGAAAACTGTGGGTGCGGAGCACCCACGAGCATAAGCCTCAAAGCTAATTCAATTTCAATTTCAACTTAGCAACTTTAAGCGATACTTATCTCATCAACCGTAAAACAAGAGGTCGCTCAAAAACTGCAGAAAGTCCATTGGAACATGCATGATGCGCATCATACCGCGGTAGTTTTTCAAAGAAATCAATTTCAATAGTTCTAACTAACTAAGTTTCCTCTTCCATTCTTAGGTTTGTTAACCAATCCTATTTTTCGACTTTTAAATCAGTAAGCAAATTGTCACGGGCATAATTATTTCCTTTATGTAACAAATCTTTGGTCTATTTGCTTTTACTAACTAACCGTTGTTTTTCTGCTTTTTCTTTATTGCACAAGTGAACAAAATGCAAGACAAAACTGTATCTGGGTAGGTCATTTTCACTTAGAAAAAATGTGCTGAAGTAGATAAGTATATAAGTAGATACAACTGTATAGGTACCTACTATAAAATTGCGTGTGTGCAACAGGCTGTAACACAGGTTAAACTGCGCAAACTGACTTGCACGTTCCGCCTGTGTTAAATATCTGAGGGTCTGTGGGAGCTCTAAAAGAGTTTAGAGAGTTTATATATTTATATAATTACTAGCGTATACCCGCGACTTCGTTCGCGTCGAATTAATCATTTGTAATAGTGATGATAAAGCAAAGCAAGAATTTCAATTAACATACAAACTGGATAAAATTTTCTCACATTTATGTCAGCATGAGAAAAAACAATATGGCAATATTATTATATAACTTGGTAATATTTGAGTAGCTTCATCTCGTTGGAATTTGACTTTCATAAAATCCGTTTGCCAAAAATAAGCTTTTTACGTCAAGCAGTTTAAGTAGAATAGTGGTTAAGAAATACCCAACTTTTTGGAACACCCTGTACGATTTTTTAAAAAAATTCTAAATATGTAAAAGAAAACAAATAAATTATGCTTGTCCAAGCGTTTTCCCGAAAGACTAACCGTTTTTTAAATAACAAATATTGTAATATTTGAGGGGCGTTTTCACCCTCTTGCAATTTGAGATTCGAGAAACCCCTCTTTATCGAACCTCTTCACCCCACAGTCAGCTTTAAACGTCAAGCATTTTAAGCAGAATCGTGATTACTCAATGGTCATATTTTATGAAACACCCTGTATAAATTTATAAAAAATCTTAAAATATGTAAAACAACAAAATATAATATACGTGTTTAAGAGTTTTTCCGAAAAACTCACCGGTTTTTAAATAAAAAATATTTTAATATTTGAGGGATAGTTTCACCCCCTTAGAATTCGAGTTTCGAAAAATCCCTTCTTATCGAACCTCTACACCCTAAAGTCAATCTGTTTTCCAAAAATCAGCTTTTTACGTCAAGCGCTTTAAGCAGGATCGTGATTAATCAATGACCATATTTTACGAAACACCCTGTATACATTTTTAAAAAATCTTAAAATATGTAAAAAAACAAAATAAAATATACGTGTTTAAGCGTTTTTTCGAAAACTTGACCGTTTTTAAATAAAAAATATTGTAATTTGAGGGGTGGTTTCACCCTCTTGGAACTGGAATTTCGAAAAATCCTTTCTTATCAAACCTCTACACCCTAGAATCAACCTGTATGCCAAAATTGAGCTTCTTACGTTGAGTGGTTTGAGCAAGATCGCGTGATTAATCTGTATGTCAGTCACTAAAAATTATCAAAAAAAATATGCCCAAAAACTGAAATTCCCCAAGGAATATTAACAATCCCAGATGTATATAATATTTCTAACGTAGCCAAGCGTCTCAAATTTGCCCGATTTGCTTTGTCGTAATCTCCGGCGACATATCTCCGAGATTTCCATAGGAAAATGCGCGGAAAACCCGAGTCCAATTTAATTTTCCGCGCTGGAAATCTCCCGCTCGCGATTCTAGCCAATCTTTTCGGATTTTTCGCGGTCTCTAAAGGGCTGAGGCGATTAAAATTTGCCGAAGAAAAGCGTTTGGCTTGTCCTAGAAGGGCTCATTTATTATTAAATTTAGTGGGGCACAACTAAGCTTGGGAATCTCAGAACTTACGACCGAGAAATATCAAATATTTTCCTTGATTTAAGTAAAAATAATTTTTGGATTGTCATGGAGTTTTTAACAGGACATTGTCTCTACTTTTGAGACGAACCCGGTATATTATAGTAAAATTATTATTATTAAGTAAAATCAACATAAATATATATGGTTTATAATGAATTAATTAGACAAACCATGTAATTTGAAAATGTAATTTTCGAACATTAGTTTATCAAACTAAATAGGATCAATATTGATATTAAATTATTTTGGGTCCAATTTACTGTATCAAAGTATAAGTACACTAAACACGTACAGAAACATTATTAAATTCATTAATTCAATATAATTTATCATTGTTTTATTTAAATATAAATTATAATTTAATAAAAAAATATTAAAACCTACTTCTTATATTAAAATTTAATTTTTTAATTTTTGAGATTAATATAACTTTGGCCATCTATTTTCAACTGCCTGTACTAAAAACAATGTTGTTATATTTTTATCTTTACCAATTCTCCGATAGATGGAGAGCATATACAAGAATTTCTAGTTGCCTAAAATTACTCTATAAATTTTAAAATTTGACTTATTCAGGATCAACTAAAAAATATAACAATAATAAAAAAAGGAAAACATATTACAAAATCCCTGAAGCACATCACTATGGTATTTTTAGTTGGGCATTTTTTCGATAAAAGCGTTTTATATAGGGTGAGTCTTAAATAAGTGCAAATATCTTCAGTGTGAAAGATATATAGTATAGGACATGTATATTATTTCGTATATTTTTCATTTATTGATTTTATGGAAAGCACTATATGTAAAATTATATGGGGAATGTCATGGATCGTCATTTCCAAGCCAACAAGACACCTTTTTTCGGTTAGACAGTATTAAGTGGCTTTAACAAATTATGTCTGTCCAAAATATCCATCCCCAAGGTCTATCCGTCAAAAGGTCTGTCATGTTGCTATATTTTTTTAAGTTTATAGTCTAAATAAATGATTTCTGAAGACCATTCAGAAAAAGCCGTCAAACTAGCCATAGAAATTAAGATCAATAATAATTTCTGTTTAAAAGAACACTCTGGAATAGATCAAGAAACAAAAACACAGGTTTGGCACATTAAAAAAAGTTTTTTATTACCTATAAAACAATAAAGTTATATCTGGACGGTTAAGATATTTTACTTTAAACTAAAATCTAAACTTTAAACTCTAAAAATATATTTTACAGACAATTAATCCAAATGGCAAGTTAAACAAATCATATCGTATACAATTTTGCTTAAAAAAATACTCTCCACTCTCTATCAGTAAAATAATATCTGATATACCAGCTAGATATTCTTTGTACTTAAATCTATTATACTACGCGGCGTTTTAAAATACTGATTTTTTACAGCTCAATAAATACCGTACGATCGTGAAAAAAACGTCGTCACAGTAACCTCCGAATTGTTTTTTTCAACAGCCACTATGACGTCGATTTTTTCCCGACCGGACGGTACTAATAAATAGAGACTAAACTATAATCTAAACAAATAAAAAAATATATAAATAGATTTTTAAATATTAACAGATTGTTTTAGTTCCATGTACTGGAAGGGCACGTGGAACGTTGTGTTTTTGTGTTCGACCACTAGGTGGCCTCTGCGCGGGGAAGCACCGATGACCAGGACAGTGTCACCTTTCATTAAGACTATGCTATCAGAGGAGGCGTCTTCGGGGAACGTCATTTTCATCACACGAGTTTGTGGGTAACCTGAAAAAATAATTATTTTTGAAATGACATAATATATCATCTTGTACTGACATTATCTTTAATTTTAAAATATACACATGGCCAAAATTATTGCATATATCGTTTAAAAATCTACGGAAAGGAATTTAATAGATTTTTTTTATGCATAGCTTTGATAATCTGTTTTAACATTTTTTTTTGTTAAAATAGATATGGTAAACAATGTTTATCGTTCAGACCCAATACTATTACAAATTCTTGCACATTTCGATTTGTGGTCTTTGGGTTTCAGAAGAAATTTGACCATTGTTTTGGCCTTAAAATGCCTAGAAACATTATTTCACAGTTTAATAGAGTCAGAATAGTAACACTGTCTCAACAGGGCTACCGGCAAGTTGCAATAGCTGAAATTGTATGAGTTAACCAAAACAATAATGTTTCGCGAATATTAAAAAAAATTCAGAAAACAGACCAGCCTGGAAGAGGTAGAAATAGAGTTACTACTGCTGTGCACGACCGTCAAATATCCCTAATTGCACTACGCAATCCCCTGCTTTCTAGTACTGCTATTAAAAATGAGTTAGCTCGCCTTGAAGGAGTGAATGTTTCAAGAAAGATCATAGCAAGAAGACTCCATGACAGAGGATTACGTGTTCCAAAGCTTAATTTACAGCACAAAATTACACGACTACAATGGACTGAGGAGATGAGAGCAAATGGATTTAATTGGAATTTCGTCACGGTTAGGGATGAAACAAGAATATGCCTAGCGTCAGACTCGCGACGAACTTTGGTCTGGAAAGCATCTGGAATACTGGAATATAATGCACGGAGCTGGAACTCCTCTTGTTTTTATTGATGGCACAATGACAGGTGCTTCATATCGTAGAGACGTTTTAGAGCCTATTATGCGTCCATTTCGAGGGGCAGTGGGAGATGAATTTGTTTACATGGACGATAATGCTCCTCCCCATCGCATTTTACCGGTTCGCGAATTTTGTGAGGAAGAGGATATAAGAAAACTGTGGTGGCCACCGATGTCTCCAGATATGAATGTGATCGAGCATGCTTGGGACGTGCTAAAACGCCATATTTCCAAAAAGAATGATCATGGGAACATGGGAAGCCATTCCTCAACATCTTCTGGACAACTTAATTGAGAGCATGCCACGTCGGCGTCTCACAGCTTGCATTGAGGCTCGAGGAGGCAATACAGACTATTAGTTGTGAGAAATAATTAAAATTGTTTTCAATATTTTCTGTTGATTTTCACTCATTATGAAATAAAATTATAATAACAGCCTAGTTGCACCTAGATTTTTAATTTTATATTAGTTAGTCGTGTAGTAAGCCAATATGTCCAAAAATATAAAAAGAATCATATTAGGTCCAAAATAAAATAAAAATATCGTTATATGCAATAATTTTGGCCATGTCATTGTGTGTATGTTTCCAAGACTTTTCCACAAACATTACAAGACTTTTTTTTATACCTAATTTAGTATTTCCTGTCACTGTATAGGATCTGCTTGGTGGTACTGGTGGAGGTCGTTCCAAGTCCAGCCCAAACAAGTTGCAAGTTTGTTGGATGATTTTTGCGTCACATTTCTCTGTCATATCAGGAGGTGGAGTACCAGCAATAGGCTGAGGTCTCGGTCTGGTACTGGGTATACCTCCATTTCTTGCTGTAGCCGACTTGGGAGGTGCTGGATTGGTTGATATTGGTTCTGGTTTTTCTCTGCGCAGAGTAGACCATCTATACCTAAAGAAAAATTGTGCTTTAATATGCGATCATCAGAATTCTTTACAAGCAAAGGGCAAATCAGACAAGTCAGAGCTCAATTTCTTTAAATTATCCATAGATATTAACAATAAATTTAGAGAACTCCTTGTAAATAAGATTGAAGCTAAAAGACATAAGTTACAAGGTAGAGTTGAGGTATACAAGCAGATTTGCAAACTTTTTTTAATATAAATCTTGAAACATACCTGCATCCTTTCCAAGTAGACTGGATCAGTGTTGCAGCTTTGTGTCTAGTCTCGTGCCTCAAATTCTCCAATTGCTGCCTAATACCCTCACTAAGAAATATATGTCTCTTCCCTAGCGCCCAACTAGTAGACACCGAACTATTTATCTCCCTCTTAGTCAAAAGATCTACCGTATACTGTAGAATAACTCTACAATCATCTGTAACCTTCTCTTCAGTCCTATTTAACTCTGTAAAAGGTGCCAACAGTCGATATCTTGAGTTGAAAGCTTTGAACCTCATTCTATGTGGATAACCTAGAAGATAAATCTATAACATATAACTTTGCATCCTAGAAGTATTACTTACCTCCAGCCATCAGATTGACAGTCTCCAAAACCTGTAAAGACCTGATTTGTCTTACTACAGACCCCCTGTCAAACCTATTGGTCGTTTCTTGGTTATTACTGCAGATACACCTGACAAAATGGGGTCTGGCATGTACCAAAGTACGCAAAAGATTGTCCAAACGTGTATGGAAGTCTTGTGTTAGTGTGGACACTGGTTCATCTCCGTTTAAAAGGTCTGTGTGAGATGTTGGGGATATCCTGAAGCTCACTCCTCTGGGAACTGTCTCAATTGAGTATAGTGCTTTCAATTCACTGCCAAAAAGGTGT
Source organism: Sitophilus oryzae (assembly GCF_002938485.1). Classification (NCBI taxonomy): domain Eukaryota; kingdom Metazoa; phylum Arthropoda; class Insecta; order Coleoptera; family Curculionidae; genus Sitophilus; species Sitophilus oryzae. Next base: position 1,005,266 of record NW_022145624.1, on the reverse strand, counting down.
GTTGCAAAGCCGAAGTTGCAGCTTTGTTTGTAAAAAACTGCAACAAGGTCATCAGGAACGACATCTTTGTTGGTGTCGAGGAAATCTGAAGCGTCATAAACCACACGTCCTGCAAAATGTTGGATGCCGAATAGTCTTGAATCTATTGGTTTTGGGTCCAATAGTCTTTTGTTGTTTTTGTGTTGGACCTTGATAAAGCAAAAAAAAAGTTAATAATTTAAAATTCTCAAATATTTTCACTGTAAATTCATGTCCTCTGCATAAAACTAAAATATCCACATTTTTGGACAGTATTCATAAAAAAACTGTTGCTTACCTTAATTTTTGATATGTAAGATTCAGCAGTTCCACGTATTGAGCACTCAACATCAAGCATGCTCAATAGACCCGTTCTGAGTGACGATACCAGATCAATGCAAGGTACGTTATCTACATAATCAACCTCCACCTCGCAATTGACACCTTCGTCCCTAAAATCATAAAAACTTGCACTATTTTGCTTCATCAGAGTAGTAAATGTTACTAATTTCTTTCAAATAAATTCTTTGAAGTATTTTTTGTATTTTTTTTATTTTACCTGCAAGATTCAATGCTCGACTTGAAGATATGTGTGTTATAAAAATGCTGCATCGTCTCGGCACAAAGATTGATGCAAAGGTGCTCCAGTTGAGCTGGTTTGGGATCTTCAAAACCAAACATATCCAGAATGCCGATGAAGCCATCGGTTGTGGCATGGCGAACAGCATTGTTCAATGCTGTCATTGATTTGCTACCAGCTGAATTGCTACCATTTCCTATGGTGGAAGCATGTTGGCTAGTCACCTGTCAAAATAAAAACTGTCTTGAATATATTATCATAAAGAAAAGTATGGAAAATCTACCTCAGCTTGATTGTGGACTGACTCGTTTGAATCAGAACTTAGTGTACCCAGAGTGGAGCCCAATCTTTTCAAACTGTTGGCCCTACGAACTATGGTAGCCACGGTACGACAATACAAGGCTTTAGCCAGACAGTCCCTTGTCATGTTTGACATGTTAGCATCGCAGACCTACGCAGAATTACACGCTTAAATGTCATGTTATAGTGTAATTATTTTACTTTGTAAATGAAAAACATATAGAAAAGAAAAATCGCAATAATTCTTACGGATTTGACAAGCTGGCCTCTTGCATTGTGTGTTCTCGACGTCAATCCTCTGAACAAAGCTGCCCCTGATACTCCCAACAGTCCCGCCACTGCATTTAGTTCAGTTTCACCTCGTACATCAACTTCTAACCCTTTAAAACAATTCAGACAATAATTATATACAGGATGTCCCAGAAGTAAGTACAATTATTTCAATTGGTAGTATAGTTTAACCCCAGAAACACGCCAGAGGTTTTTTGTGCAAAAAAAAATATGAAAATTTTATATTTTTCTTGACGTTTTCCGGAAAATATTGAAAAACTTTTGAGTGCCGCTTATTCAATTACCGGAAATTTGTTTATAGTGCTTCAGAGAGAATGCAATGGTGCCACGTTATCCACATTCTGTATGTTTATAAGTTATAAGTTTTTATCACATTTTTAAATTTCTACCAAAAAAAAATACTTAAATTAATTTTATTCACTATAGATTTTTTAATTATTGTAAATTGCTATTAAGTATGGTGCAACGTCTACTATATTTTAAATACCTTTTTACAGCTTAGTAAACTGAAATAATGAAATTAAATGATGAACAATTATAGCAGCTTTTCAACAGTTCAAAAACAGCGCCTCTACTTGCACTTATTTCTGAGACACCCTGTATATTTTTAGTAAGATAATTAGTAGTCTAAACTTAGTTAATCTAAATTGATCCATTAGATATTTAACAATATTCAAAAGTAATATTTTTATAACTATCTACCTTTTCCATCAATAAACTGGACATTCCCCAGTAACAAAACAGCTGCCAGAACTCTTACAACATCCAAAAATGGAATTCCCAACACACCCAGACATGTTTTCCATGCCTGAAACCTATAGAATTCGATAAAATCACTTAAAATCAGTAAAACCACTCCATAACATTACCTAGAAGCATCTTCAGCAACATCCTGTCTTATATCTCCATGCTGAAGGTACTTCAAGGTCGAAGGCTTATGTCTTTCTAAGTTCAACTTGGCCCTTTCCTCTGTAGACAACCCTGCGAGCATCTGGTAAAAAATATGGTAATTCTTTTCACCTGGTAACGGTTTAATAACTCTTGTTTGGTCAAGGAAGTAGCAGTGGATTTTTGTTCTGTACAATGCACCATCGGTTACTTGAACTTCAATAAATTGGCCCTAAAAAAACATAATTTTAGACAAAGAAAGTGGGGTTTGTATGGAATAAGCTACAATTCTGCTTGATTCGGAGTTGGTGCAAGTTTTGGCTGAACCTAAAGAACGGAGAACAGTGAATGCTGCAGCTAGATGCTTGAATGCGTCGGTTTCTGGTCCACCGCCAGCAACAGCGAAGAGTTGTCGCAGAAGAAGCATGGAAGCATAACTTTTTCCTGATCCACTGATACCTAAAGAGGTAAATCAAAAAATGTATTGCTTAATTTCGATGTATTTTGTTTCAAGTAATTTTTTCGTTACCGTGACAAATATTGAAACTTTGTAAGTACACACACCGAAAAAGTCTAGGGATATTAAAATTTTATCCAGCCATCGTCAGTAATTTTATTATTTGCATTTCTGATATAATAAAATTAAAATAAACAAATATTTTACAGGACGTATTGGAAATAAAAATGCGAAATTTACTGATCAAATTTACCTTGATTTTTATTGAACTCAAAAAAATACACACATTTTTTTTTATTCTAAACTATGAACTAAAAAAAAAGATAAAACCATTTTTACTTAATAAAGGGTATGGCCTCCTCTACTGTTCATTACAGTCCTACATCGTCTCTCCATGCTCCTGATCAGGTTGTCTATCTCTTCTTGAGGTACAGCCTGCCAGGCTGCATTTACGGCCCGAACCAGATCCCTACGAGTTTCACGAGGCATACCCATTCTCAAAATTCTTCTTTGGACCGCGTCCCATACGTGCTCGATGGGGTTGAGGTCAGGAGATTGTGCCGGCCAAGGTAAGATGTTTAATTGATGAGCATTGATAAACTCACTTACCACACTAGCTGTATGAGGCCGTGCATTGTCATGCATGAGAATGAAGTTTCTCCCAAAATCATTGGCATATGGTAACACGACAGGCTCAAGAATTAAATCACGATATGTGATTCCTGTTAAAAACCTTTCAAGAAAAACGAGATCGGTTTTTCGGCCTAACTGGACTCCTCCCCAGACCATAACTGTTCCACCTTGATAAGGGTGCACTTCCTGAACATGATCCAACCGAATAAGATTTCCCGGTTCTCTCCGTACCCTAAGCCTTCTCGAATCCAGATAAATTCCAAAGCGTGACTCATCCGTGAAGAGAACATTGGCCCATTGTTCATTCGACCACTGAACATGATCTTGAGCCCACAAATATCGTACCTCTCGATTTCCTCTCGTTAAGGGTTGAGCTCTCCAGGGGCGTCTGCATCTTAAGTTGACCTCTCTTAATCTATTGTGAACAGTGTCAGGACTAACGGTTACATTATGTGTTTCCTGGAGTATTAAACTAAGCTCTGGTGCTGTAAGAGTCGGTCGGCGTCGAGCATTTAATTGTAAAAAATGATCTTGCTGAGGGGTAGTAATGAGATGTCGCCCTGTGTGCCTTTCAGCAACATCACCACTTTTACGGTAGCGTGCACTTAATCGCGATATTACACTTTGCGTTGTATTTAATGCTCCAGCTGCGTCGATTTGGCGCATTCCAGCTTCGAGCATACCCATGGCCCTTAGCATTTCGCCTCTGTTAAGATGTCTACGCTCCATAATTAAACAGAGTTATTTGAATGAATTCTGGCCAGTTATCATAAAAACATAGCCAGTACAGGTTAAATTCGAACAATTGATGCTAGGTACTTTTTATACATTTGACAAAAAATGCGCAAACAATTCTGCAATTATCCCAAATTTAGAAATAACTAGTGTGCCTACAAATATGTGGTTGTTTATTCAAAACATTTATTTTTAACTTTAATAAAATGATATCCCTAGATTTTTCCGGTGTGTGTATCACGAAATTTCTAAATTTGTCATGGTAAAAAAATTCTTGAAATGAAATTATAATAATAAAATTATTAATTTTATTATTAACGGCTTATTAACGGCAGGTTTAGGTATAGGAACATGATATATCGTTGAAAAACATTTCAATTAGTCTTTTGATTTTTCAATTTCAGTTCAATTTAAAATAACCAAGATTTCAATTCACAAAAACACGTCTACGAGGGTTTTTTCGCGAAAAAAAGATTTTGAAGGAATTTTTTGAAAATTTGTTTATTTTTTAGTTCAAAAAAAAACAAAATTTGTTTTATTTTTAGTTCAAAAACATAACAATCTTCATCAGATGGCAACATAGGCAGTAGATTAAATTTACCAGAAAGAAAACCCAGAAAAGAGTCTTAAAATGTATGTGGAAAATAAATTTTTTGGAAAATTTTTAAGTAAAATATCTCTGTTATTTTGGACTTACTTAAAAAACGGTAAAGAAAAAATATATGTTTCTTTTATCAAGATCTGCCAGCTCTGAAAATATTTTCACATACTTAAGACTCACCCTATATATACTTTTATAATGCCTTTGAAAAAATCAACATACCTGAAAGGATGATAGCCTGTGGATACCCTGTTTCTGATTGCTGTCTTACTGCTTCTTGCACTACTTTATTCAACTGACTGCTTAGTGGTAGACTTCTAGTACTGTTTAGTGTAAGGGGATTCCCCACATCCTTGTATGGGTTTAAACAAAGGAGTATTGGACCTACGTTGGTCTAAAAATAGAAAAATATTACTGTAGTTGGTCGGTTAAAATGTCTAACAGATGTTTCATAGTTATTTTTTATACAAGACGATAAAATGGTATTTTACGATAATGCAATTTTATCGTCGTGTAGAAAACAATATGTTTTTCCATAGCGAATTTCGTTTTAAAAAATATTCAGAAATTATTATTTCAAGGAATTTATTACGAGTAGAAAAAATATTGTGCTGGGTTGGCGTTAGATTCTATGTAATTTGACAAATAAATAAAGCTGTCTCTTTAGTTGTCAGTTTTGAGTCAATATTTTTTAATTCTCTTTCGTGCAGATTGCTGAATTGGAGCCAAAAATGGCTCAAAACGAAATAAGTAAATTACCAATAGATATTCAGGCTGAGGCGACAAACGCCATATCCAAACTACTTCCATTTAAATCCCGAATAACTTATGAAAAGGAATACAAAAATTTTCAAAAATCGAAGCAATTAAAAAATGTGCGAGAAGAAATAAAGTTTTTACCCTATCCTCGCTGTTAAAGTATCAATTAATCTCCCCTTGCGGTTAAAGTACTATTTTATCTACTATTTTTGATTGATATAAGGCAATGTTCACAGTTGCTATGGAAAAAATAAAGAAACACTAAAGTTTATTGTAAAATAGTAGCTTAAAATTATTAATTTTTGAAAATGGAATAAAAATATTATTTTTTTTATTTCTGAGATCAAACTAGGGTCTCTACCAGTTAACATACATGCACTTATTGATGAATGACCCTGTATAACTAGCCCAGAGCCTATACAGGCCGAGGTTCAACAAATTAGAGACAAGCTGCAATTTTGCATGGAGCTTCATTTTGTAGATCTTTAAACGTCCTAAAACTCCAGCGATGAACCGTTGAGCCCGTCACCCAAAAACCACCCCTACAAGGGGTAAAAATGGCCCTTTTTTTACTTTTTCTTCAATAACTCTAAAACTACGAATTTTAGGAAAAAAAGTGACGAGTAAAAAATCGAAGATAAGAAAATTTCCTACCACATAGGTAAAGAACCAAAGTTTTGAGAATTTCAGTGGCGCCGGTGCAAATTTTTTAAGTTAAGAGGATTGTTTTAATAACCCACCATTCTGTGTTTAACTTCGAATGAAAGCATTTTTGAGATAAATCTCGAGACCAAAAAATTTATTAAGATACAAGTTCCTATAAAAACGATCTTTTTAATAAAGGTAAGTTACCAGTGGCGGAGACAATTTTTTTAAATGTGCGTTTTTTACATTTTAAAAACATTGAATAAGAAAAATTGCAGTTTTACCAATAATTTCCTATGAGATAGATATATTGAAAAATGTACACGTTTAATAACAAAATAAGAAAAACTTTAGCTCAAAAATAACATAACTTATCTTAAGGATAGTCCTCATTCACTTCCACATTTGTTGGGTTCGTGCATGTAATGCCATTGAATTGACCACATGCCATAGTGCAGGTGTGTCACAACCAGATATAGCGTGGACAAGAAGAAGTAAGTAAGAATCACATTCTTCAGATCCCACAATTTTTGTTGTAAGGCTGATATGTCGATTATTTTATTTGGTTTTGACACGTTTTCCCGGACGAATCATAAACAGTCTTTTTTGGCAATAATGAATCAGTAACACTATAATGTCCGTATCTTCGCTAACTACTGCTACGGTCCCTTCTGGTAAATTGCCACTTATTGCGACCGCTGTAGTTACATAAGAGTATCAGCATCACCATCAGCGAATTTAACATTGATTCCATTTTCCAACAATACATTTCCGAGTGCACGAATGAAGTTGCTTTTGTTGGTGTTGTTTGACCTTTGGTAACTTCACTGCAGATAAATTCGAGAAAGATACAGTAATTGGTACCATTTTTTTACCTGCAGATCTGCAATTCTGCTCCACAATTTTGGTCTCTATCTCTTCATAGCCATCAAAAACAACAGTGACATTTTTACCATACTGATATGTTATATAATTATAGTATTGAGAAAACAGATCTGAAAATATCGCAGGGTACAGGCTTGGTTAAATAACAATTTACCACCGCAAGATTGGGGTTGGAATCTGAAAAATCGGGAGATGAATCCAATACATTCAGACCAGCCCATTGCTCCTACATGGGTTTTAGAAAAAAAATTTGCAATTGCTGTTCGGGAGGCTGTAAAAAAGCATGGCACTATGGCATGTGGTCAATGCAATGGCATTACATGTATGAACCCAACAAATGTAGAAGTGAATGAGGTAATAATAATAATAACTATCCTTAAGATAAGTTATCCTATTTTTGAGCTAAGGTTTTTCTTATTTTGTTATTAAACGTGTACATTTTTCAATATACCTATTTCTTGGGAAATTATTGGTAAAACTGCAATTTTTCTTATTCAATGTTTTTAAAATGTAAAAAACGTACATTTAAAAAAATTATCTCCGCCACTGGAAACTTACCTTTATTAAAAAGATCGTTTTTATAGGAACTTGTATCCTAATAAATTTTTTGGTCTCGAGATTTATCTCAAAAATGCGGTCATTTGGAGTTAAACACAGAATAGTGGGTTATTAAAACAATCCTCTTAAATTGAAAAATTTGCACCTGCGCCACTAAAATTTTAAAAATTTTGGTTCTTTACCTATGTGGTAGGAAATTTTCTTCTCTTTAATTTTTTACTCGTCACTTTTTTTCCTAAAATTTGTCGTTTTGGAGTTATTGAAAAAAAAGTAAAAAAAGGGCCATTTTTACCCCTTGTAGGGATGGTTTTGGGGTGACGGGCTCAACGGTTCATCGCTGGGGTTTCAGGATGTTTAAAGATCTACAAAATGAAGCTCCATGCAAAATTGCAGCTTTTCTCTAATTTGTTGAAGGTCAACCATGTAAAACGATGTATCGGCCCTGAACTAAACTTACATAAAACTGGTTTGAAGCAAATCGACTCTGCAAACATTTCATCACAGCGTCCTCTGTGAGGGGTCCAGGCAAATGGATCAGATCTCCTATGTCCTGACTGGCTGTATTACCCTGTACGGGCTGTACATGATTAGCGTTGATTTTTTGCGCGACAGCCTGTAACATTAAAATGTGTTTCATTAAAAGAGAATGTTTTTGTTGTATTCTGCAGTAAAGATAAAAGAAAAATTGGCTCTAATTAATTTAACATCAGCCATACAAAAACATGGCTTTTTTTAAGTCAGTTTTTTTTAAAGCTGTCTACAGCAACACTAGAAAGAATCTTAAGTTAACTAGACTAATATAAAAAATAGATAATAACAAAGGATTGAAAATAGATGGAGAATATCTTAACCATCTAAGATTCGCTGATGACAGAGTTCAAATTACCCATAGTCCTGAAGAACTACAAGAACAAATTACTGATGCTGATGTTGATATGAAAAATGAATCTTATTTTTACGTGTGGAATCTCCCCACGAAAGATGGCACATGTTTTTTGGAAACACCCTGTATAAGGGAGGAAACATCATAATTACAAATAGCTAGAAATGATGATGAAGACTTACCAAAGGAGGTGCAGGATGTTGTCCATTCCTCGGTGGTACATGAGGTTGTCTAGTCCCTTGATGCTCTGGAGTAACAATAGGCTGTGATAAGGGTGGTACAATAGGGGCAGATCCATTGCTGGCGCCGTTTTTTAGAGGTGGTGGAGGACCCTGCACGTGGAGGCGGTTCCTTAGGGTGACCAGCTCAGTACTGAGGCTTCTGAGGCGTTGTTGGAGGTGTACTGCTTCGTTTGAGGACGAGGCATCTGAAAGGGTAGAAACTGTGTTAAATTATAACAAAAATTTTACATAGTTTATTGATTACAGTGACATAATTTACGCGGTTTACTTATAGATGTGAGATTTAGCTTTTAACATCAGAAGTGGGATCGAATTACTAAAAATACGACAAAAGTTTTAAAAAAAAGTACCAATATGTCTTATTGTATGTGAATCCATAAGTGCTGGAAAAAAAAAGGGATAAAAGCATAAAGCAACAAGTCCAGCAGTGTTAGTAAATAAGTAATGATAGCCCCCTACAGGAAAATTTGCAAATTAGCTGCTATTACGTAAAAATAACTGCAAACTGCAAGTCATATTTCGTAAAATAGGTTATTTGAGTGGCCATGTTGATGTTTTATCCTTATTTTTGTTTCTTGATTTTTTTTTATTTTCTAACAAAGTACGCAACGCATCACTTAACGTATGACATAAAATATTTACAGCACAATTAACAATCTCGGTGGTATCTATAGTTCTTACACAATAACTTGACTAGTGTAAACATCTTCTTCTTTCAGTGCCTATCCTCTATGGATGTTGGCAATCATGTTGATCCATACAATCCTATTGACAGCCGCACTGAATAAATGTACGGTCGTCATTCCCGTCCACTGTATAATATTTTTCAGCCATGATGTTCATCGGTGTCCCTGACTTCTTCGACTATCTTTTTTGTCCTGCAGTATTAGTTGGATAAGTTGGTATTTATCATTACGCATCACATGCCCAAGGTATGCCATTTTTCTCACTTTCCCACTATGCATAAATTTCTAGTTCCTTTTGCATTCTCTGGATCACGTTGTTGTTTATCACGTTGGGTTTGTCACGTGTATGAAATCCTGAGCATGCGGCGATAGCACCACATTTCAAAGACTTCCAAGCGTTTAGATGTAGCATCTGTCAAGGTCCAAGCCCCAAACTTCCACTCCATATAGGAGCGTTGAGAATACGTAGCATCTTAGGACCTGTGTTCTTATAGCAATATTCAGGTGCATATTGCATAGGATCTTTCTAAGACGGTTAAAAACGGTTCTGGCTTTTTCTATGCGGCATCTGATCCCTCGTGAGTGATCTAATTCCTTGTTCAGGATGCAACCCAAATACGTGATTGTATCTGCTGTTTCCAAGGTTTCGTTATTGGGTCTAAACTGGTGGTACTGCGCATCATTATTTTTACTAACTATTAGAATTTCGGTCTTCTTAATCTGCTTTGAGAACTGTATCGTCCGCGTACCTTAAATTATTGATGGTTTCTCCATTGATCTTAATTCCTTCTTCTGTTTCACTTAGCGCTTGTCTAATAATTCTATATTCTATATTCTATCTGATAATCTGTCTAATATTTCAAATAATTTGTGGTGTTGCACCCTATCAAACGCTTTCTCGAAGTCGATAAAACAAGCGTGGACATCGAAGTAGTTTTGTAGTAGTTGTTGTTTGTAGTAGTGTCAGCATACAATTTTAAAATGTTTAATTGCAAGTATTTGAATTCAAGTATTTGCGCTATTCGAGTATTTAGTTTTCAGCTAAAATACTCCTATCTCTGTTCCTGCTTTGGTTTTGCAAGCATCGGTATCCAATATTTTTGTTATATCATCCACTGGGGGTGTTTCCAAGTTCCTGATCTGACAATTCTCCCAGTACTGTTTCAGTCAATGGTCGTGGTATACTATAAGCTGATTATATTTCGAAAAACAAAAATAAAAATAATGAATTATTATTAAACCACCCTCCATCATCTACTGATAATCATAAATCATCCCTTTCCCCCATTTTAACAACCAAAATCCCCCTACCTCCCCCCTGACAAAATTCCCGCTGTTATTTAAAATAAATCACTAATAATATTCAAAGCGTGCGGCTGTGTTTAGGCAGCAGGCACGGGATTCCGGGGCACATGCCTAGATTTAAAATTATAATGAAATTTATCTCGACGGCACTATACAGGCACACACGCCACCATACGCCGCTACGCCGAGGCACAAAAACTGGTCTTGGAACGCTAGAAACGTTGCCAGACATTGCTGGTTTTCCTTAGATTAATTTTCAGCTATTTATTTGGTATATAGTAGTCATGAAACTGTCAAAGTGAGTAGTTAGAAAACTACACACAGGTTTAAAACTATACACCCGGTTTTCTTTGTTCCAATATCGATAATTTTGAACATTGGGTTCATTATTTAAGGTAAACGTGCATTCGTCAGTAAAACATATGTTTCTTAAAAATTCCCTATCCGTGTTTGCTCTTTCCATCATATCAAAACAAAACGCCCGCTGCCGTATTTCATCTCGTAGCTCTTGGTGCTTTTCATATTTGAAGGAATAGTATTTATGTCGTTTCAAAATTCGAAACGCTGTAGTGTGATCTATTCCTATTTCATCCTCAAGTTTCCTTGTGTTGATCTTTCCATCGTTCTCTTCCACGCACAATAAAACTTCCAAGGCGGTATCATTTATTGTATCTTCTCTTTGTTCCTGCCTTGCTTCACATCTGCAGTTATTTATTAGGGTATCTTTGGTCTCAAATCTCTGGATATTCCTTGCGATTGTAGATTTTTCAGGTATCGGTCTATTCGGATATAGAGCAGCAAACATGTCCGACACCTTTTGATAACTATTTCCTTGATAATACCATTTAATCATCAATACTTTTTCTTCGGTAGTGTAATTCATGGCTAATATTTTCGATGTAGGTATGAGTTTTTAATAATAATAATAAAGCACTTAATAGATAAATTTCTGAAATGACAACTTCATTTGACAGTTATCTTTTACCTTGACTGGTGCTCATAAGTAAATACAGGGCCATAAGAAAGGAGAAATATTTAAAAAGAAATCGGCGATAACTCGTAAACGGGCTAATCAAAAATATCTAAAGTTATTCTTTTGAATGTGGCTTTTAGTGCTCTTCAATAAACCTAAATAGAATTATTCTCTAAAATAATTAGGGAAGCCAATAATTGACCCCATTAAAATTTACATGGGATTTCCTATGTCCCGCTCGACGATGCAACACCCGATGTAATAAGCTTTTACTTTACCAACAAGTTCTGAAGCCAATATGGACTTATGGTATTCAACTCTGGGGATGTACCAAACAAGCACATCAACATCGAGGCAATTTAGCTTTGCATTTAAACAAATTCCCAAGTTTTTTATTCCAGGAGCTACAGATGCCCGAGGCACTATTGCCGAACCCTGTATAACTGGCAAGACTCACATCAACTCGCTCTATAACATTAATTGGCACTAATTTAGTCATGGACTTAAACGTCTAATGATTATAGTACCGGTCCCGATTTGGAGGGAACTGCTTTTTCTCAAAAAGAGACAGCAGCGGTCTAAAAAAAGCGAATAAATCCTTATTCGCTTTAACGCCGTAGATATTGCAATTTTACATCTTTATTTTGATCAAATCGAGAGCAAAAAACAGGTAAAATTAGTATTCAATTAAGTTAAGCATGCATATAATTACAGTGGCAGCCCAAAGTGTTCTTTTTTTAGGGATGTATAACGTTAGGAAAAAATTCTCCCAACAAAGACTGCTTTTACCAACTTAAAGTAAAACTCAATAACCTGGAAGACTCAATAACTGGCAGTAAGAAATTTTACATCAAATATGCGCACATAATGCACACATTGTTTTTTTCTAGAAATATTACTTTTAACTCATTTTAGAAACAACTTCTTTGAAGTTCCTGAAGACAAAATTGTTCAATCATTCCACACTGGTTATTATAATAGTTATTTTTTATACAAGACGATAAAATGGTATTTTATCGTTAAGATTAATTCAAATTAATTTCGGGAGACGATAATGCAATTTTATCGTCGTGTATAAAACAATATTTTTTTCCACAGCGAGTTACGTTCTAAAAAATATTCAGAAATTATTATTTCAAGGAATTTATTAGGAGTAGAAAAAATATTGTGCTGGTGTGGCGTTGGTTTCTATGTAATTTGACAAATAAATAAAGCTGTCTCTTTAGTTGTCAGTTTTGAGTTAATATTTTTTAATTCTCTTTCGTGTCGATTGCTGATTGAATTGGAGCCATAAATGGCTCAAAACGAAATAAGTAAATTACCAACAGATATTCAGTCTGAGACGACAAACGCCATATCCAATCTACTTCCATTTAAAGGGACTCAAAAAACTTACAACCTTTTAGGATGTTTATTTCAAAATTTAATTTGATTTAAAATTGGGGCGACATGTTTGGGGATTCATTTAATTCCCATCCTCAGGCCCAGAAAGACAAAAGTCACACCAGGAAGCCATACCACTCGGAAAAAATAAAACAATTGTATTGTTAAAATTCATTACAGTTGAGGGTTGGAACCTTTGGTGTTACACAGCAAAATAAAAACACTAAATCACCACAATACACCAAAACACTTTTACTTTTACACTGGACGCGCGTTTCGCTAACCATGTTAACATCATCAGCAGATGATTATGACTCAGTTTATAATCATCTGCTGATGATGCTAACATGGTTAGCGAAACGCGCGTCCAGTGTAAAAGTACAAGTGTTTTGGTGTATTGTGGTGATTTAGTGTTTTTATTTTGCTAAAATTCATTAAACAATTGTACTCATTGTAATTATTGCAAACCAATCCAATTTCTCAAAAGAAAAACCCTTCGTTGTTGTATCGTAATTCTTAAACACAGTCTTATTTTATTTAATATTAAATTAATTAATTATTTTAATTTCATTTTTTGACAAGGATCAACGTCTAAATCTGGTGCTGTGATAATATAACACAGCGTGTGATAATTATTGATATTATATTACTTTGACCAACTTCGAATTGTTGGTTACTGAGTTGATCGCTTTTAGTGCTGCTTGACTATCGGATAAGATGGCTATTATTATCACTTATTTCCGATATATCCTAGAAATAAACTGTAAATCTGGCATTGATGTACATACTTTTGATAAGAATCACTGCATAGACATTAGAAGAATAGAATAAGTGGGAGGGGGGTTAGTCTCTGCGACCTTAGAGATCTATTGTGTCCCCCTTTCTTGAGTTATAACTCATCATACAGTCCCAGGACTTCCTACGGAGACCTGTGTCCTTCACAGTCGAGGAGCTACGACCCAGGCCGGGTAGACGAAACGGTAGCTTGTGTCGCCTGTTGGGTTTAGAGGTAGGAGGTAGGCTCCCGACCCTTGGAGGAGGTGGTAGCTTGTATGCTTGCGGGGGATGGTCTCACGCAAGTGTCAGCCACCTCTCCTGTAGTTCTCTTTGGGTTTGGCCCCTTGGAACTTTCATTGTTACTGTTCCCAGTGTCGCTAGGGGGTTTCCCCACTGCTTTACCGGTGATGTTTTTATTACTATTATTACCAGATCTCATAGTGTTCCCATGAGTCGCTAGGGACAGAGCCCCGCATGTAGAAGTAAGAGGTAAAATACAATGGGGTGCCCTCCGATGCCACAAGGTTGAGGCTGTCCGTAGCCCCGCCCGGTATCGTTATATGTCTTGGTGCAATTCCCTGGCCACGACACTACAGTCAGGGACAAGACGATGAGTGAGATGCTTCTTAGACCAAGCCAAGTGCTAGGGGGGATTCCCCCAAGCACCTGACCAGGAGCTTCCCCACCAACGACAAGATCTTGCATCTCCTAGAGGAGGACTGCATAGACATACATAATTAAAGATTAATAAATCATGATACCTAATTATAAGAAATTAAGCATTTATAGGTAATAAAATAAATGGGTACTCAATTTTTAAAAACTTGTAAGATCGTGTAAAATCTTTAGAGCTTCTTTATCATTATTTCTTCCTGGAAAGAAATAGTATTATTACTCTCACATCGAAACGTATACATGTACTAACTAATGATTATAAGTTATATACCATCGAGTTCAAGCGCTCAGTACCAGCAAACTGATCCGGTAACTTTCACAAACAATGAGATAGACCGCGGTACTGCTTTAGAATTAGCCAAGAATTATTGTCGATATTGTGTTATGGTAGGTACCAATAATTTCTATCAGTTGTGTACAGAATATACGGTCCACTGCTTGCTTAATTTATTGGATATTATCCTTTGTTTCAGTATTAATCATAATAATAATATATCTTCATTTCAGAAGTATATTTAGATGGGCTTAAAAAAATGTTTCTGTTAATTTTCACATACATTCATATAAATTTTTGGCACAACTTTCGTTTAGCTGAAATCTGTTATATAAAAAATGACTTTATATATGCGTTCTAGAAGGCGTTAGGAGTACAAATATACAAAAAATTTCCTGCGGAAATGCGTTATTTTCATTTTTCGAACTTATAGTATAGCCGAAATCTGTTACATCAAAACTAGTCTTCGGGGTGTGTTTTAGACATTTTTCTAAACATAAAAACATACAAAAATGTCTGCGGAAATTTTTTATTTTTATTTTACATAAAAAATGCTTTGACTTTAGAATAGCCGAAATCAGTTACATGAAAAATGAACTTATATTTGTTTTATACGAACTTTTACGAGTAAAGAAATACAAAAAATTCCTGCGGAAATGTGTCAATGTCATTTTGTCCACTTTGTTTTTCATATACATTTTTCAGTTTAGAAGCTTACGGGACCCGGAGGCGAATAGGGGTGCTGGGTGGGGTAAAACTTCTTTCGGAGGAATAACAATTCTTGTAGAATAGATAATATAGGTTCTTGTAAACTATAAGTACTTTGGAATGTTGTACTTGTTCTTGTTTTTTATTAAAGCTTTACGTAAATAGGGCTGATTCAAAACAAAAAATCATTGGATCATGCAATTTTCTTTTATATTTTAATAATTAACTGTGATTTTGCAAAAATATTAGATTGGTTAGCATTTGGGTTGTTTTGGTTAGCTTTTCTTTGTGGAGGGTGTTTCGCGAAGTTTAAACGCTTCTAAAAGGCAAAAATATATTTATTTTTTATATAACTGATTTCAGCTATTCTAAAGTCTATTAAATTTCTTCAAAAAATGGATACAGTTTATTTCCGCAGGAAAATTTTTATTTTCCTCAATTCGTGAATGCTTGTAAAAGGCAAAAATATATTTATTTTTTATATAACTGATTTCAGCTATTCTAAAGTCTAATAAATTTCCTTATAAAATGAAAACAGCTTATTTCCGCAGGAAAATTTTTGTGTTTAAATGTTTAGAAAAATATTAAAAATAAAACGCAAAATGTATTTTTTTTATAGCAGATTTCAGTTATTCTAACGTGCGAAATTTGGAAATTACGCATTTCCGCAGGAAAATTTGTGTTTTCCGTGGTTCACAGTAGCTTTTTAAAAACAAAAATTTTTTTTTTTTTCTTCTAATAACTGATTTCAGCTAAACGAAAATTGACCCGATTATATTTATTTATAAGCATATAACTAAAACCTCGATATGTGTTTACTAGTATTAAGCATCATCAAATAAGGACAGATTTCTATTCTACCTATATTCGATTTTATATTTTTGGCGATTGTAGTAGACATGTGGTCATACCAAATGCAAAGAACACCATTTAGTACGGCCTGATAATGTCGTTTCCCACGGTTAAGCAGCGTACTGCCTACAGAGAAATCAGACAATGCCCGTTTGTCATTATAAGCTGTTAGTTGTAGGTTGAAGTGCTCTCGATTCGTTTAATGTGTTTGAATAATTTTTTATATGCTAATTGTTGTATGTATTTAGCAATCTGATTAGTCATTTGTTGTCTTAGATTAAAAAAAAATGTTTTATGTGTATAATAAGTGCATATGCGCACGTAAAGCTCCAAAATATCTTTAAAAATCTACCTTCAAATTAGGAAAATTGTCATTGTCAAATTCGATGTCATATTTTGTTTACAATTTAAAGACACCAAATACAGTGAATTGTTTTTAGGGTTCCGTACCCAAAGGGTAAAAACGGAAACCTTATTACTATGACTTCGCTGTCCGTTCGTCCGTCTGTCAGAAAGGTCTATCTTATGAACGGTTATAGCTAGACAGATGAAATTTTTACAGATAATGTATCTATGTTGCCGCTATAAGAACAAATACTAAAAACAGAATTAAATAAATGTTTATAAATAAAAAAGTACTTTCACTAAACATTATCTTTTAAGTAAGAATTTTACATAGAATCTTTCAAGTCCTCGGTGGCCGCGTGGTTAAAGCTTTAATGCAGGTTCGAATCCTAGCCAAGGCGACTTTTTTTAATCGTTTTTTTTTTTAATTTTTGCATATTTTTACATATTTATTTTAAGCTTCTTAATAAAAGAGGTTTATTTAATACAATCTAATAAAAATAAATGTATTGCTCATGCATCTATAAGCCCACGGCCACACAGAAAGCGATTTTAGCGTTTTGCGTTTTTTGCGTCTCAAGCGCTTTTTGCTATTTTACCGTTTTAAGCGCTTTTGTCGATTTGTGTCCATTAATAACACGCAAAAGACGCGACAGGTCTGCAATTTCTATCAAGATGTCATTTAGTAACGTCGCGCGTCGCAAGCTCGTGGATTCCCGGCCCGTCCAACAATCAATCCTGTGAGAAAGAGATAGGCGAGATCGGCGCCGTTAGCGTTGAAGAGACGAAGATAAAAGATGTTGGCATTGAATTATGGACGGATTGGGGAATATATTCGGAGACAAACACAATCTACTGCTAGTGCCAGAGGTGTGTGTAAAAATAATAATTATTATTTATCATTTATTTTACGAATTTTAGTTTATATGTGTACAGTTTTTTATGTTGTAGTGTTGTGGTTAGTACTTGTTATAATTATAGTATAATATAATAAATAATTATAATTATATAATAGTATATAAATATTTCTAGTTACTAATGCAATTTTAGGACATGATTTATGAAACATTTTGGAGTGAAACTTCTTTACGCGCGCTGGGAGTAAACATTCAAGGCCGTGACCTACGAGCTAGCGAGACGGCCTTGACACACGAGCTAGTTGTAACGAAACGTGTTAACGGCTTAGAATACGTAGTGACGCGACGTGTATTTGTGAGCAGTCCACATGTTTATCAAAAATATTGATATTTTAATATAAATTTTGTAAAAGTGAATCAAATTATTACGTGTAAAAACCATTTGTAACACGTAAATAAAACTGTTATACGTAAAAAACTATTTTTTACGCGTATAAAACTATTTTTTATGCGTATAAAACTATTTGTTACGTGTAAAAATCTATTTGTTAAACGTAAAAAACTATTTTTTTACGCGTCAAAAACTTCTTGTTTCTGCTAAAAAACTTTTTTACGCGTATAAAACTGTTTTTTAAGTGTAAAAACTATTTGTTACACGTAAAAAACTATTTTTTACGCGCCAAAAACTTATTTTTTCTGGTAAAAAAAAATTACGCAAAAAAAATATTTTTTACGTGTAAAAAACTATTTGTTACACGTAAAAAACTATTTTTTTTACGCGTCAAAAACTTATTGTTTCTGGTAAAAAAATATTTACGCAAAAAAAAAAATTTTTTCGTGTAAAAAAAAATTTGTTACACGTAAAAAACAATTTTTATACGCGTCAAAAACTTATTGTTTCTGGTAAAAAAACTTTTTTACGCAAAAAAAAAAAATTTTTACGTGTAAAAAACTATTTGTTACACGTAAAAAACTATTTTTTTACGCGCCAAAAACTTATTGTTTCTGGTAAAAAAACTTTTTTTACGCATAAAAAACTATTTTTTTACGCGTAAGAAAATATTCCTTTAATTTATTACTTTTTCAACATTTCAAACTACATTTTTTCAAACATTTCCTTGAAATTTTTGAATTTAATATAATCTTCCTAAACAGTAGATGTTCTTTATAAAAATATTTTTCGATAATATCTTAAAATGAAAAAAATGCATACTATTTAATTTAATTTTTATTGCATTATTAAATATTACGTCCGCCTATGACGGGGTCTCATAGAAAACGCTAAAGACGCTACAGAAAACAAATTGATTTGTTTTCATTTGCGTTTTTTGCGAGACACGCCGAACGCTAGACACTTTTGGTGGGGCCACTCCTATATAATCCTGTTATATTGTTTTAGACGCAAAAGACGCTTCACGCGTAAAAAAACTTTTTTACGCAAAAAAAAAATTTACGTGTAAAAAACTATTTGTTACACGTAAAAAACTATTTTTTTACGCGCCAAAAACTTATTGTTTCTGGTAAAAAAACTTTTTTTACGCATAAAAAACTATTTTTTTACGCGTAAGAAAATATTCCTTTAATTTATTACTTTTTCAACATTTCAAACTACATTTTTTCAAACATTTCCTTGAAATTTTTGAATTTAATATAATCTTCCTAAACAGTAGATGTTCTCCATAAAAATATTTTTCGATAATATCCTAAAATGAAAAAAAATGCATACTATTTAATTTAATTTTTATTGCATTATTAAATATTACGTCCGCCTATGACGGGGTCTCATAGAAAACGCTAAAGACGCTACAGAAAACAAATCGATTTGTTTTCATTTGCGTTTTTTGCGAGACACGCCGAACGCTAGACACTTTTGGTGTGGCCACTCCTATATAATCCTGTTATTTTGTTTTAGACGCAAAAGACGCTTCACGCTAAAAACGCAAAAAAAGCTTTCTGTGTGGCTGTGCACTAAATGTTAGTAATGTATGGCAATAGCTTCTTTGATTTTAAAGAACATAACATAAATAAACATAACATACGTAAAAATTAAAGACAAATTAAAAATAATCATACAGAAAGTTTCAAGGTTTTTGGTTTTAACTTATTAAATAATTGTTATCAGCTAGTAATTGTTAATTTTGAAATTTGAAATTTGAAATTTTATAATGTCATTTTAACAGAACGTCAACGGTTTTTGTAGATGTATCTGTTTAAAAAAAAGTGGCATTTAAATATTTCAAATAGTTTTTTTTTCTTTATTCTTTGTATTTTTTTGCTGCCGATGACGGAAAGAGATAAACTTTCCGAAACGTCAAGCATTTTTTTGTCTGTTAGGCAAATTTGTTCATTTGTAAGCAACTGCTGACAATTATTAGTCTCCGTTTGGATTAACGTAGCAGTGTTTACAAAAAATAACTATTTTATTTAGTAACCCATATATGATCTTATTTTTATGCTAGACCGTATCTATATTTACTTATTTCACTGAGGTACTACCTAGCCGACAAGGATGACCGACTCTCGCCTCAGGTCGGATCAGGTTGAATACTACCACTCTCCTTTTCTAATAACGCTGGTAAAAAAGAGACAGGTAGGTACAGAACCTGAGGAATTATTAGTACCGACCAATTAGGTACGACCGTCGTTAATTTTTGAATGGAGCACGTTTTTTTTTCCTCTCGAGATGGTTCTCTCGATTCAAAATGCGATCGGGCTACTTGAGGTCAACATTTCTCGGTACCGATTGGTCAGTTTTCAATTTGGGGTACTGAATTGGCTGGTAGTACCAATTCAGAGAATGTTTCAACTAAAACGGAAGTTTAATAAACATATATTTTCTTTAAGATCCATTTAACTTCTCTCTTAGTTTTTTAACAAAATATTCGCCGGACCTCGTCATAGGTACTGCATTTTGTAATTACAATACATTTTAGAGAAGGTAGAGATAATTGTATCTTTTCTGGGGGTATCTGTCTACAACTTATTGACCACTGTAAAATACCCTTTATGTAAGCGCATTAGTACAAAGAAGGAAGACAAAAAAATTGAATAATTTATTGTATGTTAAAATATGAAATTTCTTCCAAAGAGAAAATCTTCATCTATTTTATGTCTGTTTTAGCATCATTTTGGTTTTAGTCGTTATTTTTTCCTAAGGTAACATAATTTCAAATTGATTCAATTCAAACGAAGGAAATTGTTGAATGACAGACCATTTGACAGACAAACTGTCTGAGTAACGAACTGTCAATCATAATGACAGTCGTCTGATCACTTATGCATCATGACCCATTAATAGTTATTTATTATATTATAAGTGCTTTATGGAGCATTTCATCCACGCAAAAAAGTTTAAATAAAAAAACTACGTCTAGCGATTGACCGCACCAAAATTATCTTCAATTGTCATCCCCAGCCGTCTTTGACACCGTTTTTTTTCGATTATTCGGTAGTTAGAGCCTTTAATTTTCTTAAGAGGAAAAATACAACTAAAACACGAATATAATACGTTTTATCCACAAACACATCATAGGAAAAATTAGCAGCAAGCGTTTTTTTTAAATCAAATTACAGAGAGCGTTTGTTGTTATGGTAACTATGTTGTTTAACACTGATACAAACAAAAGCTTGACAAAAGTAAAATTCATAGCATTCGCTCGAGTCGTTTAGAATTTACAAACGAATTTTAAAAAACCACGAAAAAATATAAGAAGATAATATTGGTATTCTTGCAGCAATTTTTGCGGAATTTCGGAAGAAGGAACTGCCTATTTACTGCCTGCAGCGAAGTCTAGAGAACAAATTTTTAGTGGAATAAAGATATTTTGACCTACTAGTGGATAAAATATAATTTTAAACGCTTCATCTGAGTATATAAAGCTCATGTTATTAAATGAATGTGAATATATCATTTTTTTCTATAGCAACTGTTAAAATTGCCTTATATCTATCAAAAATGGTAGATAAAATAGTACTTCAACCGCAAGGGTAGATTAAATGATACTTTAACAGCGAGGATAGGTTAAAAACTTTATTTCTTCTCGCACGATTTTTAATTGCTTCCATTTTTGAAAGTTTTTGTATTTCTTTTCATAAATTATTCGGGATTTGGAATGGAAGTAGTTCGGATATGGCGTTTGTCGTCTCAGCCTGAATATCTGTTGGTTACTTAAAACTGACAACTAAAGAGACAGCTTTATTTATTTGTCAAATTACATAGAAACCAACGCCAACCCAGCACAATATTTTTTCTACTCGTAATAAATCCCTTGAAATAATAATTTCTGAATATTGTTTTATACACGACGATAAAATTGCATTATTCATCGCTCGCGAATTAATCTCTTCCCCTAGACGATAAAATACCTTTTTATCGTCTTGTATAAAAAATAACTATTATTATCATTAACAACATATTTAGGCCATAACTACGCTACACCACTGTACAAAAACAAGGCCCTCTATTCTCGCATTCCTCGTTCTTTCTCTACCTTGCAGCTTCTTCTCCGTCTCCCAGAACTTCTGCAGTTCCGTAAAGTACTTGTCCAAAATGAACACCTTGCTCAAACCCAGCGTAGCCATTCTCAACAGTACCAGCGCCTAAATTGGCACCTTTTTTCAGACATAATAGCACTGCACTGGCACTAGATCAGTCATAGAAACATAAAAATTAGACAGAAAGTCGCGTGTTAAGGTAGTACTTCGGTGGTACCTCGGTTGCACTGACTAAGACCGGTCCAAACGGTGGTGACCGCCTTCGACGTTTACCTGTGCCCCACGAGCCGCGGCGTTGCCGCTTTTTGCACAACAAAAATGCCGTTAACAGAGCTTTGGAGTGTGTGTGTGTTCGGGTCCTGAGGCTTGTCACGTTTGAAACAGGGATGTTTCATAGTCTAATCATTTTATGCTAGTCAAAAATGCTTTTATCTTTTATTTAAAGAGAAGAACAATGTATTCACCATCGCCATTTCAAGCTTATCCAACCATTTCCAATGATGGTGTAGCCAGAGCTACAAACTCACGGAATACTGAAGTCTTTTTTGATTTAAATCATCTTTAATCATTTTTTCTGTAAATTTCTGGTATTAAAGATCCTGAGCTGTATATTAGTTGTCCCAAAACGACGTAATTTGGTATGTAAAATTATACGGGAATATCATTGGTCGTCATTTCCAAGCCAACAAGACGCCGTTTTTTTCAATCATGCGGTATATCTCCCAAGATGATGATGATTAACAATCAAATATGCACTGCAGCATCATTATAATTAACTAGCGTGTACCCGCGACTTCTTTCGCGTCGAATTAATCATTTGTAATGGTGATGATAAAGCAAAGCAAGAATTTCCATTAACATACAAACTGGATAAAATTAAATAAAAAAAAGCAATATGGCGATATTATTATATAACTTGGTAAGCCAAAAATCAGTTTTAAACGTCAAGCAGTTTAAACAGAATCGTGATTACTCAATTGTCATATTTCATGAAACACCCTGTATAAATTTTTAAAAAATCTTAAAATATGTAAAACAACAAAATAAAATATACGTGTTTAAGAGTTTTTCCGAAAAACTCACCGGTTTTTAAATAAAAAATATTATTATTTTTGGGGGGGTTTCACCCCCTTTGAATTAGAGTTTCGAAAAATCCTTTCTTATCGAACCTCTACACCCTAAAGTCAATCCGTTTTCCAAAAATCAGCTTTCTACGTCAAGCGCTTTAAGCAGGATCATGATTAATCAATGGCCAGATTTTATGAAAAGCATTCTATACATTTTTAAAAAAAATCTTAAAATATTTAAAAAAACAAAATAAAATATACGTCTTAAAGCGTTTTTTTCGGAAACTTGGCCGTTTTCTAAGAAAAAAAAATTTTAATGTTTGAGTGGTGGTTTCACCCCCTTGGAACTGGAATTTCGAAAAATCCCTTCTTATGGAACCTCTACACCCTAGAATCAACCTGTATGCCAAAATTGAGCTTCTTACGTTGAGTGGTTTGAGCAGGATCGTGATTAATCAGTGTGTTACTTAAGGATTTTATATATTAGTATAGATTAACATAAACTATCAAAAATTATGACATGATTTTGATGATTTCTAATAAAAATAAATGGTGCATTTACATGCATAATTGTAGAAATTTTAATTCTTGACAGCTAGGAATGCACTGAACGTTGTAGTGCAGCGAAAGAGATTTAAAACTCATTTTTGCACAACCGATCATAGTTTTATGTATCGCTTCTGCTGCACTACAATGTTCAGCACTTTCCCAGTCGTGAGCTATGCGTCATACAAAAAAAATCCTTATACAGTAGTTGTCGAGAATTAAATCCTCTACAACTTTGCTATTGAAATATGCCCCATATTTTTATTAAAAATAATCGAAAAATTGAAAAAAACGGTTTGTGCCAAAAATTTTCAAAATTTATGTTAATGAATAGCTATAAACAATATTTATTTACACAATCACCTAAACACAACTTGTAGAGAATTTAATTCTCTCAAAATTTGTTCATTACATTTTTTGTCGAAAAATTGGTCTATTTCAGAGAAATTATCATTTTTATGTTTTTCAAGAACTCTAGGGTTACTCGTCTATTCGCCTGTTGATGTCTCCATTTAAAACCTATTATAAATAATAAAAAAAAGCGTGAGAGATAGCTTTGAAATGACCGCTGATACTTTGTACGTAAATTTATATGGTTGGTGTCATCAGTAATAATTTCCAAGCCAACTTGACGCCGTTTTTTTCGATCATACAGGGTGGTGCTTCTCACAGATCGCAGAAACTCCAAGGAGAACGATATCGACAGTTTGTATTGTAATTAAATTTTTAGAGCATATGTAGGTCAACTTAGAGCATTTTTAACAAATATATAGAGTTCTACAGGGTGTCCCCAAGAAAATTTGTAATAATTACACTATAGGTACATATTTATATTAAGTAATTGATTCAAGAAAAAAAATAAATGGGAGTTTCAATAAAGAAGCATATGATTAAAATGTTAGGTTTTTGACATAGTAACATTAAATTTCAATAAAAGCTACCAATATTGTATTTTACTAATTTGGCACCTATGTTGAAGTAATGTCAGACATGTCAATTTTATCAAATTACAAACATCTGTATACTAACACTGAATCATAAAAATGAAAATATCTAGCAAAGTCTTAGTCTGAGAAGCAGACACCTTTACTAGATATATATTCCTCTATTGATTAACAAAATAATATACTGGGTATTCCATTTAAAATAAAGGAGTACCTTGCTTTCAAAGTTGATCAATGTTCAGTATTCATTTTGTCTCACCCTGTATAACTCTTCGAATCAAGTTTTAATTTTGTTTAAAGTACAATTATTAGGTTATTTTAACTCCATATCGAACTATACAGGGTAAAAATAATCCTACAAACGGCTCAAAAAATATGTTTCAATGAAAAATGTCGATCTGTATTCTTAATGATTTGAAAGTACATATGCAAATAAAAACAATACTATTACTATAATTATTATTCGATAAGCTTAAGACATGTAATAGCAGTCTGTAAATTATGTCTTAGCAACAGTGTAAAGTTTGTTATTTCTTTAAAGACAGATTATGGTTGGTATCTAATAGAGTTCTAGAATTTAAAGCTGAGACAGCACGACTGCTAGCTCCTTTCCATCTGACCTTTTGGCACCTACCGCAGACTTACCTGGGCCGGCCACGTTGCCAAACTTACAGAAAATCGCAAATTAAAGGACAATCCAAAAAAATATGTTTTTTTTTAGAATAAAAGTGTGTCTTTGGTTGGTCTATTTTATCATATAATTATCTATAATTGTGTATAATTTTATTTAATAATATTTCGTGGTATAATGTTGATAAATACGTTGTTGCCTGGCGCATTCGTCATTTCTTAAAAGATTTAAAGATATTGCGCTTTTAAAATATCTCAATCAACTCAAGAACGGTTGAATCTTTTTATTCGCCATTTTGTCAAGAAAATCAAAAAGGTAATATTGCAACTAACCAAAAGTTGTCATTTTTTTTTTGGTAATATGGAAAATTTCAAGAACTTCATATTTTTTTCTTTATTTTTTTTTTTAATTTTTTAGATAAATTTTTAAAAGTTTATATATATTACATAATCGAGTTTTTAAATTTTCATTTCACAGGCAACTTTGACGCTGTATTTTTTTCAATAGATAAAATCATCAAATCTTTTTGAATAAAAAACATCCAAAAATATGTATAGATATCTATTTTTATTTCAAAAATATTTTGATTACATACATATTACGTATAATTTTAATCAGTGGCAACAGAATCTATAGTTTTGTTCCTTGTTTCAAGATTTTCAACAGATTTTTCAACATTTTTCAACGTTTTCGTTGCAACATTTTCAACGTATATGTCTGAATCCCAATCAAGTTCTTCAGTAGCTGACGACTCAATAAAAATGATAGCTACGTCTTCACCTATACCGCCTCCAATCAAGTAAACGTTTCCATTAGTGTTGATTGTGACACAAGTAATTTTCTCTGCTCCTTGCCAGCCAATCTAAAATCAGAACTATTTTAAAAAATTACGAAAATTAATAATCTATACTAATATATAAAATCCTTAAGTGACTGACTCACTGATTAATCACGATCCTGCTCAAACCACTCAACGTAAGAAGCTCAATTTTGGCATACAGGTTGATTCTAGGGTGTAGAGGTTCGATAAAAAGGGATTTTTCGAAACTCAAATTCTAAGGGGGTGAAACTATCCCTCAAATATTACAATATTTTTTATTTAAACAACGGTCAAGTTTCCGAAAAAACTCTTAAACACGTATATTTTATTTTGTTGTTTTACATATTTTAAGATTTTTTAAAAATTTATACAAGGTGTTTCATAAAATATGACCATTGAGTAATCACGATTCTGCTTAAACTGCTTGACGTTTAAAGCTGATTTTTGGCGAATGGATTGACTGTGGGGTGTAGAGGTTCGATAAGGAGGGGTTTCTGGAATCTCAAATTCCAAGAGGGTGAAAACGCCCCTCAAATATCACAATATTTGTTATTTAAAAAACGGTTAGTCTTTCGGGAAAACGCTTGGACAGGCATAATTTATTTTGTTTTTTTACATATTTTGAAATTTTTTAAAAAATCGTACAGGGTGTTCCAAAAAGTTGGGTAATTTCTTAACCACGATTTTGCTTAAACTGCTTGACGTAAAAAGCTTATTTTTGGCAAACGGATTTTTTGAAAGTCAAATTCCAACGGGATGAAACTACCCCTCAAATGTTACCATGTTATATAATAATATCGCCATATTGATTTTTCTCACGCTGACATAAATGTCAGAAAATTTTATCCATTTGTATGTTAATGAAAATTCTTGTTTTGCTTTATCATCACCATTACAAATGATTAATTCGACGTAAACGAAGTCGCGGGTACACGCTAGTAAGCTTATATTAATTCAGTAAGAAATAAATTATAAAATATTACTACACATACTTACTGTATAATTTCTGCTACCCAATTCATTGATGCACGTTTTCGAGTAAATCACTCTCCTATAACGAGAAACATCATCACAATCACCAAATTCATAAGGTTTCAGACCAACATCGGCACATCCATCCGAATCAGCGGACAGCGCTTGTTGTTGTAGGACAACTGCGGTCAAAAACAGCACTAACAAGAACCCCATTGTTGTACTAATATAATAACAACCTTAAATGAGCTAAAGGATTTGAAATTTTAAATTGCACTTAACACACCATCAACTGATTTAACAATATAATGTTATTTATTTCGTTTTGTGCTATACGTAGTTGTCTGGGAGTTTGTGAGATTAAATAGGATTATTTGGAAAATTAGTCGATATAAATTTAAAAAAAAATAGAAGTATTTACTTATTTTTAGATAGAGATTGTTTGTATCGATGAGATAAACAGGAAACTTGTGATACTGCATCATAAAAATCCCCATTTGGCGATTAACTTTTGATATTGAATTAGTATATAAATATATATTTTATGTTCGTGTAAGCTAAGATATATAAATAACAATAATAGGTATTAGAAATATAGTTTATTTATTTATCGTATGGCAAGCACATCGTTTAACAGATATTACAAAATAATACACGTAAAAATATAAACAATACAAAAAGATATAAAATATATAAATATAAAAAGAACACGGTAATAAAAAGAACACGGTAAGAAATATAGTAAGATGTTTTGACTTATTCATTATACAGTATGTTCCTGGAAGTCCTAAAAATCAAAACGCGTTAAAAAGTACCGTATGATCAAAAGAAAACGGCGTCCAGTTGGCTTGGAAATGACGATCAATGACGTTCCTCTTATAATTTTACAAATAAAATGGTAGCAATCTTCATTTTATAGCTATTGCTGACGCAGTTTTTTAAATCATATTGTATATGTATATTCAGAAGAATGTCTTAATTTTTCTTATCGTCTGAATGTGAATATTATACAGGGTGGCGCCTTTCATACGCCGCGGAGGCTCCAAGGAGAACGACAGTTTGTATTGAAATGAAATTTTGTGAGCATATGTAGGTTATTTTAGAGCACTAAAAATATAGAGAGTTCTACAAATACAAAACTCGATCAACTAATGTCGACAACATGAGACAAAATCATTGTAGCTGCTTTTCGAGGTAAACTCCACATATGCCTTTAAAAATGAAAAGATCCTTGTGAAAAGACAATCATTTTATGCAGTAAACAGGAAAGGAAGCATTTTGAGCATTTGATTTCATCTAGCTAATTTTTGTCGCGTAATTATATTATTTTTTATTAAATTAACAAAAGGTATATCACACAGCCACCTAGATTTTTTCAAATAATAAATTAAACTAACGCAAAATCATAAAAATTAAAATATATGGGAAAATCTTTGTCTGAGAAATAGGCAACCATAATATTATTTTTTGATGATATATAAATTCCCCATTGAACACCGGAAAAATATACTGGGTGTTCCATTTAAAATAAAGGGGTAACTTGGTTTTAAAAGTGACTAATGCTCCATATTAATTTTGTCTCCCCTTGTATAACTTTTCGGATCAAATTTCAATTTGGTTTAACATACAATGGTTACTGTAATTAAATATCAGACGATACAAGGTCAACTAAAATTTAGGTAGCTTTTATCGAAATTTAAAATTTTTTCTTCATTTTCACAAAATGTGAAATATGTCAAAATCCTTAGGTTTTAGGTATATACTCCTTTAATAAGCTCACCTTTATTTTTCTCCCAGAATTCGAAAATCAATTAATATATAGGGTGTTCCTTTACAAAAAACACAACTTTGATATGTAATTTTTTTGGGGACACCTTGCAGATCTCTCTATATTTTTAAAAAGTGCTCTGAATTAACCTACATATGCTCACAAAATTTCATTCCAATACAAACTGTCGTTCTCCTTGGAGCCTCCGCAGTGTATGAGAGAGGCGCCACCCTGTACAGGGTTGTTCACTACATACGACACGGAGTATTGTAGCTAAACGGCTAGATTTTTACAAATTGTAAGTTTTGGGTTCGTTGAAGGACTATTAGAGCTACAATTTAAAAATATTTTTACAAGATACAGAGTGTCCCAAATAAATAAAAAATATCAAAGTTGTATTTTTTTAAATGGAACACCCTATATATTATTACATTTTTAGTTTCTACGATTAAAATAAAGGTAAATTTGATTAAGGTTTATTACACTTAAACCTTACCGTTTTCGAAATATCTTCAATTTTGTGAAATTGCAGTATAAATTTTAAGGCTTCATTTCTCCGAGGGTATCAAAGTTTTTAATACTAAATATTTACTGAAATTTATTTATTGATCAGTTATTGTATTGCAATAATAAAAACTTTACTACCTTATACAGAGTGTCTAAAAATTTATTTTAAATAATGACTAGCTTTAAACGGCAATAACTTGTTTAATTTAAATGGAACACCCTGTATATTTTATGCGAATCAGATGCACAATTTAATTGTCTATCAAATTGTATTATACCATTTTTTACCTATCTCTTCAAGTTTCCGTAGAAAATGCATTTTCTTGTAATTTAGAACTCATTTATAAATATACCCATGGAATACTGACATTTTAGATTATTTTTAAAGATGTACCAAATGTTTAAAGAGTACAGATACTATTATTGTCGATATAGTTCGTTTATTTCATTAAAAAATAAAAAAAAACTGTTTATATATTTGTTAAAGAGGACCAATTAATATGATTTCAGTATTCAAACTACATTAATTGACTGTTTGCGTTGATTAATAATAATTGATATAAAAAAATATTCTTTCTTGTCGACCCGATATACGTCTTGAAACTACGATTCAACACTCCGTATATTATAGCTTAAGTATTTTAAATAAATAACTCACGAACTGAGAAGAAATAAAAAGAACGAAACAGTACTGAGTACTGAATAAAATAGCCCCGTTTATGCGGCTAAGCTCCAAATGTATAAATCTCCATCTGTAAAGGAATCCATCTGGACGTCACGATATAATAAAGCCAAAGGGTTACAATGACACATGCCTCATGCAAATGCACCCGAGCCGAACTGCATATTTACTTTGCGCGAGGATTTTCAGCGAGTTATAGATCTTGCGGAGGATTTATCGGTACGAACGCGTACTTTAACGTGTGTGTTCGACCTTTACATGCGTCGCGTCAGTACTTACGATGTCCTTTTCGAAAATCACGCAGAAACTGGACCAGGTTCTCGTGCAGGAGTTGCTTCTCTTGGTACCTGCAAAGAGACAAAAAAATATAAGTTTATTTCTTACTGAATTAATTGATAATAAGAAAGTCCATCTACTATTCGTTGATCTAAAGTTCGTAAAAGCGTACGAACGCTTGTTAAACTACTACTACTACTACTGCCATTACTCGCTGACGAGTATTTGACACGCATTAAAAGATGGTCACGCAAGGCGTTTTCTTTCATGAGCTTTTCTGTGACTAAAAAACGGACATTCAAAAATTTCATTGCTTTATTGCCTCTTTACTTTTTGATTGTCGCTGTTAACTGAGCTTACAATTCTTGATTGAGTTCTATTGTGAGCTGCTTCTCCTCACTCATTCTGCATGTTAATGCCCTTTTCGTGAAAAATGTCCTTGTACCTTTTCAGTTGTCCATCCGGCCTCCTCTTAACGTCTACAAGCTCACCGTAAAGCAGTGATTTTGGTATGCGGTTTTCTTGCATTCTGCATACGTGACCAGCCCATCTTAAGCGGGATTTTGTAACCATGGCTTCAATACTCTCGCAGTTAGCTTTTTCAAGAACCGATACGTTTGAGACATGATGGAACCACCGGATTCTTAAGGTGTCTCTGTTGCAACTTGTTTAATGCGTTCATATGTCGGTGGTACGGCATCGGAACCCAGGTTTCGCTCCCATTTAACATGGTGGGGATAATAATTGCTCGGTACACTTCAAGTTTCGTTTTTGTACTCAAGTCATGATTGTAGAAAACCCTATCTTTTAATTTCCAGAATGCTCTTGAGGCGCTGCTAATCCTGTGCTGAATTTCAGAGTCAATATTTATCCGAAATCAAACTGCCGAGGTAATTGAATTCCGCCACATATTACAGTAGTTCTTCTCTGATTTTTATAGCATATTGTTTTGATCTTCCGGTGGAGTGCACATGATTTTGGTTTTGTCGATGTTTAGCTTAAGGCCCAAAGCCTCGTATGCCCAGGTATATGTGTTCAACATCTCTTGTAATTGTTATATACGTTACGCACAATACTCGAATTCGGGTAATGCCCGAAAAAAATGCACAGAACTAGTTTTGAGCAAAAAATATTTCCCAAACCCGAAATTGAACATTTAAACGGGTATTGCGCATTACAAAATAGTGAAAACTAGTATTGTGCATTTTGAATTGTGCAAAACTAGTTTGGTGCATTTCAAAATGACCAATACTAGTTTTGCTCGTTTTCTTTAAATAAGACGGCAAAAAGTAGGGTTGGCAGTTTGTTTAGGTTTTAAAGGATTCTTATTTTGGTTTTGTTGTTGGTGGAAATACGCAATACTTGGTAAAATAAAATATAAAAATGCAAGAAAAAATGGAAGCCGAGTTCGAAATTCAAGTAAGTCAGTTGATGATGGCTAAAACACAGAAACATAACCTTATATCGAAAAACCAATACCTAACGATATTGACTGAAGTTAAGGAGGCAAATTTACTAGGCACTGGGCTAACGGATTATGTTTTGTCCAATCAAAAAAGAATAGAAGCTACCACAATGCAATTAAGAGATCGCCTTATGAGGCCATGTTTGGGCGTGCCCGAAGAAATGGTCTAAAGGACACAGAGTTACCCCAGGATCTAGTGGATTCCTTGGAGTCTGAAGGTGACCTCGAAAACTTGCTTAATGATGTCACTGAAGTTCAGTATGCTACTGAAGAAAATTTGACTGAAAATACAGAAGCTGTAACAGGTTTTGATGAAACTTATGGAGAAGAACTGCAAGTGGATATTGTCGATAAAGAAATGATAAATACGGGTACAATCCAGACCATTATTAAAGATAAAAAAATGAAAATAAGGCCAATAAAGATGTGTCAGCCTCTACTGTAGATGTAGAAACTGAAAGCCTAATCATGAGTGTAAATGAAGTTTCGTTATGCATTGTCTGGAAAGAATTTATCGCAGCTGTAGAAAACTGCTCAAAGTGTAATGGAAAAATTCATGCCACCTGTAGTATTTTAAAAGTAATCCATGAATTTGAGTCAGAATTTCAATGTTTTCTATGCCAACGTTCCTGTGAAATAACTACAAACAGGGAACATGCTAAAAGAGGTTTGGAATTACAAACAATTTACAGCCCTAATTGGGGACAATGTTCTTGTTCGAATACCAGACGTAGATCGAGGAAGATTAGCACCACGAAATGTAATGGCAGTTGTACAAACCGCTGATGATGGATTTACCAATTAGCAACAAAGACTGGAGTTTTACAGAAACTTTATTGTAGAAATGAGTTTCAATTAACTGATAATAATTTTTTTATTGACAACAACAATATTAGCGAACGGAAATATCACTTAGAACTGCATCTTCCGATATATCCGGATCTAGTCAAGGTTTTATTTCATGCATGTGTATAAAAAATGTATTAATAGAGAGTGTTCGTGTAGAAAAAATAATGTTATTTGCAACTCTAAGTGCCACCATTCAAGTTCCTGTTCAAACAAATAATATAATGCTACTGTATAAATATTCATATATATATATAGGTACCTATATTATTATGTATTTATCCATTTATAAAATATTTATTAATAAAGTTTTATTATTTTATTGTGAGTTTAATCATATTTGAATCAAACACATTCATAAACAATCCATCCTTTGTGTTAGAGCGTTATTGATCAAATAGGACAAATAAAACTAGTATTGGACATTTTGAAATGCACCAAACTAGTTTTGCGCAATTCAAAATGCGCAATACTAGTTTTGACTATTTTGTAATGCGCAATACCCGTTTAAATGTACAATTT
This sequence comes from Sitophilus oryzae, assembly GCF_002938485.1. NCBI lineage: Eukaryota > Metazoa > Arthropoda > Insecta > Coleoptera > Curculionidae > Sitophilus > Sitophilus oryzae. The sequence goes on along the minus strand of NW_022145624.1, from coordinate 972,416 downwards.
CGGGTTTGGGAAATATTTTTTGCTCAAAACTAGTTCTGTGCATTTTTTTCGTGCATTACCCGAATTCGAGTATTGTGCGTAACATATATATAATAGACAAGGGGCTAAAAGAACGAGAGCTCGAAGACGACCTCTGGCTAGATAAGGAGCAATGGCGACTTGGCATAGAGTGGCTCAAAAAAGTGTGAGTGGCCCTGGATGATTTTTTTTAAATGGAACACCCTGTATATTATTACATTTTTGGCTTCCTTTCCGATCACTTTACATAACTCTAAGATATGAATAAATACATTTTGATAGTTTCAGAGATATTAAAAAATAAATCGAAAATATATTTTTTTCAGCCCTTCTTAAAAAAATTATTAAAAATACGAGAACTGTTCTGAAAACAAAACTGTATTAGATATTTACTTTAGATGGTCTGTACTTACTTTGCTATAAATATGAAAATCCTAAATTATACAGGATGTTCAAAATTCTACGCCAGACTTTCTAAAATATAAAATAATTTTTCTTCGTTTTTTTAAATGGAACACCATGTATATTATTTTTTCAATAGACGGAGAATTAAAAAATGAACATTTTTTGTATTTAGAGTATTTCAAAATTTTTAACGGTTTCGCAGATATTTGCGGTTTTATGTTTCATATGGCCATTTTCCACGGCAAATTTTTATCAAAGCCACCCAATAATTTTTCTCTTGTATTTTAGCATTGAAAGCGCCATATGAAATAATACTGCGGTTATCTGTAAAACCGTTAAAAATTTTGAAATACTCTAAATACAAAAAATGATCATTTTTAAACTCTCCATCTAATAAAAAAATAATATACAGGGTGTTCCATTTAAAAAAAACAAAGAAAAAATATTTTATATTTTAGAAAGTTTGGCGTAGAATATTGAACATCCTGTATGAATTACGATTACCATCTTTATAGCAAAGTAAGAACAGACCATCTAAAGTAAATACCTAATACCGTTTTGATTTCAGAACAGTTCTTGTATTTTTAATAATTTTTTTAAGAAAGGCTGTAAAATATATATTTTTGATTTATTTTTTAATATCTTTGAAACTATGGAAATATATTTATTTATATCTTAGGGTTATGTAAAGTGATCTGAAAGGAAGCCAAAAATGCAATAATATACAGGGTGTTCCATTTAAAAAAAATCGTCCAGGTCCGCTCACACTTTTTTGAGCCACCCTATAGAAGTTAAAATATTTTCCTGAAATACATCCTGGTACATACCTTAGGTTTGCACTAAAACAAAATTCTCAAGTTTTTTATTCTAGGAGCTACAGATGCCCGACGCACTATTGCCGGACCCTGTATAATACAAAAAAAAATATCAACATACCTACCTACAGAAAAATTCAGATTTGATATTGTGAGTGCGCAGAAAATAATCGTATGTCTCAAAAAGCTGAAGAAGTCTGTAGAGGGCAAAGGAACTCTGCTCATAGGTTTCATCAGGTAGAAGCATAATATTCTTTCATGGTGTCTGGAAAAAAACATAAAATTCAGATCCGTATTTTAGATTTTTAGATACAACTCTTTCAAAAACTATTCAAAATATCCCCTAGTTGTAAAGAACAATGTCAAATACAAAAATCATATTCAAAAACCTTTAATCTACCTATTTGAGTTTCAGAAATAATTTTTTTAGTATTGAAAATACTTCTGGCCGCGTTTATATGGGACCCATCTTTGAAAAAACGACATGCTAGAGGCGACATGGAATTCAATAACCTGCCTAATCAACTTGTCAACACGTAACTCGATAGCTGAATAGAGCAAGGCCGTCCGAAGGCCGAAATGAGGTCTTATTAGTGTGGGCCAACTATTTTATGGATATGGATGTTTAGTCCATTTGGATGTAGTCCATGTAAATTTAGGCTATTAGGACCGATATTTTTTTATATGATAATTATTTTTTTAATTAACAACTTAGGACAAAGAAAAAGCTTGCATGGTTTCCACCGCCAACGTAAAACAAATGAATTCAAGGCGGTGCCAAATATTTATTGGGATAAGTTTTTATCGTTTAAATATTGTTGTAAATAATAATTATCATTTAATTAGTGCTAACTTATTAAATTTCACAACACGGCGAAATTTCAACAAAATCGGCTAACGGATCTTTGAGATATTAATAAAAAAGGTCTTGACACCCCTGTATCTTTAAAATACCTTGACACCCCTGTATCTTTAAAATTATACATTTCCGGACATATGTTTATATGAACTTTTTACCTTAAAAACACTCAAAGAATCACCTCCTGAAGTTTGGCCAGATACTTAATTAACGTCCTGTATTTAAAAATGGCTAGCTAGTGATTTAGTAAGCTATGTCTATTTTAACAGGCAACGGAGGTAGTCGTAGGTGGGACACCAATAGCAAGAGTCTCAAAGTTTAGATATTTGGGCAGTTGGATTAGTGAAGACCTAAACCCAGACATTGAGATCAGAGCTCGAATTGAGATGGCTAGATCAAACTTCCTAAAATTGCGGAACCTACTGTGCGATAAACGTCTCAACATCCATATAAAAAACAACTTCGTCAAGTGCTACGTACTTTCCACACTTCTCTACGGGGCTGAGTCGTGGACACTCAAAGTAAACGCAATGAATAAGTTGGAAGCATTTGAGATGTGGGTATATCGCAGAATGCTGAGAATACCATGGACTGACCGTGTCTCGAATGAACGAGTTCTAAACCAACAAGAAGACCGAGAACTCCTCGACATAATAAAAAAGAGGAAAGCAGCATATTTGGGCCATATCATGAGACATAGCAAGTATGAATTCCTTCACCTCATCATCGAGGGTAAAATTGAGGGAAAGCGCGGACCCGGACGGCGGCGATGTTCCTGGCTGAAGAACATCAGAGATTGGACAGCCCTGGACTCGCATGCTTTGCTGAGAAGAGCGAAAAATAGAGAGGAATTTGCCATGGTTGTTGCCGATCTTCACTGAATGGAGAAGGCACTTTAAGAAGAAGATTATTACATACTTGTTTTACAATTATTGTAATTCAGTAGCATTCCTTCAAATAAATTTTGATTTAAGTATTGTTAATATAGTCATATTAATGATTATAGCCCGTATGATTTCTAAAATAAATAATCAAGCGTGTTTTTATCAGAATTATTAAATGATTAAGTAGAAATAGTTAATATTTAGTAACTTCGACTTTTGTGTCTGGTATTTTCAATACGCCTATGATGGTTGCGCATGTTGCAAAATCTGTAAATTTTCTTATAAACATCAAATTCTTCAAGAATTACACTACATTCTTATTCATGTAAAACTGTGCGCTTTAGATGTAATTGAGTAATTACAGAATTGCTGTTTCTCCTCTGCTTTGATGTAATTTTCTTAATTTTATCTCGAATACCTTGTCTTGTACTGTTGTACATAATATCTTTTTACATTATTTTTCACGTTGCTAGATATATAGGTAAACTTTTTAGGTCGAAAAACACTTTATAATACAGCTACATTAATAATTATTTGTATGGTGTGGTCTTAAAATGTATAATTAAAATTATTATTCTCCCAGAAAAATAATTTCGGGAGACGATAATGCAATAATTTTATCGTCGTGTATAAAACAATACTTTTTCCCATAGCGAGTTACGTTTTAAAAAATATTCAGAAATTATTATTTCAAGGAATTTATTACGAGTAGAAAAAATAGTGTGCTGGGTTGGCGTTGGTTTCTATGTAATTTGACAAATAAATAAAGCTGTCTCTTTAGTTGTCAGTTTTGAGTCAATATTATTTTTTAATTCTCTTTCGTGTCGATTGCTGATTGAATTGGAGCCAGAAATGGCTCAAAACGAAATAAGTAAATTACCAACAGCCATATCCAAACTACTTCCATTTAAATCCCGAATAGCTTATGAAAAGGAATACATAGATTTTCAAAAATGGAAGCAATTAAAAAACGTGCGAGAAGAAATAAAGTTTTTAACCTATCCTCGCTGTTAAAGTATCATTTAATCTACCCTTGTGGTTAAAGTACTATTTTATGTATTATTTTTGATAGATATAAGGCAATTTTAACATTTACTATGGAAAAAAAGAGTTTTTTTGTCACAATTTTAGCCCAAACAAACTGAACTTTATAATCAATTTGCGCGAATTAGGCATATCCTCTATATCTACTTATTTCTCTGGTCGAGACACAATTACAGCGGTCCGTATGGAAGAAACAAAACTTAAAAATAACAACGAACACAGAAAAAAATGCGTTTTTCTTCGTCTTCAATTATCCACGGCTCATCTCGTTCGGGGCCCCGTAATCGCTCGCAAAGACGGGGCCCGTGAGACTCCCACAATTTGATTATGGGAAATGGGGGGACTTAATAATCCCCAGGTACCGCCCGGTGTTTTATCCGGACCGGACAACAACCATAGGCGTGCGCCAGAGGTCAGAAAAAAGTTACTTTTTTTTAAAACAAGCTGTCCTCTGCATTTGTTATTATATCTTATAGAACAATCCGGCTTTTTGCAAAAAGACTAGGCTTATTCTAAAACGCCGCATTTTTACACAAAGGAAGGAATTTTTTCAAAAAGCCTATCTATTTTCAGTCACTTTGCAGAAAGCCTAATCAGAATTAGGCATATTAAACAATGATGATATTTTCTGTACACTTCTGCAAAAAAACTGCCTGTTTTCAGTCATTTTACAAAATGCCAAATCGAGAATCGAGGCCAGGCAGATTAAAAAATGATCAAAGTTTAGTCAGCTATGAGCATAATTTAAGCTTTAATAAAAATACCCCATATTTGCCTATACAAAAACAATAATTATTTATGTCAAAATTTTATTACGTTTAGACGAAAACAACTTGAATCCTATTTCATAAATTTTAATTATAAATAACATAATTTTAAATACAAAATATAGTTAATTAAGGCCCCCTTGCGTTGTCTTACAATTTAACAAACATTGCGCGTATTTTTCAAAAAAATTAAATGCAATAGTATATGTAATTTTAGCTGATACTAAAGAGTAGTAAAAGCTTAAAAAGTCATCGAAAACCGCATCTTTATATCTTCTTTCAAACCGAAAATATTAGCAAAATTATAATAAATACCAAAAATAAGCTCTTAATTAACTTATTTTTACAACACGGTATCAATAGCCCTCTTGATTATGCCCATTCTAACAGAAAAATAAGATAGAAATAGTTAGTTTATTTTAAAATCGACGATATACCCGAATATCATAATATCAGATGTATTAATATCTAATAATTAAGATATTAATCATAGTGAAAAAGAAACGATGATTCAGTGAAGTCATGGTAGGCTTTGGAAAAAAGTTGCTTATGTCGTAATAGTATAAACATCAAATTGTTATTTGATCAACATTTTGATAGTCTTTTTATCTTTTTTATCTAAGCAGCGTTTTTTATCTTTTGATTGCCTTTTCCAAATGCCAACAACTTCAACTATGTACTTCAAATAATAAAGGCATTTAAAAAAAACATTTAAAAGATAAAAAAACGCTGATAAGACTATCAAAATGTTGATCTAATAACAATTTGACGTTTATACTATTACTCGAAAAGTAACTTTTTTCCAAAGCCTACCATGACTTCACTGAATCATCGTTTCTTTTTCACTATTATTAATATCTTAATTATTAGATATTAATACCTCTGGTATTATGTTATTCTGGTATTTCGTCGATTTTAAAATAAACTAACTGTTTCTATCTTATTTTTTTTGTTAGAATGGGCCTAATCAAGAGGGCTGCTGATACTGTATTGTAAAAATAAGGTAATTAAGGGCTTATTTTTTTGGTATTTATTATAATTTTGCTAATATCTTTGGTTTGAAAGAAGATATCAAGATGCGGTTTTCGCTGACTTTTTAAGCTTTTACTACTCTTTACTATCAGCTAAAATAACACATACTATCGTATTTAATTTTTTTGAAAAAACGCGCTATGTTTGTTAAATTGTAAGAAAGCGCCCTCTAGCGTGTACGTTCAAAATCTTATTATTTTTTTTATGGTATAATATAGAGTAAGAAACGCTCTTTTAAACGAGCCCACATTTGTTGGATTCTGATCATCCGGGTCCGGAGTTATTAATATTTAAATAAAGATAGATCTAACCTTCCCCCACCACTTTATTTTAGCAGATAGGGGAAAATGGTTCTAACAAAAAAAATCCAAAATTTACTGAAGATTATAAAGCTATTATTTATAGTACCCATTATCTAGGCAAAATTCTGTAAAAAATCTATTTTCTTATTTTCCATAACAGTTGCGCCCCCTAGTGGCCGTTTTACAAACTTGAAAATAATTTCCAGCAATTTCTCATAGCGCCTTTAGGTATAAATATTTTTTTCCGTAAGCCCTATGGCTAATACTTTCCGAGATACAGCCGAGAGCTATTCTTAGTGGGACACCCGGTACATACTTTAGGTTTACACTTAAACAAAATTTCCAAGTTTTTTATTTTAGGAGCTACAGATGCTCGACGCACTTTTACTGGACCCTGTATATTTTTAGAAAACATTTAATTGACTATCATTCTCATCCAAAATAATAAAAATATCATCCACATAGCAATGCTACAACAGTTATCTTTCAAATAAAACAATATCTACCACTTTCAGAAACAAAATGTTTTCTTCAAAACCCAAATTTTTAATTGTTCATATAAAAATAGTTGTAGGTACTCTGTTGAGTTATCCGGTACTAGGCTATTATTTACAGTTCTTTGTGCGGTTTATCACGGAACCACCTAAAACGTTTCTCGGAAAGTCAAAATGATTTAAAAGAGCGTCTTGAAAGCTCGTGAGTTTGGTTATTTATGTCTGCGTTTGCCTGATTTATGTTCTAGGTAAATGTTTTTCGGTATATTTTTACCATTTCCATTGCCAACAATCCCCAGAAATACCGTTGAAGTGCTATGTTTTAGCCTATAATTATTATTTTTACTTCTTGGTATTCAAAATCTACATATTAAAAAGTTATTTTTTGTAAAAACCACTGGCACTGCCGTTGAATGTCCATGAATGCTGTTCTGCTATGTTCTTTAATTCGAACATTTAAAACAAGCCACAGAGTTGATATTAACAATGCAAAAATTATAATGAAACAATTGGCTTATTTAACAATTTTAATATATTATGTTAGCTCTGATAACAAAAACAAATAATACCAAAGATTAATCAAATATACAGGGTGGTCCGAACTGTATTCAGGAAATTTCGACAGCATATTCTGTAGATAAAAATAAGTAAAAAAGTTCGTATAAATGTATATCCTAAAATGCTTAGTTTCGGAGATACAGGGTGTAGAAGTTTCATTTTTATTTCGAGATTTTTTCCCAATAATTTCTGAAGTAACATCGGGTCAACTTTCGTTTAGCTGAAATCAGTTATTAGAAAAAAAAATTGTTTTTTAATAGAAATGCGTAATTTCCAAATTTCGCACTTTCGAATAACTGAAATCTGCTATAAAAAAATACATGTTGCGTTTTATTTTTAATATTTTTCTGAACATATAAACACAAAAATTTTCCTGCGGAAATAAGCTGTTTTCATTTTCTAAGGAAATTTATTAGACTTTAGAATAGCTGAAATGAGTTATATAAAAAATAAATACATTTTTGCCTTTTAGAAGCATTCACGAATTGAGGAAAATAAAAATTTTCCTGCGAAAATAAACTGTATCCATTTTCTGAGGAAATTTAATAGACTTTAGAATAGCTGAAATGAGTTATATAAAAAATAAATATATTTTTGCCTTTTAGAAGCGTTTACAAACTCAGGAAAATAAAAAATTTCCTGCGGAAATGCTTGATTTTCATTTTCCATTTTTGTAAGCATAAATACATAAAAAATTATCTTTTTATCACTTTTAAACCAAAAAAAAAATCATTTTAAAGTGTCTAAAATGCTAACCAATCTAATAAATTTAATAATATTTTCAGAAAATCACAGTTAATTATTAAAATATAAAAACCACAACTTAACACCCTCCACAAAGAACAGCTAACCAAAGCAACCTTCCTCCGAAAGATGTTTTACCCCACCCAGCACCCCTATCCGCTCCCGGGTCCCCTTCTAAACCGAAAAATATATGAAAAACAAAGTGCACAAAATGACATTGACACATTTCCGCAGGAATTTTTTTGTATTTCTCTGCTCGTGAAGGTTCGTATAAAACAAATATAAGTTCATTTTTCGTGTAACTGATTTCGGCTATTCTAAAGTCAAAGCATTTTTTTATGTAAAAAAAAATAAAAAATTTTCGCAGACACATTTTTGTGTTTTCATTGTTTAGAAAAATGTCTAAAACACACCCCGAAGACTAGTTTTGATGTAACAGATTTCGGCTATACTAAAGTCCGAAAAATAAAAATGAGGCATTTTCGCAGGAAAATTTTTGTATATTTGTACTCCTAACGCCTTCTAGAACGCCGTTTTTTATATAACAGATTTCAGCTAAACGAAAGTTGAGCCAAACCATTTTATAACTAATCAAATCAATAGCGTATCCAAATAATTTCAATCAAAATAATGACAATCTATTTTAAATTACTAAGTTTAGTTTCTTAACGACAATATAACGTTCAAAAAATGATCTAGTAATATTATTATATCAGGTTAAATATATTTTTATCAATGATTTAACAGAAATAAAACTGATACTTCACTTTTTTTGGTTTTAGTTTAAATCACTTAATAACAACTTCAAAATTTCCTTAATTTTAAAATAATGAATTATAAGATAAAATATCAGGTAATAAAAGTACTTAAAAATGTGTCAAGATTATTATTTAATTTTAAACAACTATTAATACAAAAAAAAAAATTTACCTTGATTTTTGATTTTTTCTTCATGTTAAATCTTATCAAAAAAAAAATATCATACGAGCGCGACTCTGATAGATAATAATAATTGTTTAATTTTAAACAACTATAAATATAAAAAAATAAAATAAAATTACCTTGATTATTGATTTTTTTCTTTTCATTAAATTTTCTTGAAGCACCTTATTTTTTCTTATCGTGAAAAAAATCTCACAAAAGCGCGACTCAGTATAGAGATTTACATCGCGAAGAATATAAGAGAAGAATCCTCGGTACATGAAGAAGAAGACCTCACTTGCGGACATGTGAATCTGAAAACACTCAAAACATTGTTCTTGCTCTTCAGCAGAGCGAGGTTGCCATACAGGGCCCATTTTCCTTAAATCTACGAAAATTATTAGACTGCATAATAACATCTTAAAAAAAATACTCGTCTTGAAGAGAATCTACAAAATAAATTGGTTATTTTTTTAAAACACCTCTGCGTTGATAATAAATATGCGAAAATTTGTCGTTTTCTGTTTTGGCATTTCCATATCTATAGTTACCGGTACCAATGGTTGCTATGGCGCAATCCTTCAACAGCAAAACAAATAACTAAGTGACAGTTTTGAATATAACATAGAAAACCAGAATGTTGTCGGAAAGTTCTGATAATGAAGACTACTTTAATATTGGTACTCCACCAGAACTTACAGAAGCTGCAAAAAGAGCAGAAGCCAATTTACTTCCAGAGAAAAGTAGGGGGCGACATAAAATAGCATTGAAAGTATACGAAAAATGGTGTGCCGAAAGATATGCTAAGAATATTGCTTCGGGGAGAGTCTTGATGGCATATTTTAGCGACATGGCAGAGCAGAAAAAGCCATCTACTCTTTGGGCTACGTACAGCATGATACGGACAATGCTTTTAAGCCAAATTAATCTTATTATATAAATTAATCTTATAATTTTTCAGTTTTTAAAAGTTTTTTTTATAATTATATAGAGCAAAAAACATTTGAAAATATTTCACAACTTTTCATAATAATTTCATGCGTAGAGACCTTAGATGTAATGTTTAAAATTTAATTATAACATTTCAAGTGTAATTTCGTCAGGTTTAGTAAGCATATAGACAAATAACGGAATTAAAAAAATTATCGTTAATTTAATTAATAGGTAAACACAAATTATATAGTATCACACAATAATATCGTCGTGATCAGAAGGTGTAATAATATAATTTTATATTTCAACTTTCAATTATTTGCTGAAATCATGGTTTTACCAGTGTATATTCAGGGCCGTGTTTTTATCAATATCACACCATATTTTGATATAGATAATAAAAATGTATAATTGAAAAATATTGACAATATAGGTAGATTGGTTCTTCGAGGTCGCTATTGTCCTGTTCCACTGTAACTTTTACAGATCTACAAATGTTCTGTCGTTTCTTTTTCAAATTGACAGAACCTGTACATGGCTACTTCCGTCAATCCCACCATAATTAATAATTATGACAAACAAAAATAGTTTTCCATAAATGTCTTGAAAAAAACTCTTTTTTATCAAATAATATGTTAATTTTATTTATTTAAATTTTTACAAAAATGCATTTAGCAACGGCAGTACTCGATAGGGTACTGCAAAATGTTACAAAGTAAAGTCTTAAGGTGCTTAATAGCGCCATCTTGATTATCTTGACTGTAGACGTTGTCAATGGTGATGGTTGGAATGAAAGATGGATCTACGACTTTAGTTTTATTTCCGTTTGCTGACAGAAGATCGTCAGCAAGTCCGCTGGAAAGGCAGTCTTCTACGTCAGTCCAAGATATGTCATTTTGTTCAGCACACTGAAAAAAATAAAAGAAATAAGAAAAAAATTACGATAAAATATTAAAAAAAAACTAAAATAGGAGATTGAAAAAATTGATGGTAAATAAATACTATAACTATACAAGATTAGCTGATGACATAGTCTTAATTATTGTCCATAGTCCTAAAGAACTACGAGCAGAAATACAACCAGCAATAAAGTACCTAGGTCTCAAAATAAATTTAGCAAGACCATGTGTAAAATGAACTCTACAAACCTTTCGTTTAGCTTATTTTGTCTTATAATAATTGATACTATAGAGAATTGAGATTGAACTGAAAGGTTTCGAAAAATTTATTCATAAAACAAAAACTTACTCCTTGGAGAATGGTTGAGTTGGCAGGACTGGCAGATCTCTCGGCACAGAATACAAAATTGACAGTTTGGTTGACAGTTGCAGCATTGATCACGCAGGAGTGGACTTTGTTTCCGTAACATTCTTCCGGTCCATGTTGACAAGTGAAAACTTTCTCACCTGTTGAATTATCTTCCTGTAAGTTAAATATACATTTTGGGTATATTTCTAATAATTAGAAAACATCATGAGACAGACAATAAAATGTTTAAACACAAGGGTCTTATTGCAATTTGCTGTAACCTGATTATTTTCAAACTTATACAGTAAATAAAACATAATATTATTAACTACAAATTATTAAGTATACCTTAGTTTATATTTTTACACCTTTTATGAACCCCTTTATGAGCCAACAATATCTTTATTATCAACAAACTAAGTCTCAGGTTTGCTAACTCCATTTTGAGAAAAAAATACTTGACGAAGAACATGTTAGGGTTATGTCAAACCGCAATAAAAATTGCTTTCTTAAAAAAAACACGTTAAAGGTATTCAAAGTCTACATACACTGGCAAATCCATAAGGTATTAGCTCCACTTGTACGACGTCTCCACCAAAATTTACGTATGATGGGTGGAGTTGATGGACCAAGAAATCTATACTATCCGGACACAAAGTCTCATAGTACACTTGAAGAGTCACAGACGTTGGAGCATCGAGATATTTTGCCTAGATCAAAATATAAGGTTTATATTTCTTAATTTAGACATACAAGAATAGAGAAATTGACTTACAGTTGCTACACCTAGAACTAATGCCAACAAACTCACAAACTTCAACATGGTTTCAATGATAGACTATTCAATATGGCTTTAGGTAAAAGAATGACGAGACAAAATTTGCAAAAGCATTTTTAATTGATTTAACTACTTTATTTATCTCTGAATCTAAATGATGTCTCAAGTAGCTTTATCTATTTACCGTTTTCTTATATTTAAGTTCAAATGTTTGCAAATAATTGATATTTCAGTTAAATTATAATTATTGTCTGTTTTTCAGACATGTACCACTGTGATTTACTTCTTATCTTTAAATTACATGCTTAAGAGTCACATCCTTTTCAAAAATCTAATAAGTTGAGGACTTAACCATCCATATTTCCTTTTGTCAATGGCTTCTTGGAGGTTGCTATTGGCCTGTACCACTGTGATTTTTTTTCAGATCTTCCATATAGTTCAGTCATTGGGGATTTTTGCTCATGAAACAGTGGCGTATCATTAATTCGCTCATTAATTTATGAATAATTAAATTTAATTATTGAAAATGTGTACTTCTTTCCACACCACCCAAGAGGTAAAGTATATGGCGCGTTTATTTTAACGTGGTATCCCCGGAGACCTATTCCACTAGGTAAATTAAAAACTTTAACTTATCCGCGCAAGCCCGACGGACCTGGCTCATTGATGTAAAGTCGATCGTGTCTGCTGTGCTTGGCTCATCAGGGTGGTCTCTCAATTTGTCTAACTCTTCATCTTCAGCCGCCAGAGGAATATCTACAGACAAGTCCAACTCCTCTTCATCGGATTCGTCGAGTGACACTTCAGTGACGTTGTCACAGGATTTCCCATTGCAGTATGCACAAATCATTGAACATTTTAATCCTGCTTTTCTGCATCCGCAGACTTTATCACGTTGTGACTGGAGTAATGCCTGTTTTTGTTTTCTTCCAACCCCAGTCTTCGGCATCTTTGGTACAACCAGACCAATGCTGAACCTGGTGGTAAGTTCGCAATGAATGCTGTCCAGCACGACAATTAATTGTTCATAAATTAATTATTATTATATTAAACGAATTAATGATACGCCACTGTTTTATGACAAAATTGGAAAAACTAAACTAAAACTAGTTTTAGTGAACCCTAATCGACATTTGATTTCGGAAAATCGACTACATATACATATATCATACTTTACGCAAAATTGTAAAATTTCCAGGGATTTTGTGCCTAAACGGTTGACTTTCTAGAAAATTTTTGTAGTACCTTTTTTATAGAATATTTTATTCTCTTTAATTTTACTCGCCTCAAATTTTCACGAAAAACGCATAGTTTTCGAGATATTCACAAAACACCGATTTTGGGCGCCATCTTGGCAAGATGGCGGCGCCGGCGGCAAGTCTGAAAATTTGCATTTTATGGATTTTAGTTAGGGACCCCAAAACCTATAAACCTGCAAAGTTGCAAAACTTCCGGACTTTTTTTCAAGCAAAAATCCCCAATGACTCTGAACTAAAGCACTACATTACAACGTGGACGCCGTTGCTTGCAAGCCGAAAGATCTTGAGAAACACGACAAACAGGAAGCGGCAAGCAACGCAAGCACAATCAGAAGCAAGAGCGCGAGCAGGATCACGAGCAGTGTGGACGCGCCTTTAGACTTGCTTAAAAGGATATGACTGAAGAATGATATCCAGAAAATAAGACATAAGAAAAGGATCCCAATTGTACTGACCCGTAATATCAATTATTGCAAACCTTTTAACTTAAATATAAGAACATGATAAATAGATATGGCTACTTGAGACATCATTTAGATTCAGAGATAAATAAAGTAGTTAAGTCAATTAAAAATGCTTTTGCAAATTTTGTTTCTTCATTGTGTTACCTAAAGCCATATTGAATAGTCTATCACTGAAACCATGTTGAAGTTTGTGAGTTTGTTGGCATTAGTTCTAGGCGTAGCAACTGTAAGTCAATTTCTCTATTTTTGTATGTTTAAATTAAGAAATATAATTCTTATATTTTGATCTAGGCAGAATATCTTGATGCTCCAACGTCTGTGACTCTTCAAGTGTACTATGAGACTTTGTGTCCAGACAGTATAAACTTCTTGGTTGATCAGCTCTACCCATCGTACTTACTTTTTGGTGGAGATGTAGTCCAAGTGGAATTGATACCTTATGGACATGCCAGTGTATGTAGGATTTAAAATTTAAAAATAATTTTTAAAATATATCTAGGTACCTCGGGTTACATCAAACTGATATAGAAACATGTACAGGAAACGACAATCTGTAGCCCCTAGAATAAAAAACTTGGGAATTTTGTATAAGTGCAAACTTAAAGTGTTTACTGGAATGTATTTCAGTAAAAATATTTTTACATTTACAGGGTGGCTGAAAAAAGTGTTGAGTGATGGCTTTGAATAAAATTTACTGTGGAAAATACCATATGAAATATAAAACCGCGAATATCTACGAAACCGTTAAAAATAATAAAATAGGTACTGTAAATATAAAAAATGTACATATTTTAATTCTCCGTCTATTAAAAAATAATATACAGGGTGTCCCATTAAAAAAAAACGAAGAAAAATTATTTTACATTTTAGAAAGTTTAGCGTAGAATTTTGAACATCCTGTATGATTTAAGATTACGGTATTTACAGCAAAGTAAGTACAAGACCTTCTAAAGTAAGTACCTAATATAGTTTTGATTTCAGAGCTGTTCTTGTATTTTCAATATTTTTTTAAGCGGCTGAAAAATATATATTTATTTTATTCATTTATTAATATTTCTGAAACATATTAATTTAATCCTATATTAGGATTAAGTGATCTGAAAGGAAGCCAAAAATGCAATAATATACGGAATGTTCCGTTTAAAAAAAAACCTACAACCCTGTAGAAGTTGCATTTTTTTCCTGAAATACATCCTAGTACATACTTTAGGTTTGCACTTCCCAAGAAAAACAAAATTCCCAAGTTGTTTTTTATTCTGGGAGCTACAGATTCCCGACGCACTATTGCCAGACCCTGTATACATAAAATTGTATATTTATTTTACAGGAAGATGATTCTACAGGTGAAAAAGTCTTTACCTGTCAACACGGACCCCAGGAATGTTACGGAAACAAAGTCCACTCGTGCGTGATCAATGCCGCAACTGTCAATCAAACTGTCAACTTTGTATTCTGTGCGGAAAGATCAGCCAGTCCTGCCAATTCAACCATTCTCCAAGGAGTAAGTTTTTGCTTTTTTAATAAAGTATTTTTTCAAGTTCTTTCAAGTCAATATCAATTCTCTAAAGTGTCAGTTTTTAGAAATTAACTAGAGTGTACCCGTTTGTAATGGTGATGATAAAGCAAAGCAAGAATTTCCATTAACATACAAACTGGATAAAATTTTCTCACATTTATGTCAGCATAAGAAAAAACAATATGGTGATATTATTAAATAACTTGGTAATATTTGAGGGGTACTTTCATCTCGTTGGAATTTGACTTTCGAAAAATCCGTTTGCCAAAAATAAGCTTTTTACGTCAAGCATTTTAAGCAGAATCGTGGTTAAGAAATTACCCAAGTTTTTGGAACACCCTGTATGATATTTCAAAAAAATTTCAAAATATGTAAAAAAACCAAATAAATTATGCTTGTCCGAGCGTTTTCCCGAAAGACTAACCGTTTTTTAAATAACAAATATTGTAATATTTGATGGGCGTTTTCACCCTCTTGGAATTTGAGATTTGAGAAAGCCCTCCTTATCGAACCTCTACACCCCACAGTCAGTCCGTTTGCCAAAAATCAGCTTTAAACGTCAAGCAGTTTAAGCAGAATCGTGATTACTCAATGGTCATATTTTATGAAACATCCTGTATAAATTTACAAAAAATCTTAAAATATGTAAAACAACAAAATAAAATATACGTGTTTAATGTTTAAGAGTTTTTCCGAAAAACTCACCGGTTTTTAAATAAAAAATATTTTAATATTTGAGGGATAGTTTCACCCCCTTAGAATTCGAGTTTCGAAAAATCCCTTCTTATCGAACCTCTACACCTTAAAGTCAATCTGTTTTCCAAAAATCAGCTTTTTACGTCAAGCGTTTTAAGCAGGATCGTGATTAATCAATGACCAGATTTTCGAAACACCCTGTATACATTTTTAAAAAATCTTAAAATATGTAATAAAAACAAAATAAAATATACGTTTTTTCGCAAACTTGACCGTTTTTTAAATAAAAAATATTGTAATATTTGAGGGGTGGTTTCACCCTCTTGGAACTGGAATTTCGAAAAATCCCTTCTTATCGAACCTCTACACCCTAGAATCAACCTGTATGCCAAAATTGAGCTTCTTAGGTTGAGTGGTTTGAGCAGGATCGTGATTAATCAGTATGTCAGTCACTTAAAAGGATTTTATATATCAGTATAGATTTTGAGACCTCTGCTTTATTTAGTTCTACTACCAGTATTTAGTTCCTTGATTTATGAAACATCCTGTATGTACAGCTTAAAGACTTTTGGTTTTATCTCATTAGTTACTATTTGTTAATATAAAATGACATCAAATAAGAATCTATAGATATGCCAGTAAGAAAATAATATTCCTATTAGTTTATAAATAAATACTTACAGTTTCATAGCAAATAAACTTTCAGTCACGTGATTAAGCTTGACCGGCACAGCGTTGTCAACTTTTACATATTTTCTTTTAATCAAAATAGTTTAGGAAAATAAATAAATTAATTATAAATATTACTTACGTAACCAAAAGCTTAATTGATATGAAATATAGATTCATATTATTAGTTATTATACTTTGTTTTAACATTTTTCTCTTAATTTTTACAGTGTGCTGAAGAAAGTGATATATCTTGGACTGATGTAGAAGACTGTCTTTCCAGTGGACTTGCTGACGAGCTTCTGTCAGCAAACGGAAATAAAACCAAAATTGTAGATCCAACTTTCATACCAACCATCACAATTGACAATGTATACAGTCAAGAGAATCAAGATGGCGCTATTAAGCACCTTAAGACCCTGCTCTGTAATATTTTGCAGTACCCTATCGAATACTGCCGTTGCTAAATGCTTTTTTGTAATATTTAAATAAATAAAATAAATATATTATTATTAAAAAACAATATGTATTTTAGATAGTTATATAGTGTTATTGTTTTTCTTCAAGGCATGTTTATGGGGATATTTTCTTGAAAATTCCACTCCTGTAATTTTTAACCAATCAAAACGTGTTTTTTTGACAAATCACCATGGAAACGGATAAATTTTAGTGAAAATTTTTTCCTTGTGGGCACCCAACAGCAAATTATACTGGAAATTTTTTGACGTTTATAATGACAGAATATCTTTTTGCGAGTCTGGTTTTTATTTGTGTACATGATAATTTTGATACATTTCAATTACAAATTACAAAGCTGAGATGAAAGTTTGTAAACTGCTTCCATACGCTTCACTTCCTGGGTATCAACCATAGAATAACTAACTGAAAGAAATGAAAACTCCTATGTTAAAGCCTGGAAACACACGCTCGACGCGATCCAAGCGGGCTACTGGCAGAACTAAAAGTTCGCGCCATATTTTTAAATGGACCTTTACTGTCAGTTCATAAGTTTTTTTACTTATATTTGGTAAGTTCAATCTAGATTATGAACTTATTTGTAACAAAACATTTTACAAAATAAAAATAATGTATTTTGATACAAATAAATTAATAATCTAGGTTGAAATTGTCCCTGAAATTAGAATAAAACACGAAAAATTTGTAACTTGATTATTTTATTATAACATTGTTAATAAAATTACATATAACACATTCAACACTATACAAGTATATATAAAAGTTATCAGAATTATACAATCAGTTATAAGTAATTATAAAAAAGGTTATAAATTATAAATAAATAATTCATTATATAAAAGACATATAGTTACCGTGAATATAATTTGGTATAACTTTAATCTCAACTTTAATGACCTATTCAAATAGAAACATCTTACAATTCACATTATATAATACACAAAGCCAAGGGACAAAATTGTTATTAAATCTATTCTCGATGACTCGAAGCATTTTTTTTTCAAATAAAACAGGACATATAGGGCTTATAAATAATACAAGGGTATAGAAAATATATAAATAAGTAAATACAAATATATTTTCAACCTAATGATTAATGATTATACTCGTTTAAATAAATAAATGATCTTTTTAAAATTACTTGTTTGTCTTTGCAAATTTGTATATTTAATATTTATCTAAAAGCGTACACTTACATAAATTACTGCACAACCTTTAAAATTAAGCTTTTAATATGTTATACAAATTCTTGATTCGAATAAATACACTTAAATAAAACTTTAAAATTAATGATCTTCCAAATTTCTGAGACAGCCATTTTGTTGAAAGAATTTGTTTTGATTATGAGAAATTTCATAAAAATTATCACAGGGATTAATTAATCTTATATATGAAACTACTTGGCTTTTAAATTTCACAATCCTATCGTCCAAAATACTCTAAATTCGCAAAAATCCGTAAATATTCCCATAAAAACAAATCACAATTCACTTCCACTTCACAGAAACTGACAGACATTGCCAGATATGGAATGACGTTTATTTTTCAATTTATTTTACTGATCTAACTGATCCGGGTCACTTAGAAATTAAATTTTTATTAAATTATTTAATTATAATTGTTTCTGGCGAAAGCAACTTCATATCAATGTTTATTCATAGGGTAACAAAGCACATCGCTGTAAAATTATCAACATTTTATATAAATATTTATATTTTTCAACTACTCCAACTACTCCAATTACTCCACAGAGAATCAAACGAATTGTTAATTAAACTATACTCTGTGGATGACTTGATAAAATCATGATGAAATTAAAGTCCCTAGATGAATATCTAGGGACTTTAGATGAAATTTCTACGCAGCGCCATCTATCCCTCTACTGGCAGAAACTCCGCCGTGTTTCCAAAATTCAAATGGCAGTTTCATCCGCCTCCTGGTATCAACTGCTTAATCTCCTGGCGAATATTTTCTTTGCTTTCATGACCGAAGCCTTTGAATAAGAAGACTAAGGAAGGAGCATATCAAAAATCTTAGGTACACCACGATGGGCCTCAAATATGGCCGACTTAAATTCCGGTTTATCAGTGTCGTTCTAATTTTATTTAAAAAATGTAAAACTATGATGTAGGGTAGACGTGGGGTAGACTCAATAATTTGTTGTTTTATTTTACGTTGTGAATAAATGTTGATAGTTATTAAAATTGTTATAAAAATATATAATTCTAATAAAAATAGATAAGTTATAATAAGTATTTATTAACACAAACATCTGATACGCTACTGAAGCAGGTAAGTCAAATTAACGTATCTAAATTCTATGACATCTAATCTTTGACAAGTAATAAATAAAAGCTAAAATGCAAGAAAAATATATAATTTAGTTAATTTAAGTGAATTTCATAAATGATCGGTTTACTACACGTATGTATATTATATAGTCACTTACTAGCGAAAAGTTGTTCCATTATTTCACTCGATTTTTGCCGAGATCTACCGCACGCTACACAACCAACTATTTTAGAGTCTTTTTCGATAAATCGCGATAGTGTCACTGTTAATTTAAGTTCTGCCACAATTTCCATCTAGATTTACTACCTTTATACAATCGAAAAATACATTTTAATTATTTGATTTTCAAACACAATTTGGTGTGGAATTTTCTTACCGAATACCACACGAGGTCAAATTAAATCCGGAATTTTTTTCTCGCTCATGGATCTTTTTAGAAAAAAAAATTTCTAGTGGTATTACTAGTGAAAATTATTCAGGTTTCTCATGACTCTAGGTACACATTGGTTGAATGTTTTCTTCTTTAGATTTAGTATATTTCGACCCAGAAACACGACTATGAGGTTATTTTCGAGAATTTTTTTTTTGAAAATTTGATTTTTTTTAGTTTCTAATTAAAAAATATAATTTATCGATAATATGGCAACATAGGTAGTAGATTAAATATACAAGAAAGAAAATCCAGAAAAAATCCAGTGGTTCTCAAAATTTTCGCAAAAAAATCATTTTTTTTTGGAAATTTTCTCGGTTATTTTAGATTTGCTTGAAAAACGGTAAAGAGAAAATATTATGTTTCTTTTATTGAGATCTGACCAGTCCTGAAAATATTTGCACTTATTTAAGTCTCACCCTGTATAGTGTATATTAATACTTATTTATCTATAAATCTGAACGATGATGTTTCAAGAAGTAGACTTAATCTATTGCTTATCATGTTCTTATTATAGTTCAAAGGTTTGCTATATTGCGGATAACGAAAAAAATAAAGTAATGCGTTTTAGCAAACAAATCTTGTTTAGTTTCTGTGCAATCAAACAAAATTGCGTAAACAACTTTAAAAACAGTCGGAACCAAATCTGGATCTAAGTGGTTTCACGAAATATTTTAGCCAATATTTTTTTTTATCTGTCTAATTACTTTGACGTCGTACAAAGAAGGTTCCAGCCTTGACTTTTTAGTGTATTAATATTTTCGATATAACAGGAAATAAAAAAAACATTGTAAAAAAGGCTCTTAAAAAGGCTTAAAATTTATTACTTATAGTCCAGGAGTCAGTGAAGATTTTCGGTACTTATTTTCCCAGTCTATCTCTCTATAGTACTTTTATGAGTTTACTGAGATGGTTAAAAATATAAAAAAGTAATATTTTCACATATTTTTATACTAGCAGCAATTTAAACATATTTTTCTTGAACTCTGTAGACAAATGTTTCTTCTACAAACTGTACAAAGAGACTCAATGTTTCTTTTTATTTTGTAAGAGCCATAGACTTAAAATAAAATATAGACTGAGCATCTCATTCATAAATAGCTGGAACATGCGGTCAGACACTGTCTTGTTATTGTTGTGTTATTGTTTTAGGTTATAACGAGTGCGACACGAGCGATAGATAGGTTGTCTCTGTCGTAACGGTCGTTCCCTGACGACTCTGCCGAGAAACACAACACTGTCTTTCGTTTCTCAAGTACACCTGAACTCTCCGTATCATAGCCGGGTAATTTTTTTATTTTAATGAAGCTATAATTAAATTAAAAATATATCGTATTTAAACTTTTTTATATTTTATTGAGATTTAGGACAGGTTTTTTAAATAAAAGTTTAGAAAAAACGTCTTAGAGTCCAAAAAGGATAAAAATAATAAAATACACGTTATAGAAGAAATTTTATAGTCGAAATTACGTAATTTTTGAAATTAATTAAAAATTATTAATTTTAGTCAAACATTTACAACCCCTAATATTAATCAAAACAGGATCTATTCCACAGATATAATAGAATCGGCGACAGGGAGAGAAAAAAAATATATAATTGTTGTAATTTTTTTTCTGGTTAAGTGATGTCTTATTATGTAAATTAGAGAAAACATAAATCTGTTCCATTAAAGCAAGGAAGGTGATAGGAAGTGGATAAAATGAAAACTACATTTATTTAACTCGGTACTGTCTTTATTATACCGGGTGCGTCTCAAAAGTGGCTCATCCCCCATAATTTTTTTATATTTTCAAATAAAAAAACAAGATTTAGTATGTTATTTTAAGTCTATGGTAAGAGCACATAGAGCAGTAGGACTGTAGCGGTCCAGAATAAGAGTCCATTTCATCAGTTCGAAAAAGTAGCAAAATAAGTGTTCGGCATTTAATGTTTTATGTAAAACTGGCAAAAAGGGCATAATAGGCTATTCTAGAGGTTGATAAGTTCCTTAGAAACTGATCTTAGCGCAAAACAGGCAGCGCTCAGTTTCTTTGATGTGAAAGTCCCATTTTAACGAGTTGTCAACAACAAGTCCTAAGAATTTCACACAGTCTACGACGTCAATAGTGGTGTTATTAAGTACAAAAGGTTGTATACTACTCAAAAGTCAATGGAGAATGTAACTGATATATCTGAGAAACATCGTATGTTACACTTGCTAACTAATTTTGATTTTTGATCTCCGTGTATATACAGAGCCAGTTCAAAGGTCGTACTGCTTACGACAGTCGATATGGAGATGTACGAATTGTTAATTAATGTCGGAGTCATTCAAAAAACAGCTAGCCAGCGCCGCCTTGATTACACAAGTACATATTGTTTTATCTCGTTCGAGAGCAGATTATATTTGGAAAAACGTGATCGGATGACACGTGAATGCCGCTGGCCTACAATCAGTCGATCGTACCCATTTTTAATATTTGTGTGTGTATAGGAATTATAGATAGATTATTATACACTTGCCGCTATCTCTCGAGAAGTAAAAAAATGTAATGTAATAAAAAATATCATTTATTTAGGAGCAATGTAATGTAAGGTCTAAAATAATGCTGACAATACTGTTTTTTTTTATTTTGAGGTTGTCTACCCTTAAAAGAGTCTAATAAGCTGTACAATATAGCTATATCAATAATTATGACAAAACCCGTATGATCGAAAAAAAAACGGCGTCAGCGATGGCTATGAAATGAAGATAGCTGTCATTTTTTATGTAAAATTATATGGGGAATGTCATCGATTGTCATTTCTAAGCCAACTGGACGCCGTTTTTTTTTCGATCAAACGGTATTTTAATTATTACTGTTGGAGGTAGGTATCTTGGAGTTGCAACAGCAATACTAATTCACAACAATACAGAAAAAAGTAAAGTGTTTTTAGCGTATTGTGGTGAATAAGGTTTTTATTTTGTTGTTTTAATTATACTAATTAAAAAAGTGTATGTAAAAATACAAATTAAAAATCCAACTCCTTATATAGGTAACTCTATACACACGTGTATTTACATTTTACTAAAAATAAACTATTTACCTATAATATCATTTATATCTACACAGTATATAAAATACAATAATGTTAGGTAATTATTAAACAATATTCCATTTAAAAAAAAACACCTTTTAGTATATTTTTGGAAAGATGAATCGAAAAAAAGTCATGAGAATGATTCCAAAATGACAACTTAATGTAGTCAATAGAAATAAAATACCTTAGAGAACTCTAGAGATACAGAATTATTTCTTAACAAGTAAATAATGATTGATAACCCAGAAATACATAAATTAATAGAAGATTTCACGGAATGAAAATATGTGAAACAAATAAAGAAATAGAGGTAGGTCCTGGTTTAGAGGTAAAGTCCTAAGAAATTTCTTCGACTGTCTTACACCGTTGGAGGATTCTCATTCCAAGTTACAGATAGAGTCTTCCACGTTCTTGAGTTCCGTTTATTGTCTATATTGAATTTAAATCATATATATTATATTTTACAGTAGTATAAGTAGTAACATGCCGCTAAAAGTATAATGTTTACATTTCTTTAACGCTAAATACTTCCAAATTTTTATTAATAAGTATATACTAATTTTAGTTTATTCATATAAATTTATAGTGAATATACAGTTATTTATAGGTACATGATACATATCTCTATATACTCTCTGATCAGAATAACCTACTAATGAGGCAAGACCAAAATGCTTAAAGATACTAATTTTTTTACAAATTTTCAAAGGTGTAAAAAAATAGAAAAGCATATTCATAAAATTATGAAAACATTTAACAAAAGTATGAAACCATTTGCTTCTGTATCAAGAAAAAATAATATATACTGTGATTTTTTTTTGTATTTGCATTCAATTTACCATGTAATTTTTTAGCAAAAAGAATAAAGTTGAAAGAAAGATTGATAGGTATCTATTTATATCATTAATCAAATTCATTTCAGAAGGATAATAATTAATTTATTTTCTAAATCAATAAAGGTTGATTCCGTAATCGTTTTAAGCATTATTTAATTTTATATCTCCGTTACGTCTTTCATAAAGGAAAACACAACAACACATAGCTCTTTCCTGGTGCGTTTGATGGAATGGATCGACGATTTCACAGACCATTTAACTGCAAAACATAAAAGAAAGGTACAAAAGTAAAGCGAGATTTAATAGATTGTGACCTAAATAGCGTAGATCCTCAATTACTAGGAAGTATACATACAGTGCAGATATCGTTTTCTGTAAAGCTATAGGTACGTGATATTATTGAAAGCTTGTAATGTATGTAACAGACATTAGGTGAAAATTCAGCTATATTTTATTTCTTTATTTCTTACTGAATTAACATAAGCTTAATCATAACTCCCTTTACATATTATTAACAGGAATTAAGATGCGATAATTCCCTATAATTTTTATAGGTAACAACCAAGAAATACAATAGAGATTTTGAGTTATAATATAAAATGAAAATTGACATGTTTTTTTTTTCATACAACAGTTTTTTTTTCATACTTTTATTCAAGGAACTCTAGGTATATTAAGCCGTCATAATGCGTACATAGAACAAGAAGAGACTTTGCTTTGCCAAACATCATGCCACCAAACAAATATTAGATACTAGAATAAACGAAACAAATCTCAAAATGATCAAACATTTGATATAGGTTTTAAATTAAACTGCCTAGATCTTAATTGCTGTTTAGTTCTGAAAAACATGTGGATTAGGTTGTTGAATTTTTAATAGTACATAGACCCTAATTTCTGTGAAGCAATCATAATCTTTAGATAATTTAGCAAATATAGTCTCATACTTCTGTCTTTATTAAGATATCTAAGTAAACAATAGGTTTGTTCCAAGCAAACTTAAAAAAGTATTTACAAAATTAGGAAGATTCTATGATGCAGTAAACTTAAATACGTTTTATTTTATTTTAGAGAAGTAAAAACATATAGAGATACTCTATGATGTACATAACCTAGACCCTATTTTGTTTTTTCTTTTTATTAACGACATTGCTAACATAAACATCAGCGGTAAAATATGCCTTTTTGCGGACGACACTAGCCCCACTTGGAGCAAGAAGGACGTCACGGCACTTCATACGGTTATATCAAATGACTTAATCACCATTAAATCTTGGTGCGATTCGAACCTCCTGAGTCTCAACATTTCTAAAACTAAAGCTTTGTCGTATAAAAACTCGCTGCAGCCTTTTGTACTTAACAACACCACCATTGACGTCGTAAAATCTGTAAAATTCTTGGGGCTTGTTGTAGACAAATCTCTGAAATGCATGCCTATCGATGCTTTGTCGAAAAAAATAAGCTCCGCCTGTTTTGCATTAAGATCTGTTTCTAAGGAGCTTAACTTGTCAGTGGCTAGATCTGTTTATTATGCACTTTTTGAGTCGCACCTCAGGTATGCCCTTCCATTCTGGGGTACGTGTTGTGCGACTCAATTTGAATGCATTTTCAAGCTCCAGAAGAGAGCTGTTCGATATTCACTGGGACTAAACAGCAGAACTCATTTCCAGGACTTTTTTAAAAAATTAAAAATATTAACTTTTCCTTCCTTATTTATATTTGAATCCGTTTGCCTAGTACGTAAGCATGTATCAGCTTCTCAAGAAAGGCCATCTCACACTTATCCGCTCAGGAACGCGGAGCAAGATCTTTATCTACCTACCCCACGCTCAGAGTTAGTTAAAACTTCAAAATTATACAACTCGAAAAAAATGCACAATCACCTGCCATTTGAAATGCTGTTACGCACCATTTATTGGGAGGTTGGAACAAACCTTAAAATTTAACCAAAGAAACATACATTTTTGCTTAAAAACACTATACAATTTAATCAAAACAAACACAGAACGTGACTTCTATTAATACCCTAACCCCGTTCAATGACAATTCGAATATTTTATCTAAAACCTTAGAACAAACACACAATCAACAACCTCAGCATATATTATTTTTTTAAAGCTTCCTCTTGTCAAAGCCGACTCCGAAATAACAAAAACAAACCAAAGACCTTAAGCAAAGCACTCTAGAATTAACCTTTATTCATTTAAAAATATCTGGATGTAAAGTAAACAATAACAATGTTAGAATGGATTTAACCGATAGCGGACCTAATTTTTATGTTTGGGCAGTGTAAAATCTCAAAGTTTACATTGTTGAACAGCTGTTATCAGCGTGATTATGTTAAAGAAGCGTGCTAAGATTGTGGCGCGCGCACGCAGCGTTTAGTCTTATATATAATTCAGTACTTACCTAGACTAAGTAGCACAGAGTAGCAAAAGTCTTTAGATCATCTGGTACTTTGGTACTTCACCGGTGTTTGCAGAAATCCTAAAAAATGGAGCAGCTGCCTAAAACTCAAACCATAGCTCTCAGAGAAAAATTGATAGGGTAAGAATTTGTTTATTTTATTATTTTTTTTTATTTATTACGGATTTAGGCTTTGCAATTTTTATTTGTATTTGATTATTCTTTTTTTTAACTGATTTATAACGTGAGATTTAGTAAATAAAATTAAATAAATGTTTCTTTTTGTTAAAGGAAATAATAAATTAAATTGTCATCAAAATTTAAAAAAGAAATAAAAAAAAAACAGTTTATTTTTATTATATTTACCGGAATTAAATAATTTTTACTTCTTTGTTATTTATTTCTTTTAGAAATTCATTTAGTTCTTTTTTAAAAAAAATATTTGATTTTTAAAAAAGAATTTCAAAATTGCGAAAAGAAAATTAATGTTTTAGGGAAATTTGCTCACGAAATTGTTGCACAGGGTGTTTTAAAGCTGGGTAAAAAACAACTCTTCGATTAACCCTGTATAATAAGTCAAATACTAAAGTTTATAATAAACTGAGTTTACGAATTAAAGTTAATATATTTATATAATATAGTTTGCTAAAAAAAATCAAGAAAATAGGGATAAAAATAAAAAAAATATAACATTTTAAAAACTTGACCAAAAATTTTAATTGATTATTAATTTAATTATTATTTTTTTAAGTTTAGCAGTTTTTGACATAATAAAATTATAATTTTATGTAAAAACTACATTTCTAAATCAACTAATAATTGAATATTTTTCAACATCAATTGAATTTTTTCATCAATTTATTATTTATTTTTATCTTTTTAAAAATGTTTTAATCTATTTGAATTTTTACTACAATTTGTAAAATATAACACAAGGTACCCCCAAATATTTAAACAATAAAAAAACGATTTTTTAAATGGAAACTGTCATTTTTTTATTCTTTTTAATTTATCAGACGTCAAATAGCATTGTCAAAAAATATAGAGTTTGTGCTATTTAAAATAAGCAATTTGACAGCTACTTTCGCTTAAACCGGAAGTGGCAGAAAATATTTTAAAAATATAGTACAAACGAAACTAATCTTGACTTGAATCATACAAATCTGTATCAAAAATTTTTTCTAAAAAACTTTTAATAGACAATTTACTAAAAATACTATGTATATACTAATTTTTTTCTTAACAGAAACTCGAGATACAATTGACAATCAAATGGGTTAGAATTAATTTCACTGAAAAAAAAGAATTTTACAACTATTTTGTATTATACAGGGTGTCCCAGAAATAAGTGCAAATATGTTAAGAGGTGATAGATCTCGATAAAAGAAACATATTTTCTCTTTATCGTTTTTCAAATAAGTCCAAAATAACGGAGATATTTTACTTTGAAAATTTCCAAAAAAAAATGATTTTTTGCTAAAATTTTGAGAACCACTCGATCTTTTCTGGATTTTCTTGTAAATTTAATCTAATACCTATGTTGCCATATTATCAAAAAATTATGTTTTTTAACTAAAAACTAAAAAAATTTCGAATTTTCAAATTTTTTTTTGCGAAAAAAACCTCATAGGCGTGTTTCTGGGTTGAACTATACTACCAGTTAAAATATTTGCACTTATTTCTGGGACACCCTGTATAAGATACTAAAAAGATAAACTAAACACAATCAAAAAACTTTAAAAAATTGTTTAATTTTTAATCTAATTAAAAAAAAAATTAAATGCATGACTTTAAGATTTTTTTTAATAAAATTTTATAATATTTTTGACATTTTTAGGCCTTCCTGTCAATTGTTCTTTAGGAAAGACCCTCTCAAAATTGTGAGAGCTAAAGACCAGTACATGTACGATGAGAGGGGTGATGCCTACCTTGATTGCATCAACAATGTGGCTCATGGTAAGACTAACATAAGAAACTATCTCTACTATATCTCTGAATTATAATATTTTTCGACTGTATAATCGAAAAAAAAACGGCGTCAGAGACGGCTGGGAATGACAATCGATGCTAATTTTGGCGAGGTCAAGTCCTAGACGTCATTTTCTTGGCCCGTACTTTTCTTTATTTTTAGATGACGCTTTACGAATTACCAATTAGCCTTAAGAAGCTTGTAATTTATTTCTATATTAAGTAAAAATTATTTTAAATGGTGTAGTTTTGATGAAAGTATAGATTTAGTATTGATTAGTCATTAATTGTCATTTAGTTTTTTTTATCATACGGTAGTTACAGTGGTCAGTAAGTTATAGAGAGGTATAGAAAATAGACACTTTTCTATATATAGGTGAATATTCTGTTAAAATAAGAGATAATCTATCGTTAAAAAAGATTCATTCATGCAGAATGGGATTGATAATTTAGCTTCCATATTTTAGTCATTTTTTAATTTTTTATTTAATTAAACTAAAATGTATCTATGTCATAATTCATTTAAACTACTTATCTTCTTTTTTTTGACAAACAATATCAAAATTCCTTTATGTAGACAATAATAATTAAGAAGTCTTTGAATCCATTGTTTGTCTTTAGTAATCTGCCACTATTTCTCTTATCTGTATTATTTATAATACCATTAGTTTATATAATTAGACTAGGCCAATTATCAACTATAATGCTCCTAATTATCAGCGGATTTTTCCTTGAGGAAGAATATTTTATACAGGATGGTCAAACTTTAACAAAACTGTAAGAAAAGAAATACTAAAAATATAATTTGGGTTGAAAATGTTTGTGTCGTGATAGAAAATAAAACTCGTAAAGTTTGAGTTAAGTGAGTATTTATTTCCCGTTTAAATAACAGGGAAATTTTTTTTTTTAATTTTATAGCGTTCTAACAAATCAGCGTATTGTAAAAACCTATACATATTCTTGTAGGAAATTTAACGGTCTTCAAAAAAGGTCTAATATGATTTTTCATTTAATCGACTCGTTTGAAAGTTATTGAAGGTTAAAATTCAACTTCAAATCGTATATGATAACTTTTTTTATATTTTATCACGAAATAATGGCTCAAAAACAGAAAATATCGTATTTTTTGTAAACTAAATCCAGGTACAGGATGAAAAAAGTGCCGTACGTAGGGAACAATGTAGTTTTTTAGATAATATTTTTTTATTAACTAAATCTGCTACGTCTTCGATAACATTCAAATGAGTCGATTACAGCACGGTTAAGGTTAAGGTTATGTCTCCATAATGAACAGCACGCTTTGTATCTTGGTAAAAAAAATATTAAGAACTCATAGTTTACCAGAATTTTTTTTTCATTATCGTGAACGATATTTTCACGGTAACTAAAAAGAAAAAAATATATTTTTTGGTGCACCCTAATAGACATTGTAAAACAAAAATTCAATAGGAAATATTGAATGGAAATGTTAACAAAATACAGAGAACAAATGACAACAACTGTCAAATCGACTTGTTTCAACCATTCCTCATCATTTAAGTTACATAATCCAATAAAATTGTCATTTGAAAAAAAAAATTACGGGCAAGCTGATTTTTTTAGAGTTTGTCAGCGACCGGTCATCTGAGTGTAAAATAAACAAAATCGGAAATTTTCCCCTTGCGGTTTTTGAGCAATTGGGGTGGTTTTTAAACGGTTTTATTTAGCTCGACCCGTACGGTATTTATTTATTTGTTTGTTTATTTTGGTCAAAATTAGAAATTGAAATTTAAGTACCTTCCTGTTGACAGATTGATCTGAAATTTGGTACACACCTTTAGTTCCGATGACAATACAATATAGTAATATCAATAACATTGTAAATCTAAGATGGCCGCCGGTACAAAATGGCGGATTTCATATTTTTCCACAACCCCCTCAATATGGGTATCAAATGAAATCTTTTCGGTCTATAAAATGGTATTTTATCGTCTTGTATAAAAAATAACAATTCGTACTTTTATGCTTAGGCCTAAAAGAGCTTTACTTTCATGCCTAGACGTTAAAATGACTTTTTTATATTGTCAATCACGTATCAAAAATTAATACTTTTGTGACGTTTGAAAAAAAAACTAATTTAAGTTAAATATAACTACTAAAAAATAAATAAAAAAAAGTTAAATTAAACTAATTTAAGTAATAATATAACTTATTATAACGAACATTACGTAAGTATGCAGTGTTAATATTGACATTACATCGAAATAAATTTCCCATCGTAAGTGATATTTTCGCACGATATATTAAATTTAATTCCATTTGTTTGCCTAGGTAAGCTATATTGTGCACAGATTATACAAATACATACAGACTATATTATTATAGTGCTAATACATATCTACTCTGTATGGAAACGTAAATATACGTTATTGTGGAAAGTTACTGTTGTTTTTTCCTCTATCAGCTTATTTATGAAATTTGCATAAACGGTGACCTTATCTAATGTTAACGTTCTTTCTGATTAGAACTAGCTATATTTAAACTGAGGGGTATGTACGAATATACAGGGTGACCTATACTGGAATGGATTGACCGAAATTCTACTAACATCAAGGAGATTGATCATTGATGGTTTTGATAAAGTGGTCGAAAATTTTATTTATCTCGGATTTAACAAACAAGGGATGATGTGAAGAATAAATCAAACGGAGACGTAGCAATAGCTCGTAACTCAACAATAAAAGTGTCTAGAATATGAAGAGACTGATACTAGGGTTGGCATTTCTGGTCTTGGGTGCCGATTTTCGTGTGTACGAAGAGTACGATCAACACGCTTAGTAAAATAAGATGTACTGAATAAAGACAGAAGCAAGTATTTTCTCAAGCGCATGGAATCTATCGTCAGATTAAGTGGTTATGTAATAAATACTTCGTATTTTTGCTCTCTTCGGCTTACCAGATTGCCATAGCGATTCACTCCTATACAAGTAATCGCCGACCCAAGGTTTCGCTTGCCACCAGGGTATATCGCTACTTATGCATCTGAAAGCTGGACCATGAAAACTGCCAACAGAAGAAAAATAGATGCTTGATGCTTTCTTATGGTGTGGGCCTACAGAAGAATGCTAATTTCACATATAGAACATTGGACTAACCTCTCATTTCTAAGGCAGTTGAAAGCCACCACAACACTTTCAACAAAAATAAACCAGACGTACCTTAGGTACTTTGGGCACATTTGGATAAAAGAAAATGAACTGGAAAAACTCATCATCGAAGGAAAGATTAATGGCAAAGGAACAAAAGGAAGGTCTCCAACGTACTGGGTGGGCCAAATTAAAGGAAGGTTCCCTAGCGACACAAGATAGAGAAAGATACCTCTTTCGAGAGTGAGAAGAATGAGAAGAAGTTCATGTGGAAAAAAAAATTATAAAACTTTTGAAATACCTAAGACCTATGAACATTTTTGGACTAAATTTTTTGCATGTGGTCGTTAGGAGTTTTGTAAACACTGTATCTATCATATCTCCATAAAAAAAAGTCCAGACTAGATAAATTAGGAGTATTTAGGCATTCTATTACTTGATAAATGCATTCTGTATTCCCCAATTAATAGAATCATATCAATTAATTTTGCTGTATGATAAGTTCCCATTTTCGGCAAATTTCTGTGATTTTTTTCCGTTTCAACTGACAGAAAGAGATATAACTAGTTGTTAAAGTTGAAATAATTCGACATCTATGTGGAAGTAACGCCAGGCCACCTAGATTTTATCAAATGTGTGATGTTGAAGTAACAAAGCCACCTAGATGTTATCAAATAATAAAGATCTACTGATATTAAATCATAAAAATGAAAATATCTAGGAAAACCTTTGTCTGGGGGGTGGGCAACCTTAACAATATTTTGAATAGACATGAATTCTTCATATCGAAATAATATATTGGGTATTCCATTTAAAATAAAATAAAAAATTTGCTTTTAAAAGTGACCATTGTTCAACATTAGTTTTGTCTCACCCTGTATAACTTTTCGGGTCCAGTTTTAGTTTGATTTTAAGTAAATTGGTTACTTTCATAAAGTATTAGACTATACCGGGTAAATTCCAATTTAGGTAGCTTTTATTGAAATTTAAAATACGTTCTTCATTTGGGAGGACATTCATTTCATTTTTGTACAAACTGTCGTTGGTCTTGGAGCCTCCGCGTCGTATGGAAGGCACCACCCTGTATATGTAGCTACGTCAGAAAGTAAATAGACGTATCTACGATTTTTTCTTCAAAATATGGTTATTTGACCTCTTTATTGTTAACTGATAGATGTTATAAACCTTTACTTTTATATTTAGCAACTTTTAAATTCCGTATCAAAAAGAAAACAAATTTTTAAGATAATTTCTTCTATCAAACCGTTAATTATTATATCCTTAATTCTTATTTAAGTTCCTTATAAATATAAAACTGTAAACAACTTATTTTTATAAATCTCTTTTAGTATTTTAAGTACCTACACTAATTATTCTTGTTTCTATGACAACAATTTGGTGCCTATTCGATAATACCCAAACGCGTAATGCAATAATAAGTAGTTTTGTCTACAAAATAATGTTTGTTATAATTTAGGACGAATGAAGATATATAATTTTGGAAAATCCAGTTTGAACCGGTTTTAAAGTAATGTTTATTTTTGATAAGTCTTTTGGACTATTAATGCTAATTTATATTAATATTAATGTTTATCTAATTTTAGAAATTGTTGATTTTTTTCGGTAAAGTCACGCACTTATAATAATTGCGAAGTTAGAATTCTAAAGCAAACTTTTTAGTTTAAGTGTATACAGGGTGTAACTTTGGTTCCTACGAACATACAGGGTGTTTCAAAAAACATGTGCCATCTCTCTTGGGGAGATTCCTCACGTAAAAACAAGACTTATTTTTCATATCAACATAGGGCCGATTCTGCTTTGTTTCGTAGCTACAGGGTGTTAAAATCTTAATAATCTTTCGATTTATTATAATTTTCTTCTAAGTAGTTTTAGTGATTCGAATGAAATTTTGGGGGTAAAAGTTACTATAAGTGTTACATATTTTAATGCTAAAAAAATGTCAATAAATTTATCAGGGACGTGCATATTTATATTTGGTTATCACTGGAATATTTTTCCAAAAAAAAACAGGTACGGACGAAAAGTTATTACTCTTCAAAACAGTTAAAACACATGTAGGTGGCGCCCCCTACAAATAGGAGTCATATTGACATCAAACACAAATTTCTCATATCAAAAAACTCCCAGAGACCTATTTTTATCCAAATATTGACCCGTTACTTCAGAAATTATTTGGCAAAAATCGAAATAAAAATGAAACTTCTACACCCTGTATCTTAAGACATATATTTATACGAACTTTTTTACTTATTTTATATGCAGAAGTTGCTGAAGTTTCCGGAATACAGTTCGGACCACCCTGTATATAGCACTGTGAAAAATTTTTGAAACTTAAAGTGTAGTTTTGATTTCCAAAAATATTTTCATTGATATTGCTGGAGAATACTATTTCATAATTAAACCGTTTAAAAATATATTAATATATATTTACACAAGTAAAACTATACTTCTTGTCGTATGTAAAATTTTTTATTCTTTCAGAATAAGCCTTGCTTTGAATGTTAGTAGTTTTAAGGGAGTACTAGGGAGAAACATCCCTATAGCCATAGGTTGTGAATAAAGTCAAATGAAACACTTTGAGTTTTTCTATTTATTGTTAACATATAGAATTTCATGTATGCCTGAATCTAGAAACATAGAATATTATATTTTTACATTATTGAGAACCAGAAACTTAGCTTTATTTGGAAAAATCCGCTGGCAAAAGTTTTTAAAAGTTTTCAATAATTTTATTTCGTTTCTCCAGTGGGACACAGCAACCCCTCAGTGGTCAAAGCCGGCTGCGACCAAATGTCCCTTTTGAACACCAACAACCGTTTCCTACACGACGAAATAGTCATCTGCGCTCAGAAAATCCTGAGCACCCTCCCTGACAACCTCGAAGTGTGCTTCTTCGTCAACTCGGGCTCAGAAGCCAACGACTTAGCACTACGTCTCGCTCAGATCCACACCGGAAACAAGGATATCATCGCTCTGGAACAGTAAGTTCTTTTTACAAACCGTTTTATTTAACCCTTTCCAGATCAATCAACCCCCAGATGTGCTTGTTTCTTCTGTTTACTCTAGCTAGCTTTTAGGAAAACAACAAACACAACCGATTTTGTATATTGTAGACCCGTTCTAATGCTACTGTTTTTGTTCTTTTTCTTACAGCTTTAAAATTTAGATGTGCATAACGACCAGAAACCGTACCACGAATAGTGCCGTCGATTCTGCAGGCCTTTGAATTGCCTGCGAGTTATACCAGAGATTGATTTTTGCATTGAAGATTCTGCTTTCGGGAGATTTGCTAGTGTGTTCATGTTTTGGGTGACTGCTGATGTCTAACACCAGCTTCAAGATTTGCTCAAATTCCAAACTCTTACTTGAGTTTTGATCAAGGAAATATGTAACAAAAATAGAGATACCTAAACGTAACATTGATACAATTATTCGCTTTAAATTTTTACAACGCATATTTTTATGATTTACGATAAAATCATATTCTTGTGGAAAGCTCTCTATCTTAACATATTTCTCTGGCGATTTTTGAAACTCTATACAGTGTCAATTTGACAGATCAATCTTGCAATTGGTGCTAGAACGGAAACCAAAAAACTTTCCAGGACTGACACCTAATAAATATGATAAAATCACTTTTATTTGGCTTTATCATATAAAAATTGCATGGAAAATTATATTATAGAGTGTTGGTCTTGGGAAGATGCGAAATTCTTGAAAATTTTTTTGTTGCTTAGGTCGAATATTGTTCTATTTTTCTAGTGCTTACCATGGCCACTTGACATCTCTCATTGACATTTCCCATTACAAATTCAATCTTCCCGGAGGCGTTGGCCAAAAAGAACACGTCCACGTGGTGAGTTTTTTACACATATTTGGTTATACTATACGATCGAAAAAAAAACGGCGTCAGAGATGGCTTGGAAATGAAAATCGCAGTTGAATTTTTTTCGAGGCCCACTAGACGCCGTTTTTTTTCGATCATACGCTACTTTTTACTAACTGTCAATAGATATAGGAAAATAAATAAGAGTACACCCTGTATGCTAATCAGAATATAAATAATAAACCTTTTTTAGGCTCCCTGTCCTGACTCGTACCGTGGTAAATACCAAGACACCCAGTACAGCAAAGACGAACTGGGATACTTGTACGCCGAAGAAGTGAGACAAATCTGCGAAAATGTCAAAAACAAAGACCAAGGAGTGTGTGCCTTCATCGCAGAAAGCTTCCTAAGTTGCGGGGGGCAAGTTATACCTCCTAAAAACTACTTCGAAGAAGTCTACCAGCATGTGAGAAATGCTGGAGGACTTTGCATAGCTGATGAGGTACAATATCTCAAGATTTTTTTGGTGAAAATGGATTTAAAATGATTTTTTTCTAGGTCCAAGTAGGTTTTGGTAGGATAGGACGTCACTGGTGGGCTTTCCAGCATTATGACATCAAGCCTGACATTGTTACGATGGGAAAACCTATGGGAAATGGTCATCCAGTGGCTTGCTTAGTTACTACAAGAGAAATAGCTGATAGTTTCTTTAATACTGGAGTAGAATATTTTAATACGGTAAGAAAAGTCATTATTTTATATTTTCCCTGTATTTTTTATTAATATTATGTCAAATACACTTTGAGAGACACCCATCAGTTACATAGACAAAATGTAATTGGAAATAATAGCCGTTATCTTTCATCAATATATATAACAATATATTAAAACAATTTTCACTAAACTAATAAAATAATAACACCCCGTATATCGGGAATCATAATAGGAAGCTGCTTATTTCTTTTTAGCAATATATTCTTTAAAAAATCACTTTACATTAAAAAAAACCTTAGACTATAATACATCTAGACACCTAAAACACTTACGCAGATTGTAGCCAACATAAATTACTGAGGGAAGTGACCTCACGGCTCGTTGAACTGAATTCTTTAAGAATAATGGACGGTTTAAACATTTGCACATGCCCAATCTCTTTACCTTTATCTCTGGATTCAATTCATATTCAGTATTAATAAAAAAGTACCAACCAAATATTCTAAAAATCGCTTTAATATATTTAAAAAACATTAGACTATACCTATAGACTATACACCTAGACACCGAATTCTTTTACGATTATTGTAGCCAACATAAATTACCTAAAGTTACTCCTTACCGTCTTTTCATCTTTTTTTTTCAATTTAAATACATTATATCTAAGTAAAAAACGTCTTATTTTCAGTATGGAGGCAACCCAGTATCCTGTGCCATCGCCAACGCAGTTTTTGACACAATCGAACGCGAAAATTTGAGGGAAAAAGCTTTAGTAGTAGGAGAGTACCTTCTGGATTCCTGCCAAATGCTCGCAAAGAAGCACAAATGTATTGGTGACGTTAGAGGATGTGGATTATTTGTTGGTCTGGACCTGGTTGAAGACGCTACTTCACGCAAACCCAACAAAAAGTGTGCCCAATACGTTGTGCAAAGGTATTAACTTAAATTTGGCTTTATCTTTGATACAATTCGCATGTTGAAGCTTCCAGCCTTATTATATCCATTTTATATTTGAATTTAACTATCCATTACTCTTTAGGATGAGGGAAGAACATATCCTAGTTAGCGCTGACGGTCCAGAATGTAACGTCATCAAGTTCAAACCTCCCATGGTATTCACCAAGGAAAACGCAGACGAAGTAGTCCTTACCTTGGACCGTATCTTGAAGGAAGTCAGACATAAGGAACAACTAGACGCCAAAATCAAGAGTTTGCAGAGTCAGCAAGCACCTGTCACCGTGGAAGCACACACCAGCAAAGACCACAGGCCCAGGAGAACGATATTCGAACAGACCATCAAGTCGATTTGAACAAGAAAAAACTGTTTTTACTTTTATTTATTTATTATTACATTTACTTATATTAAGTAACGTTTAGGTTTAAATAAAACACTATATTTTTACTGCCAATACTCTTTTATTTCGTTTAATTTCTTTTCTAACAAAGACTTATTTAATCTATGCTTGCAAAGATATTCATTATTTAAAAAAAGCACGGGAATTTCATAGCGATACAGACGGAGCCATCTAACGTTCTCTTTCGAAGCTATGTCAATGGTTTCAAACTCGACTAAGTGCATATATGGAGAGAGTTCTGCTTTTAGTTCGTCACACAAAGGACAGGGGTCTCTAGTGTATAACGTCAATTTCGGTAATTTTGTTTTTGAAGTCGTTTCATTTCTGAAAATAAAATTAAAAAAAGAAGCATTAAAATTAATATAGTAGAGTGCATTTGTGTAAAAACTATTAAAATATTAGGATTTTGATTTATGAGAAGCCATAACAGGTAGATTATTATTTTTAAAATGAAAGTATCTAAGATAGTGTTAAAAAAATAATTTCAGATCCTTTTTAATGAATATTTTAGATCCTCTAAGCGATATAGTACGATTTTGATTATACAGGGTGGTCCAGTGTTCAGGAATAGTTCCATTTGCCGTTAAAAGCATCAATAACTGTACAAAACAACTGAATTTTGCAGGAAATTAACTCAAAAATCAAGTAAAAATGATTTGGAACAAGCAAAACTGTACTTACTTGCTTTATATGTAAAATTTTATATTCTTTTGGAATAAGCTCTAGTTTGATCTGAAATAATAGTTGTTCTCTGGCTTTTGTAAAAGATTTAAAGAAATAGCAAACCAGTAATCTGTACAGGTCTTTTTCAGAACACAAAGTCACCCTGTATACATGAAATACCCATCTAAAACCAATAAAACATTCAAAAAATCTTTAACAGTTTATTGTGGACATTTTTCACAACTTATATAATATAAAAAAAATATATTTAATAAAAAAACACTTTCAGTCGCCATTTTTATCACTTACAATCTCTCAATCATAATTGAAGAAGCTCCTCCCCCACCGTTACATATGGAGGCAACTCCTTTTTCTCCAGGTTTCAAGGCATGTACCAAGTGAACCACTATTCTTGCTCCAGACATCCCGATAGGGTGTCCCAAACTTACTGCACCTCCATGAACGTTAACTTTTGCTGGATCCAGCTCTAGTAATTTTTGGTTTGCCAGTACGACCACACTAAAGGCTTCATTGATCTCCCATAGAGCTACATCATCCTTATTGACCCCAGTTTGTTTTAAAAGCTTTGGTATGGCTACAGCAGGTGCTATAGGAAAGTCAATTGGTTCACAAGCACCATCAGCATACCCTACAATCCTTGCCAAAGGTTTGAGATTCAGTCTTTCTGCATTTTTTTGTGTAGTTAAAATCAAAGCTGCTGCTCCATCATTTAAGGTAGAAGCATTGCCAGCTGTTACAGTACCATTTTCCCTTTGGAAAACTGTAGCAAGCTTGCCAAATTTCTCAAAATTCACCCGCTTGTACTCTTCATCTTCTGAAAAAACTACATCAGGCTGTCCCCTTTTTTGAGGTACACTAACAGGAACTATTTCAGACTCAAACACTTTGTTTTGCCATGCTTGTGCACTTCTTTTGTAGGAATTAATAGCAAACTCATCCTGTTGCGCTCTGTTGATACCTATTTTCTTTGCTGTGTTTTCTGCACAATTTCCCATGTGAATTTTGTTATAAACATCTGTAAGTCCATCAAAAACTACTCCATCGATTAGATTTACACCTCCATAAGGAGTTTGTCCTCTTTTCAAGTAATAGGGTACATTGGACATGGATTCCATGCCTCCAGCAAGGACAACTTCTTGTGCTCCTGTCTGTAAGGCTTGAGCTCCAAGCATAACTGATTTCATACCAGAAGCACAAACTTTATTGATTGTAGTGCAGATTGTTGAGGTTGGGAGTCCAGCAAAAATGGTAGCTTGCCTTGCAGGAGCCTGTCCCACTCCCCCTTGGCATACATTTCCCAAAAACACCTCTTTAACTTCATCTTTCGGTATGCCAGCCCGTTCTATAGCAGCCTGGACAGCAACACCACCGAGTTTAGTGGCTGGAAGTGTAGATAGGGATCCCAGAAACGAACCTATGGGAGTCCGTACTGCCGAGACAATGACGACATCGTCACTGCTTGATCTGCTGGCGTAAGTCCGAACAGTTGTCTTCAAGACCTAGAAACATGATTTAGTTAACTATATGACTATATTTCTATTAAAATATACTAGAAAATATACCTTGGCTACTTTGGATAAGGACATATTTGTCGGCTTTATACACTGGCAATGAAATAAAAGTTATTTAGATAAAAATTAAGAAAGCAGTAAATGAACTTTGATCTCTATTAGCAAATATGTTTACCAGAGGAAATCGCAAACAGTGACTCTTAAAATCTATACTTGTAGAAACAACTTTAAATGCACGCTTTTGAGGCTTAAATTTAAAATATTAAACGCCTAGAATCATTATAAAAAGAAATAAAATATACCTTAATATTAAAAATAAACAAAATAACAGAAAAAGTTAAGGTTGACAGAAAATTTGCTACCCACAGAAAATATAAATAAGGCTCTGACCCCTTAAATGTATGCAACATATAAAACAAGTATATTTAAAATATTAAGAAACAATATATTTTATTTTAAGATAAAGCTGAGATTACGAAATAGAATAACAGTTATTCCGATAATTAGATAGTGTAAAAATATTAGCTATGTGGTATTTACTTAGTTTAATACTGTTGAAAAATATTATTTTCTAATCGTTTTTATGTTGAGTGTGTTGCATACTGTCAAAACGTCAGAAAACCTAAAATCAGCTGTTCATGACTTTTTTCTCGACTTGCAGCAAAAAAAATTGAGAAATTACAACTAATACAGCGATATCAATCAGACAACATTATGCGAATTTAACAAGAAATTAACAAAGAAAACAAAAACAGTGCGTCGCAATTTCCAGACAATGAAACTCAAGCTAAAAGAACAAATATTGTGAGTAACTTAACCTAAGAAAAGGATGAACGTTGAACTAAACAGACTGCAAACCTTCTCCGAGTGGCCAGGAGACGCCCCCGTAAGTCCCGATAGAATAGCCAAAGCGGGTTTCTTCGCTACCAAACAAGGCTACGAAGTAGAATGCTTTTCTTGTCACGTAAAAATATCAACATGGAACTATGGAGACCAGGCCATGGCCAGACACAAGGACCTGAGCCCCACGTGTCCCTTCGTTTTAGACCCTTCTACCTCCGGGAATGCTCCCTTCACATTCAGGCCCACAGTTGTACCTTTTTTACCCCTAGATTATACAAACGAATCTGTCAGATTGGCATCGTTTGAAAACTGGCCTGTTCCTGATATTGTGAGACCGGAAGACTTGGCTAGGGCAGGGTTTTTTTCGTTGAAAGACGGCGATAACACGAAGTGCGCTTACTGTAAGGGCGTAGTAAGGGCTTGGGAGCCTGGAGATGTGCCTGATTTAGAGCATAAAAGACATTTTCCTGCTTGTTGGTTCGTCCGGAACATTATAGAAGAAAGACTAACGAATAACTCTATTCCAAACTCATCCAGTAACTCTGTGACGCATGGTGAAGGACCCCTAATTCAAGTGAGATCTGAAGTAGACAATTTAAATGAGCTGGGAGTCCAGAAACATAATGGTCCTAAAAGACCTGACTATGCTACGGTAGAATCAAGATTGAGGTCGTTCACAAATTGGTCTCCTAGTTTAATACAGACGCCGGATCAGCTGGCACAGGCAGGATTTCACTACGAAGGTGTTGGGGACCAGGTAAGGTGTTTTCATTGTGATGGAGGCCTGAGGCATTGGGATCCAGAGGATGATCCTTGGACAGAACATGCTCGATGGTTTTCTACGTGTGCTTTTGTGAAACTGGTTAAAGGACAAGAGTTTGTGACAGCCTGTGCACTGGACAATGCAGAGCAGACAAATATGGTAAGTTTATGTTTTTTATAAAGCCACAATAGGCCCTTCTTAGTAAGTACAATACAACGTTTTTTATAAGCAAGTTTTTTGAGCATTTTTCTTTGGAAGATTTTTTCTAATTCTGGCATACGAAAAATTATTGAATTTTGTTTGTCTTCTGGGGACTAATGCTCATACAAAAAGCTCATACATTCTTTAAAATGTACGAAGGGGTCAAAAAACATTCATTCCTCTGAAAAATATGTGAGTTTTTTGGCAGAACGAATATTTTAGTTTCCTTTATAAAGTTTAGTACAAATAAATATTTTCTGTAGGTCATTCAGACAATTTTATGTAAAAATTAATAAGAATACTAATCTTTAAAAACGTGTCCGCTATTTTTAAACTCTGGTCACTTTATTTTTTTATAATAAATAATATCTATGTTACTTACTGAGGTCTCCTGAAGATCCATTTTTAATTAAGTATATTATATCTATTTAAAAAACGTATACCTAGGTATTTAAGATATGATGCAAGAGTTCAGGATAAAATATAGGAATATTTTTTAGGGGTGTCATATCGTTAAGTCATAACGAATTTGTTTGAGACAAATATTATTTTTATTTTTTCTTTAAGCAGGGTTTTTTTATTTGTGTTTGCTATCCTATAGTCGGTCAAATATTTAAGACAAAGTTTTTTCTTTAGTTTTGTCTTTAAAAAAATATTGATTTAAAAAAAAAACAGGATGATGCAGTTCGGTGTAACTTTGTGAAGGGTCGTCAAGCTTTTTTAAGGGGTACGTTTTACAAATAAAGGCCCTCCCTAGATGTGGCGTTTTACCTGACAGATAAGACTGATTAAAGACTAGCATATACACTGGAGATTTTACCTGCAGTTTTTTTTAAATTATATAGTATTGAGCTAAGACAAAAATACAGGGTTCCTTTTCCTTTTTTCTTGGATTCTTGGACCTATTCTAAGAGAATTCTTCCTTGTTAGCACCTTGTATCTGAAAAGTAAGATGTTCAGGTTACAGAGTGTAATTTAGTGATTTAAATAACATGACATAGAAGTTATTTTTGCAGTTTTTTAAATCAGACGTAAAAGAAGTTTGAATAATAATGGTAATAAATGATTACGATGATTCAGAAAAGGGCATAAACAGGTTTTTATTATTATTATTATCTATTTTTAAACCTGATTCCTTGCTTTTGGTAATGATATAGTGAGACCGGTGTCCAAAGATTTTGATCTTTGATCTCTGAATAACTGGACTGCGTTAGCGTTATTTTATCGACAGTGGCGTACGAATCTATTTTTGATTAGTTTTAATCAATATTATGGACATGAATAAAACACTTTTTTCCAAAGTTTACCATGACTTCACTGAAGCATCATTTCTTGTTCACTGTTATTAACGTCTTAATTACTAGATATTAATACATCTGGTATTATAGGGTATTCTGGTATATTGTCGATTTTTAAATAAACTCATTATTTCTATCTTATTTTTTATTAGAATGAGCATAATCAAGAGGGCTACATTTTTCTAATATCTTCGGTTTGAAAGAAGATATCAAGATACGGTTTTCGCTGACTTTTTAAGATTTTATTACTCTTTATTATCAGCTAAAATTACATATACTGTCGCATTTAATTTTTTCGAAAAAACGCACAATGTTTGATAAAAAACTTATTATTATTATTATTGTATTCTGGTATTTCGTCGATTTTAAAATAAACTGACTGTTTCTATCTTATTTTTTGTTAGAATGGGCATAATCAAGAGGGCTACTGCTACCGTATTGTAAAAATAAGGCAATTAAGGGCTTATTTTTTGGTATTTATTATAATTTTGCTAATATCTTCGGTTTGAAAGAAGATATCAAGATGCGGCATTCGCTGACTTTTTAAGCTTTTGCTACTCTTTACTATCAGTTAAAATTACATATACTCTCGTATTTAACTTTTTTGAAAAAACGCGCTATGTTTGTTAAATTGTAAGAAAGCGCCCCCTAGCGTCTACGTTCAAAACCTTATTATTATTATGTTTATGGTATAATATAGAGTAAGAAACGCTCTTTTAAACGAGCACTCGTTTGTTGGATTCTGATCATCCAGTCCGGAGTTATTAACATTTATATAAAGATAGATCTAACCTTTCCCCACCACTTTATTTTAGCAGATAGGGGAAAATGATTCTAACAAAGAAAATCCAAAATTTACTGAAGATTATGAAGCTATTATTTATAGTACCCATTTTCTTATTTTCCATAGCAGTTGCGCCCCCTAGTGGCCGTTTTACAAACTTGAAAATAATTACCAGCAATTTCTCATAGTCCTTTTAGTCATAATTTTTTTTTCCGTAAGCCCTCCGGCTAATACTTTCCGAGATACAGCCAAGAGTTATTTTTAGTGGGACACCCGGTACAAAGTTCAAAAAAATTCTCTTGATAAAATACTAATGAAGAGAAATAATGAAAAAAAAACATTATTTAGAAATTCTATGAATTTAATACTTTATTGTGTACGAAAAATTATTTTTGTACGCCTATGTTACTGACCAGAGCTCCTTTTTACATTCCTTTGTATTTATATTGTCTGTTTTTTCACTGCCAAATTTAGAAAAAAACCTCATAGTGCCAGGAATGTGCGCTGTTGCCACTGGTACCCGAAATGGTTCTGTTCAAACTCCAAAGGTACCATTAGATTGATTCTTATATTTATTTAAGTAAAATGGCGAATGCGCCAGGATCGCTAAAGGTTACGAATTTTTATTTCTTGATCGTCGAGCTGTTATGAATGAAAAGAGATTGTGTTCAGCGGTCTAACAATGAGAAAATT
The DNA here is from genome assembly GCF_002938485.1 of Sitophilus oryzae. Taxonomy (NCBI): domain Eukaryota; kingdom Metazoa; phylum Arthropoda; class Insecta; order Coleoptera; family Curculionidae; genus Sitophilus; species Sitophilus oryzae. The sequence goes on along the minus strand of NW_022145624.1, from coordinate 928,720 downwards.
ATGAGGTACCAAGTGGTACCGCAAATAGTACCCGGCAATATACAGGAGGTTTGGTTGCTTTAAGTGTTAGCGATGGAAAAATAATGAATTTCAAAATATATGTTAAAAAGATGCGCATATTTTTGTTGTTAAGTACCACTACTGTATGGCTAAAGTCATAAAATGACTGTTGCTATGAATGTTCTCTCTTTTCAGAGAAAATAAAAGATTTTTTTTGAGTGATTCAGATATACAGGGTGGCAATAGTGCGTCTGTAGCTCCTAGAATAAAAAACTTTTTTTTTATTTTAAATTAAAATGCAAACCTAGAGTATGTAACGTACTAGGATGTATTTCAGGAAAATATTTTAACTTCTATAGGGTGGCTCAAAAAAGTGTGAGTGAGTCGGGATGATTTTTTTTAAATGGAACACCCTGTATATTATTACATTTTTGGCTTCCTTTCAGATCATTTTACATGATCCTAATATATGAGTAAATATATATATATATATATATATATATATATATATATATATATATATATATAAATAAATAAAAAATACAAGAATTTTCCGTTTATTGCCGGACTCTGTATGTATACACAAGTGCCTCGTTTTCGCGGGGGTTCGAAACGAACTTTTTATTACTTCAACTATACAGGGTGAGTCTTTAATAAGTGCAATCATTTTTAGGGGTGTTATATTTCGACCCAGGAACTTTCTATGCGGTTTTTTTTTCGCAAAAAATATTAACAACCATTTTGCTGGAATCTAGATCTCCTGGTCTTCATGGATGACTTCTAGCTAATAATCGTAAGTGTCCAAAGAATACTGATGCTGTGGTCTTTTCGTACTGCCCCCCACCGCAGACGGGAGCTATTGTTTTTATTTTTTTCGAGATGAAGAAGAATATTCAAATAATTCTTTCTTTCCTGTTTATTATTTTTATCTTCACACTTAATTTGCTTGATGCCGTGGCTTTGTTTCAAATCTCTGGATTATTCTTTGAACTGTTGACTTATTCGGTATGGGTCTATCCAGGATACTGAGCTTCAAACATATCCGACACAGCACAGATACTATTACATATCAGCAAAAAAAATATTTTTTTCGGAAGTGGTTAAAATCATAATTGTTTTGTACAAAAATGAGAATTCCTCTATTTGGTACCTTCAAATTATTGTAAACAAAATCATATTTTTACTGGTATTTTAATTGTAGCTTTCTCTGGACTGTATTAATAAATTTTAGTAATTTAAAGGTAGATTTTTAAAAATATCATTTAAAATCTATTCTAAATAAATAGTTATTTTTTATACAAGACGATAAAATGGTATTTTATCGTCGACCGGAAAGATTAATTAAAAGAAATTAATTTCGGGACACGATAATGCAATTTTATCGTCGTGTATAAAACAATATTTTTTCCATAGCGAATTAAAACGTTTTAAAAAATATTCAGAAATTATTATTTCAAGGAATTTATTACTAGTAGAAAAAATATTGTGCTGGGTTGGCGTTGGTTTCTATGTAATTTGACGAATAAATAAAGCTGTCTCTTTAGTTGTCAGTTTTGAGTCAATATTTTTTAATTCTCTTTCGTGTCGATTGCTGATTGAATTGTAGCCAAAAATGGCTCAAAACTAAATAAGTAAATTACCAACAGATATTCACGCCGAGGCGACAAACGCCCTATCCAAACTACTTCCATTTAAATCCCGAATAACTTATGAAAAGGAATACAAAAATTTTCAAAAATGGAAGCAATTAAAAAACGTGCGAGAAGAAATAAAGTTTTTAACCTATCCTCGCTGTTAAAGTATCTTTTAATCTACACTTGCGGTTAAAGTACTATTTTATCTACCATTTTTTTTTATAGATATAAGGCAATATTTTAACAGTTGGAAAAAACAAAATTCTAGACGATTGTACAATTTCAACGCCTCTTCAAAAAAGTCTAATACAACTTGTGCATACAATCATCTGGGGAGATAATATTTGAAGATAATATTTCAAAATTTACATGGGATTTTTCTTGCCCCATGTCCTGTATAATATGCAAAAGTTTTTCATGCTACTTCGTTGTATGGTAACAACAATTTTTACCCGTCACACCCAACATATTTCCAACGTACATCACGTTGTGTGTAACAATTAAAAGCAATAACAATAATAATATCTACTGGAGGAATTTTTAAGCATACTTTAGTGTGTCGATGAATCAGGCCGTGTGGAATGCCGGCCTTAAATCTATTTAAATCATTTTTATGTACGTTGCAGTCGGTTCACGATATAATTATCGACAGCCTGGCCTGTTTTCCTTCGATTTTTCCATTTCCTCCCACCGTAGGGATGTCCAGATTGAAGAGAAAATATCGATACATCTTTGATTCTACTAAAATCATTTTTATGGATGTTTCAGTCGGTTCACGATATAATTATCGACAGCCTGGCCTGTTTTCCTTCGATTTTTCCATTTCCTCCCACCGACCGTAGGGATATCCAGATTGAAGAAAAAATATCGATACATCTTTGATTCTACTAAAATCATTTTTATGGATGTTTCAGTCGGTTCACGATATAATTATCGACAGCCTGGCCTGTTTTCCTTCGATTTGTCCATTTCCTCCCACCGACCGTAAGGATGTCCAGATTGAAGAAAAAATATCGATACATCTTTGATTCTACTAAAATCATTTTTATGGATGTTTCAGTTGGTTCACGATATAATTATCGAGATTCTGGCCTGTTTTCTTTCGGTTTTTCTATTTTCTCCCACTGTAGGGATATCCAGATTGAAGAAAAAATATTGATACATCTTTGATTCTACTAAAATCATTTTTATGGATGTTTCAGTCGGTTCACGATATAATTATCGACAGCCTGGTCTGTTTTCCTTCGATTTTTCCATTTCCTCCCACCGACCGTAGGGATGTCCAGATTAAAGAAAAAATATCGATACATCTTTGACTCTACTAAAATCATTTTTATGGATGTTTCAGCAGGTTCACGATATAATTATCGAGATTCTGGCCTATTTTCTTTCGGCTTTTCAATTTCCTCCCACTGACCGTAGGGATGTCCAGATTAAAGAAAAAATATCGATACATCTTTGATTCTACTAAAATCATTTTTATGGATGTTTCAGTCGGTTCACGATATAATTATCGAGATTCTGGCCTATTTTCTTTCGGCTTTTCAATTTTCTCCCACTGTAGGGATGTCCAGATTGAAGAAAAAATATCGATACATCTTTGATTCTACTAAAATCATTTTTATGGATGTTTCAGTCGGTTCACGATATAATTATCGACAGCCTGGCCTGTTTTCTTTCGATTTTTCCATTTCCTCCCACCGTAGGGATGTCCAGATTGAAGAGAAAATATCGATACATCTTTGACTCTACTAAAATCATTTTTATGGATGTTTCAGCAGGTTCACGATATAATTATCGACAGCTTGGCATGTTTTCCTTCGATTTTTCCATTTCCTCCCACCGTAGAGATGTCCAAATGAAGAAAAATATCGATACTTGCTTAAATGGATTCTACAGGACCCGGCAATAGTGCGTCGAGCATCTGTAGCTCCTAGAATAAAAATTTGGGAATATTGTTTAAGCGCATACCTAAAGTATGTACTAGGATGTATTTCAGGAAAATATTTTAACTTCTTCAGGGTTGCTCAAAAAAGTGTGAGTAGATCTGAATTATTTTTACGCTCTGTATTATGTAAAATCTGTGTTCTGTTATGCCTGTGTGTTATGTAAAGTGATCTGAAAGGAAGCCACAAATGCAATAATATACAGGGTGTTCCGTTTAAAAAAAATCATCCCGATCCACTCACACTTTTTTTAGCCATCCTGTAAAATGTAAAACTTAAAATATTTTTCCGAAATACATCCTAGTATCACAGATTATACAGATTATAAACTTTGGTTTTTCTTTGTTCTTTTTCGTGGTTCCAATTTTCGGAATCGGGCACTAGTTAGGTTACTAGTTTGCGCACATAGCACGCCCACTTATGGCCTCTAAAATTGTACACAGCGCCTGACCGGCACAGTTATTAGAGAGATATCAGAAAACCGAATAGCGTCATGCAGTATTTACGCGTGCCTTATCATGGTTACGATATGTGCTAGTCAATAGAGAACAACGGCACAGACTACAAACACGTTAACGTTTACGTACGCATCCGCAATCCTTATATTTTTTATACACGTCAAAGATTCTTTACGTCTACGTATACGTGCCAGCAGCGGCCGACTCGACCGTAGGCCGTTGTTCTCTAATTTTTAACGCAACACCCACTAATAACGTTACCGCCTGACGTAATTTGCGGATCAATTACACCAAGCGCTATTTTTAAATAACGTTTAAAAATTGCTTAAATGGGCATGTGCGGGAATTTGACAACCGGGGCCGGCGGGCGAGATCTTTTATTTTAGGTTATGTTTGAATTGTTTTGAATTATTACTTTAGTTTTATTAGGTAATTTGATATTTAAGTAGCTGGGATTAGTTTTAATTAAATAAATATGGCCCAAAATATGGATTCCACCTCTTCCAATATTAAAGAACCTACAAAGAGGCTTAGGTTTGCAGCAGATGACGACTTAGCCCTTCTAAGAGATTTGTTGCTTGTTGCCCTAAACCCACTGGCAGACGTTGAACAATAAAGCACTGAAAATAAGCGCCTTTAGCTGCTTAGTATTAAAATACCTAGTAAACAAAACAATTTCAAAGTTTTAAATTCAAAGTTAGGTTAAGTTTAAATAGCGGACGCGACGCGAACAGAATTCTTTCCGACCCGATAACTATAAATGAAGAGAGTTAAATATCAAAGTTGTATTTTTTAATCACCTCACGTAAAGGAAATAACACCTGGCCTTATTAACGTCCATGCACGCTATTCGGTTTAGCGATATCTCTCTATTACGCTGTTTATTGTTATTTTACGCGAGTTTATTTTTGTGCACAGGAAATTTTACTAGTTTGCACATCGTCATAAAAAACAATTTTCGTACCACGAATTAGGGACAAAATTTTTATCTGTATACTTATAGGATACCTAATCTGTGCCTATAGTCCGCGACTTGGCATAAAAGAAAAAAAAAGTGTACTTAAACTAAATTAACAAATAATCAGGTAGGTACTTATCATAATCTAGTCGATGTTAAGGCAGTTGTACTATTAGATTATTCAATTATGTAGTTTGAAGAGGAAATTATAATCTAGATATGATGGAATAGGGACACAGTTAGGAGAGATGATGTGAATGATAAAAGTGATAAACTGCGCAAACCGTTTTAATGATAACTCTCCTGCAGAGAGTGTACTGGGTGATATAAGCTACAAACCTACAGAGTGTCCCAAATAAGTAAAAAATATCAAAGTTGTATTTTTTTAAATGGAACACCCTGTATATTATTACAGTTTTAGTTTCTACGATTAAAATAAAGGTAAATTTGATTAAGATTTATTATACTTAAACCTTACCGTTTTTGAAATATTTTCAATTTTGTGAAATTGCAGTAAAAACCTACAGAGTGTCCCAAATAAGAGTGTAAAAAATATCAAAGTTGTATTTTTTAAATGGAACACCCTGTATATTATTACAGTTTTAGTTTCTACGATTAAAATAAAGGTAAATTTGATTAAGATTTATTATACTTAAACCTTACCGTTTTTGAAATATTTTCAATTTTGTGAAATTGCAGTAAAAATTTTAAGGCTTCATTTCTCCAAGGGTATCAAAGTTTTTAATACTAAATATTTACTGAAGTTTATTTACTGATCAGTTATTGTGTTGCAATAATAAAAATAATACTACCTTATATATAAGAGTGTCTAAAAATTTATTTTAAATAATTATTAGCTTCAAACGGCAATAACTTGTTTAATTTAAATGGAACACCCTGTATATTTTACGAGAATCAGATGCACAATTTAATTGTCTATCAAATTATATTATACCATTTTTTACATATCTCTTTAAGTTTCCGTAGAAAATGCATTTTTTTGTAATTTAGAACTTATTTATCAATATACCCATGGACTATTGACATTTTAGATTATTTTTAAAGATGTACCAAATTTTTAAAGAATACAGATACTAATATTGTCGATATAATTCGTTTATTTCATTAAAAAATAAAAAAAAAAACTGTTTAAATATTTGTTAAAGAGGACCAATTAATATGATTCCAGTATTCAAACTACATTAACTGACTGTTTGCGTTGATTAATAATAATTGCTCCAAATACTAAAATACTGAATTTTGTATGGGCATTAGACAGTGTGATAAAAAGTAACACCTTAAAAATGATATCTCATTTTTTAATAAATGCTTATTTATAACAACAAAGACTTTAATTTGATAACTTATTATTATATTGATTTCTGACTCAAAAATCCACATTTATTTATAATAATTTATTAACGAACACAATTAAGTATGCCATTAATTAGTATATGGGCGGAAATAATGGTGTTATATTTAATTAATGGTATACTCTTTTATAAAGATTTAAATAGTTTTCTTTTTGCATACAAATGGGCTAGTAATATTATCGTTTTGCTAAAAACGATAATATTACTAGTCTGTATATTTTGTACATTATTTGTTGCTTTAAAAACATCTAAAATGTCAATATTCCATGGATATATTGATAAATGAGGTCTAAATTATAAGAAAATGCATTTTCTACGAAAACTTGAAGGGATAGGTAAAAAATGGTATAATACAATGTGACAATTTAATTGTGCATCTGATTCTCCTAAAATATACAGGGCATTCTATTTAAATTAAAGAAGTTATTGCCGTTTGAAGCTAATAATTATTTAAAATAAATTTTTAGACACTCTGTATAAGGTAGTATTATTTTTATTATTGCAACACAATAACTGATCAATAAATAAACTTCATTAAATATTTAGTATTAAAAACATTGATACCCTTGGAGAAATGAAGCTTTAAAATTTTTTCTGCAATTTCACAAAATTGAAAATATTTCAAAAACGGTAAGGTTTAAGTATAATAAACCTTAATCAAATTTACCTTTATTTTAATCGTAGAAACTAAAAATGTAATAATATACAGGGTGTTCCATTTAAAAAAATTGATATTTTTTATTTATTTGGGACACTCTGGGGTACTTCCATTTAAAAAAATACAACTTTGATATTTTTTACTTATTTGGGACACTCTGTATCTTGTAAAATTATTTTTAAATTGTAGCTCTAATAGTCCTTCAACGAACCCCAAACTTACAATTTGTAAAAATCTCATCGTTTAGCTACAATACTCCGTGTCGTATATGGTGAACAACCCTGTATAAAAAAGAATTTATATAAGTGTTGAATGGTTTATATTAAAGATGTATATCCTAAAACCTATACAGTGTGGTCCGAACTGTATTCGGGAAACTTCGTATAAATGTATGTACTAAAATGCTTAATTTCTGAGATACAGAGAATTATTTGAAAAAAATCGAAATAAAAATGAAACTTCTACACCCTGTATCTCCGAAACTAGGCATTTTAGGACATACATTTATACGAACTTTTTTACTTATTTTTGAGCACCCTGTATATAAACCCATCCATAGTTAACACAAAGAATATTAGGGACTGTTTTAAGTGAAGTAAATGGAATGGTATGGACGTCACACACATCTGTCTTTTTTTCTGACATAGTCTCTCGAAATTTTCCATGAGTCGTAAACCAGATTATAGACGTACTTGTCTGACCGACTCCACGACACGTATGTGGTCGTCTTTAGGAAGATATTACCCACATATATTCGTGACGTCTCCGTCGATAATCGTCTGCGGCGCCTTGTTCCTTTTTTTCCATCTCTTCGGTGCATCAAAACGCATCAATGAATGCAGAATGTCATAGGGATGAGTCAGCGGTCGCATATACTTACCTGAGCCGTGCAGCGGTCGCCTATAATTAGTCAACAAATTGCATTTGCAACAACTAACGTATGATGCGGAGCGCTTGTGGGCGATAACCCTATGCGCCGCGCCAACTGCATAGCCGTAGATGGTGTGCGGCGGTTGTTGTCGACAAAGTTGCTATATTTGGTCACCGGGTCCCAGCTAAATTGTTTATATTTATTTGTTGTTCTAGTTGATTTATTCCTAAACGTTTCCATACAAGTTTCTGGAAATTCAGGACAGATTAGCTCTATACCCAAGACATCATCATCATCATTTTCAGATTATTCAACCATGTACAGGGTGGATCAAATTCGACGCTTTTTAATGGAGACACCCTTTCCTATAGGAGATAGACAAAAACTAATATCGGTGTTGGAGCTGAATTTTTGTCAAAAATATGCATTTTTAACAAATCGCTGTAACTTTTTTGCTATGGAAATTTTTTTTTCCAAATCACCTTTTTACGTAGAATTTAATGGTTTAAGTATAATTTTTTTAAAATGAATAATTTAAGAATTATCAACAGAAAATTTGATTTTTTATATGAGACGCATAAAGTATATCTTTAATTTATTGAAAAGAATTTAAAATTGCCTTTCCAAAAATATAACACACTTGATATTTTGCTCGATTCCTCTTCGAGATATAGAGTATACAAAAATTCGCTCGCTTTAATTAAGTAGGCTTTGAATGGCACCGGTAAATGCAAAAAAATTCTAGCTGTGAGCATCAATTAAAACGAAAATAATATTTGCTATGAGAGATGCAGAATTTTATAACAATTTAAAATATATTTAAGCAACATCAACACATTTAAACTATATCTGGTAACAATAAAAATAAATAGCAAACCAAGACATGAGATTTTGCTACAGGTGTTCGACATATCAACCGTCTTCTGTTATGGACAGACGGGGCAGTTTTTGAACATTTCTCGCGGAATTCATTAATTCAGTGGGGGTGAAAGATACCCTCTCATAACTGCTAAGTATTTCTAATTCTTGTCTAGATGATACGGAAGAATAAGGAACCTTTATTCTTCCGCAAATATATCCATAGGATTAGATCCATGGGCACTAAGTCAGGCGGCCTCGATGGCTATTCAATTATTCTTGAAATTGGCTGCAAAAATTTCCTGATAACTTCAGCGTGCAGAGGCGGTGCGTCGTCTTGCTGGAAAAATATGTTTTCGAGTTCCATTAAGGGCATATCATCAATAAGGGGTCCAAAGCCTACTAGTTAAAAGTGGCGAACTTTTAAAAATTCTGTATTTCGAAGAGGATTATAACAAAATATCAAGTGTGCTATATTTTTGGAAAGGTAATTTTAAATTCTTTTTGGTTAATTAAAAATATAGAGGGTGTCCCTAATAAAAAATCAATTTTTCTGTTGATAACTCTTAAATTATTAATTTTAAAAAAATTATACTGATACCATTAAATTCTACGTAAAAAGGTGCTTTGGAAATGTTTTCATAGAAATACAAAATTTACCATGGTAAAAAAGTTACAGCGATTTGTTAAAAATGCACATTTATGAAAAACATCCCGTAACTCCGAAACGGTAACAGATATTGATGTGATTACGGTTTTCACCATAATGTTTTTGATGAAAATTGAGCTCCAGACACCGATATTAGTTTTCGTCTATCTCCTATAGAAAAGGGTTTTCCCTTTAAAAGCGTCGAATTTGTCCCACCCTGTACTTAATACTAAATCTAAAAAAACTGTATTTCAATAAACTCTCCTCAAATTCACAATAAAAAAAGTTAAAAATAATATCTTTAAATTGCTGACCTGGATATTATTTATTTGAATCTTGCAATTGGCTCTACTTTCCTTATCCAATGTTAATTAGCGCTGATCAATATTGTTGCAATGGATATAATCAGATTAAATAATTTAAAACACCAGAGTCGGACTTGAATTTAATTAAATAATAATTAAATAGTTTTGTTAAGGTACCCAAAACAAAAAAAAAGTATAAAGTGAGTTGTGAGTTCTTTCAAAACCCAAGTTCAATATAAACTTATATAATATATTAACCAAGTTAAATACTGTTTTTTTTTAATTCAATGGTTTAATTGTTATGATTTAGTCACGATGACACACTTATTAAAGACCTCGTTTATAATAATAACTAATTAAATAAACAAGTTTTATTATTAACTTTTTAAACAAACATGTGTTTATCGATGCTTTCCCCGAACCAATATCATTTAATGATTACTTTTGCGGTATGAATTAATAATGATGGGGGATTTTTTGAATTAAGACTAATTTAACGATACGGGGTGAATCAAAACTAGATCTAGAGAATTTGGAATTTTTGTCAGCGAAATGAACATACACATCCATTTTTATAAACTGTAGACGAAAGCTTTTTGTTATTTTTATTTTATTAGCTAAATGTAGGTAAAGATTTTATTTGTATAAAATATTTTTTTAATAGACTACTTCCATTTTTGCGTTTTTCTTTTAAATAAGGAGTGGATAATTTCTGTAAAACTAAAACGGTATGCTCGTTTTATTTTATCTGTGGCATTATACATTCGCTTGAAATAATAATGATGGCTGTTTCTAAGAAGAGCAAACTAGATCTAGGATGCTTATTGCAAATACGTCTTTGGCTGCAAAAGAGAAATCGGACTTTCTCTTTGCCAACCAGCCTAGGAACTACGAAGAATTATACCTAACTGGTTAAAGAGAAAATATAACTAAGAAAACTATCAAATTATCGGTAGGGTAAATGATTTCAGAGAAGATTCAACGATTTTTTTACGTATTTTATTTTTTACTGAATTAATATAAGTTTATATTGTCATGGTTACGCTAACCATAAATACAAGGTTTTTCACCACATACGACACGGAGTATTGTAGGTAAACGATTAGATTTTTACAAATTATAAGTTTTGGATTCGTTGAAGGACTATTAGAGCTACAATTTAAAAATATTTTTACAAGATACAGAGTGTCCCAAATATATAAAAAATATCAAAGTTGTATTTTTTTAAATGGAACACCCTGTATACTATTACATTTTTAGTTTCTACGATTAAAATAAAGGTAAATTTGACTAAAGTTTATTACACTTAAACCGTTTTTGAAATATTTTCAATTTTGTGAAATTGCAGTAAAAATTTTAAGGCTTCATTTCTCCAAGAGTATCAAAGTTTTTAATACTAAATATTTACTGAAGTTTATTTATTGATCAGTTATTGTGCTGCAATAATAAAAATTATACTACCTTATACAGAGTGTCTAAAATTTTATTTTAAATAATTACTAGCTTTAAACGGCAAAAACTTGTTTAATTTAAATGGAACACCCTGTATATTTTATGAGAATCAGATGCACGATTTAATTGTCTATCAAATTGTATTATACCATTTTTTACCTATCTCTTCAAGTTTCCCTAGAAAATGCATTTTCTTCGAATTTAGAACTCGTTTATCAATATATACCCATGGAATACTGACATTTTAGATTGTTCTTAAAGTAACAAATGTACAGGTTAGTAATATTATCGTTTTTAGCAAAACGATAATATTACCTAACCTAACTGAAAAAGCACGAAAGCGTTACTGTCGTGCTTTTTCAGCTTTTTTAAAATATACTAAATTCAGTAAGAAATAAAATTTTCTATGTACCATGGGAATTATAAAGTGTAATTATAACTTCGGGCAATTTGGCCAATAAACTTTGCCCTAGCTAATTAACAGTCCTTTTGATACATAAACAATTATTATAGTATTTTTTTTGTTCCACTTTCGATATGTTATAACTTTTTTATTTTTGGACGTAAAATGTTCATTGCAGAGATAAACTATAGAGCTTTTAATCAAGTTTTAAAAATTACCAAAAACACACATTTTTAACAGTTTCATCAAAATTTTATGTAGTTGCTAATTTTTATATTACTATGTTGTTGTTAATTTTTATATTTTTTAATTTTTCCCCTTTAGTCATAGCTTAATTTTATGACTTGTTTTATTAGAATTTATAAGCTGAAAAGTCATTAAAATACTGTAATATGTTATTGTAAATTTCACATTCGAATAAAGATGATGAAAGTTCAACAATATAAAAAATTACTGTACATTTTCTGTATAGAAAATTTTACTTCTTCCTGTCAATAGTTATTTAAAAAAAAATTATACTTATCAAAGGGGATATGAGTAGTTTTTCCACTTAGTTTCAAGCAAGGAAATATTTATGATAATTTTAATAATGATTTATAGTTGTTTTATTGTCATTTCCTGAGTTTTTTTAATTATATATATTTATGAGCATAGTGTAATTTCAACACACTCACGTTTCAGCTCATTTTAATATGATTTCCTGAGGTATTACTAGAAGGTAGGGATGTCCGATCGTATCGACCTACAAAACTATCGATATAATATCAAAATTTTAATTTGTGAAAGGTTATGTTTTCATTTTTTGTTGTAAACTCGCAAATCTTGTTCCACAGCACAGAATTTTTGTCACTTGTTGTTACTTCATTCAAGCACATATTTTTCAAAGCCTAAATTTGTAAATAAAAAATCGTATAATTTATATTTAAATTTGTTGTTAGCCTGTTTTAAAAATGGTACCTGGCTTTTTCCTAATTTAGAATATCTGCTGCCCACTTACGTACTGAATTATCTGGTCATCATTCTGAATCAGGTAAAAGATTTTTTTATATCCATTTTGAAACCCACCGTCTTTTTGAATTTTAAATGTTTGTTTTTTTTAAAGACATCTCCAAAAAAGTGAACTGGTATATGAAATTAACCGTCGAATAGTCTATGGGGGGAACTTATATCGTGTATGTTTAATAATGTAATTAATGTTTTTTTATGGCTTTTAATAGTGGGTACTGTTAAAATGCACTTATTTAGGTACGATTTGTGTGTGGTACCGATACACCTTGGGAGGTTCTTCGACCTCACCTAACCCAATAGGGTCAGACTGGCGTCGAATACGCCTCCATTTCCTCATTTCCGTCTATACAGCTTTAATTTAACATGCACATAAGTCTGGTCTGAACGGCGGTTCTTATTTTCGCTAATGTATATTGATGAGAAGATATAAAACATTTAAACTTCAAAATTTGAAGCAAAGTTTTTTTCAATAAAAAATATATTGGAAGCTAGTGGGCTTAAAATATATTATATATTATTACTATTGGCTCCAATAGGGCCAACAGTGTCATTTAAACAAAACGTTTTTTATGTAAAATATCAGGAAAATAGCAGTCTTTTAAGATATACTAACTAGTTTTTACAGTTGTGTTTGTAGCGTAGAAAGTATACGGAATTCGTAAAATACACCTATTTGTAGTTGTATTTTAGTTACCCTTTAATAGCATGTTGTAGAGATAACTTAAATAAATATTTTTCTATAGGAACTGTTAAAATTACCTTATACAGGCCCGGCAATGGATCTCTAGGCATAGGAATTACATGCATTGGAATGAAACGCCTATAAAAGGTCTATGCTTAAACAGAGATGGACAACAACTTCCCCGTTTCCACTTCCACTATGACTGTCTACTTAGACAAACTCCAATAAGATAACAAATTTTGGAAATTCCGCCACCTCCCAACCACTCATGATACCCATCTCCCTGCCCTTTATTTATCGCCATTATTTTATTTCCCTTCCCGCGCCACCGCACCTCGCTATTCCGACTCCAGTCAGTTCATCACAGAGTTGCCAGGTCTACCGGTTTCGTCTGTAAGCTACCGATCTACCGATTTAAAGAAAAATCTAACGATATATTCAACTGCGTCTTTAGTTTTCACAATAGAAGCACTTTTAAAAAGCTGACTTATTTGACTAAAAATTAAGCGACTGCCGCGTTGGAATCTGTATAATCTGACTTTATTATTGTTTCATTAAATTTTATTTAGTAATAACACACATACAGGTCATCGTTCTGTCTAGTTGCAGAGTTACAGAGATATTCCTAAAAATCCTTATTACTCCTTATTAGGCGCGGTATTGGCGACATGCCCGAAGAAGTTGATATCTTTTGAAAAGATTTTATTTCATTCATCTACTAAAGTTGAACCCATATTTTCCCCCAAAAAATGTAAACAAAAAACAAAATTTAAGTTAAGAAACAACCTAAATTCGGACAAATATTTTAGTGATTTTCCCGTCAAAAAAATATATTAATATGAAAAAAGAGTTGAGAGTTGCTACAGCTTTCCCATTGAAATGAAATTAATTTTAGATATCACTGATCAAAATTTGTACAAAGGTAAAAAGTGACTGCTACACTAATTTGTGACTGCTATCCCTACTTGTTATAGTTTTATATGTTTTTATTAATATATTAATATTATTTAATTCAATATTTTTTTTAATATTAAATAATATACCTAGCTATTTCTAATTCTTGTTATATTTATTATATTTGTATTTTATTTGAGTGATCTATTATTACGACACATAGGAATGCTAATTTTGGACTTAAATATTATATTTTATTTCGTTTCTGTACTTTTAATTTTTGTTGAAGATCTACCGAGAATTTTGTTCTCGTATGGAATTATAATCTAACAAACCCGGCAACCCTGTTCGTCTACTCCTTATAAAGTTTTTTTCGGCCTAATTCCTTTGTCACAGCCGCGGCTTTGTGAAGCGCCGCCGCCGACCGACTGTGTCGGGGCGACTGCTAGGAAGATCGTACAGTATTGCCATTTCATAGAATTGCACTTGCTATTTTAGAAATGATATCAAAGTTTTGCATGTTACTTTTCGTTTTAGAAAGAAGTTATGTGCCTAGAGAAAACATTCGTAAAATTGTTTCGTACTTTATTTAATATTTCATTAAGTAGGCAAGATAATGGGATTAGAAGATTTAGGATTTTGACAAGCCAACATAATTTCGATTTAATTGAATGGCAACACTGTCCGTCCTGTTTCTATTTTTTCGATTCTGTTCTATTAGTAGGCGGTAGCCCCCACACAAGCGTCTTAAAGACCCGCCCGGCGCCCCCTCTCGCAGGGGCTCTCTCGTCGTATCACTTCTATGATCACTTCCCCTATACGATGGTAGGGAAAAGACACTTTATCCGTCTCTGTTGCACTGCAGTGTATTTTGCAGCCTTACCATCTTTTTTTATCGCATTGAAAACCTCCTATTGCTAATATTCCTTTGCCAGTAATGTATATCTATCAAAAATTGTAGATAAAATAGTACTTTAACCGTAAGGGTTGATTAAATGATACTTTAACAGCTAGGACAGGTTAAAAACGTCCATGCTTCCATTTTTTGAAAACTTTTGTATTCCTTTTCATAAGTTATTCGAGATTTAAATGGAAGTAGTTTGGATATGGCGTTTTTCGTCTCAGCCTGAATATCTGTTTATCGCCTGGTTTTGCAACGGAATACAGCCTAACTTGAATTATTTAAACTTTTTTAAAAATTTCTCAAGAAGGGGTACTGAAACTAGAGATGAGCAGAAAATCGCAAACTGCGATTTAATTGCAGCGATTGTAAATTCGCAATCGCAACCTGTGATTCCTTTCCATAGCAAACTGCGACTTGCGATTGAAACATACATCTGCCGATTTTGGATTTTTAGGCAACCAATATTACACCAGTTGCGATTTGCAATCGCAGTGGGCACGCGAACGAAGAGCTGCGAACGAAAATCACAGCATTGCGATTTTCGTTCGCACCGGTGTTGCATCGACACGGCACTGAGAAGCCGAACGATGAGCTGCGAACGAAAATCGCAATATTGCGATTCTCGTACGCCCCGGCCGGCGGCGGCGCGTCTTCAACATGGCAGTGGACAGGCGAACGAGGAGCTGAACGAAAATCGCAGCTCATCCCAGCATTGCGATTGCGATTTTCGTTGGCACCGGCGCGGCATCGGGAGTGGGCACGCCAACGAAGTGCGGCGATTGCGATTTTCGTTCGCAGCTCCCAACACATCGGCCTAGACTAGATCGCAAAATCACATTCTCAATCAGGGCCCCGTAATTTTTATGAAGCGTTGGAAAATAGGCTTATATATGTTTATATACCGCATAATATATATAATTTATTAGTTTTAAATTTTGATAATAGTTTTAGATTTATAATATAATTATGGATTGAGAAGGTTAAAAAATTCTTGTTTTCGGTTATGACTAATTATAGTTACAGTTGCTCCCCGGTAATGATTCAGGTAAAATGATTGATAAGGACAGTTTTGGATTCAAATTATAAAAAATTATCTATTTTTATCCTTTATTTACTAGAAGATATAGAGCACGGAAAAGAAACATCCCTTTTTATTTATTATATTTTGTTATATATTATATTATTATAAACATTTTTATAACAGTCCATAATATAATATAATTTTCTGAATATACTAACAGTTGTGGATCCGCTGCTATGTTAATTTAAATACATCCTTTACAATCAGTTTTTTCATTTTAGAGAAATTTTAAATATAAAATGTGATATTGTCCTTTATTTATCTAAAAGTTCGAAAGTTTGCACTTGCACTGGACGGGCCGTATCAAAGCCGTCGGCGTCGGCTTCTTTTGAGTTACATATAAAGAAAATGTTTTTAAAAGAAAACAAGATAAAATAAACAGTTTTTTTCTAGTTATCTGAATTAAGGTTGGCGGCAACCTTTTTTATAATAAATTTTTCGTTAGTATACCTACTGTCTAAAAGCACATTCGAATATTTCGAACATTATGTATTTTTAATTTCCCTTTTAAATTTATTCGGTCTGTTCTAATCAAAAATGTTTAAAAAAAGGAAACTAAGTTATTTGTGGATTTTTTTTTGGTAGGTAATTGATGAAAATTTTAAGTGCAATATGTGTGCAGCAAAAATATAAAAAACACGCACTACAAATTTTAAAAGGCACATGGCATCGAAACACCCAACAGTTTCTTTGTAAGTTTTTATTAAAAAAAAATTATTCCGCTATTTATTCTGTTTTTTATTAGAAATTTTGGGATTGAGCTTCCCAGATTACAGCGTACCAATTTAAAAATATCAAAATCGCAATCGCAGGTTACAGTCGCAGCGATTTATAAATCACAATCGCAGTTTAAACTGCGATTGGAAAATCGCAGTTTTGCTCATCTCTAACTGAAACACAGTATATATACAGTACCGCAGAACAATTTTACGATCTAGAACAAAGAATTTTATTGTATTATGTGTGGCAGGTCGACATATACTGCCTTTTAAGCCACAACGTGAAACTGTGGTCTCTGATTCATGCGTGTGGTTATATGGGGTAATAAGTTATATAAGCAAGATTTCCCCACATACCTATGGCAATACTCATAACAACGCATGGTTATCGCGTGCATTCGGCCATTCTACACCCAGAAATCGCTGTGGATATGTGGGTATTCGATTTAGAGGCACGTATCCGCCATTAAAGTGGGTCTAAAATAGTCCACCATGATTGACCGTAAAAACTAGACCTTTTTATTGACGATTGTTCATTATTAGTTGATTGAAACTAAGTTCTCAGAATGGAGCCTGAGTACTTCTGGATTTAATAGCCTTTTACAGAGTGATTCGACTTCAATATACTCTTTTGTACAGGGTGGGTCAAATTCGACGCTTTTAAATGGAAACACCCTTTTCTATAGGAGATAGACAGAAACTAATATCGGTGTCTGGAGCTCAATTTTTGTCAAAAACATGATGGTGAAAACCGCATATCGATATCTGTTACCGTTTCGGAGTTACGGGGTGTTTTTCAAAAATATGCATTTTTAATAAATCGCTGTAACTTTTTTGTTATGGAAAATTTTGTATTTCTGTGAAAACATTTCCAAAGTACCTTTTTACGTAGAATTTAATGGTTTAAGTATAATTTTTTTAAAATTAATAATTTAAGAATTATTAACAGAAAATTTGATTTTTTATACGAGACACCCTGTATATTTTTAGTTTATTGAAAAGAATTTAAAATTACCTTTCCAAAAATATAACACACTTGATATTTTGCTCGATTCCTCTTCGAGATATAGAGTATATAAAAATTTGCCCGCTTTAAATGAGTAGACTTTGAACGGCACTGGCTATAATGCAAAAATTCAAGCTGTGAGCATCAATTAAAACGAAAATAATATTTGTTATGAGAGATGCAGAATTTTATAACAATTTAAAATATATTTAACCAACATCAACACATTTAAGCTATATCTAATAACAATAAAAATAAATAGCAAACCAAGACATGAGATTTTGCTACAGGTGTTCGACATATCGACCGTCTTCTGTTATGGACAGACGGGGCAGTTTTTGAATATTTCTCGCGGAATTCATTAACTCAGTGGGGGTGAAAGATATCCTCTCATAACTGCTAAGTATTTCTAATTCTTGTCTAGATTATATGGAATAAGGAACCTTTATTCTTCCGCAAATATATCCATAGGATTAGATCCATAGGCACTAAGTCAGGCGGCCTCGACGGCCAAAGTTTGGGATCTTGGTTAGTTATTCAATTATTCTTAAAATTGGCTGCAAAAATTTGCTGATAACTTCAGCTTTCAGAGTCGTCTTGCTGGAAAAATATGTTTTCGAGTTCCATTAAGGGCATATCATCAATAAGGGGTCCAAAGCCTACTAGTTAAAAGTGGCGAACTTTTAAAAATTCTGTATTTCGAAGGGGATTATAACAAAATATCAAGTGCGCTCTATTTTTGGAAAGGTAATTTTAAATTCTTTGCAGTTAATTAAAAATATAGAGGGTGTCCCATATAAAAAATAAATTTTTCTGTTGATAACTCTTAAATTATTAATTTTAAAAAAATTATACTTAAACCATTAAATTCTACGTAAAAAGGTGCTTTGGAAATGTTTTCACAAAAATACAAAATTTTCCATAGCAAAAAAGTTACAGCGATTTGTTAAAAATGCACATTTTTGAAAAACACCCCGTAACTCCGAAACGGTAAAAGATATTGATGTGCGGTTTTCACCATCATGTTTTTGATGAAAATTGGGCTTCAGACACCGATATTAGTTTTCGTCTATCTCCTATAGAAAAGGGTGTTTCCATTTAAAAGCGTCGAATTTGACCCACCCTGTACAGGGTGTGAATGAATAATAGATTAAAGTTCAATAACCCAATCGTTTACAGAATTAGGAAAAGGAATGTTAATATTGTTTTAGGTAAAGTATCTTTGTGTCTATCGACCGAAAAGATTAATGAATTAATTTCAATTATTATTATTTATTTTAATTTAATTCATATAGCGAATTAGGTTTTAAAAAATATTCAGAAATTATTATTTCAAGGAATTTATTACGAGTAGAAAAATATTGTGCTGGGTTGGCGTTGGTTTCTATGTAATTTGACAAATAAATAAAGCTGTCTCTTTTGTTGTCAGTTTTGAGTCAATATTTTTTAATTTTCTTTCGTGTCGATTGCTGATTGAATTGGAGCCAGAAATGGCTCAAAACGAAATAAGTAAATTACCAACAGATATTCAGGCTGAGGCGACAAACGCCATATTCAAACTACTTCCATTTAAGGCAATTTTAACAGTTGCTATGGAAAAAATATTTTTAATAACTTACACCTATCTTTATCGTATTTTCTCCTTGTTTCAGCCAAAAGAAAAAATCCAATCATCTAGAAAACGTCGTGAAGTGACGGAGAGGGAACTTCAAGAACACCTGGTCAATCCAGCGGCAATAGCAGCTCTCACGATAGGCATAGACGTCCAGAGGGTGAAACGAGCCCTCAAAGAAAAGCTCCAACTCACTGGACACGGCTATTCTCAACCAGACGCTTTGGTAGAAGCAGCTTTAAACCTCCAACTGGAGGAAGACGACGGTTTCGAGAACATTCGAACCAGAGACGCTGTAACTGCAGCTATCAATCAAGTAGTCAGAGCAGCAAGCGCTCAAACGCTCCCACCAAGTGATCCAGACAATAGTTCCTCTCCTCTGAGCCTGGAGGAGGAGAACAGAAGGTTAAGGGAGGCTAGACAGTGTAAAATATGCATGGACGCTGAGGTGGGCATCGTGTTTCTGCCTTGTGGGCATCTGGCTACTTGCGTGACGTGCGCTCCCAACTTGGAGGACTGTCCTGTTTGTAGGTCGGCGATTAAGGCAACCGTTCGTACTTTTCTTTCCTAGGTTTAGAAGCTAAATGACCAAAAATACAGTTTTTACGTGTTGTTTTCCAAAAAGGTGTTGTTTTATTTTAATTCCTAATCTTCCCAGTCCTTTAAAACCTATTTTGATGGTTCGAAGAAATATTAAAATACGATTGTATCATTAACTTCTTAACTACACTCGTACAAGAGATGCTGTAACTAAAGCTATCATCCAAGTAGTGAGCCGCAAGCGCTCAAACACTCCCACCAAGCGATCCAGACAATAGTTCGTCTCCTCTGAGCCTTGAGGAGGAGAATAGGAGATTAAGGGAGGCTAGAGAGTGTAAAATATTCATGGACGCTGAGGTGGGCATCATGTTTCTGCCTTGTGGGCATCTGGCTACTTGTGTGACGTGCGCTCCCAACTTGGAGGACTGTCCTGTTTGTAGGTCGGCCATTAAGGCAACCGTTCGTACTTTTCTTTCCTAGGTTTGGAAGCTAAATGACCAAAAATACAGTTTTTACGTGTTGTTTTCCAAAAGGGTGTTGTTTTATATCAATTCCTAACCTTCCCAGTCCTTTAAAATCTATTTTGATGGTTCAAAGAAAGATTAAAATAAGATAGAATCATATATAGAGGTTATTTTTTATTACAGTCGTATCAGGGATACTGTAACTGAAGCTATCAACCAAGTAGTCAAAGCTTCAAGCGCTCAAACACTCCCACCAAGCGATCCAGACAATAGTTCGTCTCCTCTGAGCGTGGAGGAGAACAGAAGGTTAAGGGAGGCTAGACAGTGTAAAATATGCATGGACGCTGAGGTGGGCATAGTGTTTCTGCCTTGTGGGCATCTGGCTACTTGTGTGACGTGCGCTCCCAACTTGGAGGACTGTCCTGTTTGTAGGTCGGCGATTAAGGCAACCGTTCGTACTTTTCTTTCCTAGGTTTAGAAGCTAAATGACCAAAAATACAGTTTTTACGTGTTGTTTTCCAAAAGGGTGTTGTTTTATTTCGATTCCTAACCTTCCCAGTCCTTTAAAACCTACTTTGATAGTTTAAAATACAATGGAGACATATATTATTGGTGTTTCAAAAAAATCTGGGTTCTGGCAAACGGATCGACTGTGGGGTGTAGAGATTCGATAAGGAGTGACTTCTCGAATCTCAAATTTCAAGAGGGTGAAAACGCCCCTCAAATATTACAATATTTTTTATTTAAAAAACGGTTAGTCTTTCGGGAAAACGCTTGGACACGCATAATTTATTTTGTTTTTTTACATATTTTGAAATTTTTTAAAAAATCATACAGGGTGTCCAGAAAGTTGGGTAATTGATTAATCACGATTCTGCTTAAACTGCTTGACGTAAAAAGCTTATTTTTGGTCAACGGATTTTTCGAAAGTCAAATTTCAACGAGATGAAACTACCCCTCAAATATTACCAAGTTATATAATAATATCGCCACATTTTTTTGTCTCATGCTGACATAAATGTGAGAAAATTTTATCCAGTTTGTATGTTAATGGGAATTGTTGCTTTGCTTTATCAGCACCATTACAAATGATTAATTCGACGTGAACGAAGTCGCGGGTACACGCTAGTATAATATAAAAAGACCATGCATTTATATTTTTAAGTGCCTGTTTTTCTTTTCAATATACTTTTTTGTTCTTGGCGGTGTAAATACACAATCTTATAGCCTGCAGTCTCAAGTCGGCGCTCTTGTGTGGTCCCGTTCCACTCTCTGTGAGGGCCCCAAGTAATATTTGAATATATACAACGGCATAGGCCGGTTTTCAGACACACATCTGCACCAAATAAGCCTCGAAGTATACCTCTTTCTCACTTGTTGCAGACGCAATCAGTCTCACTCTCGAGAGTATTACAGAACTGTCAAAAATATCCTAAACTTTATTCTCTATATACATGAAAAGTTGCAAAAAGTATACTGTAAGCATAATACAATCTTTAAAAAACCAAATATACAGGGTGGTCCGAATTGTATTCCGGAAACTTCGGCAGCATATTCTGCAAAATAAGTAAAAAAGTTTGTATAAATGTATATGTCCTAAAATGCTTCGTTTTTGAGATACAGGGTGTAGAAATTTCATTTTTATTTCCAGAGATTTTTTCCCAATAATTTCTGAAGTAACGTCAATATTGGGATGAACATTGGTGTCTGGGAGTTTTTTGACATAAGAAATTTGATTTTCATGTCAATATGACACCCGAATTTTTTTTAACTGGTTTGATGAGTAATAACTTTTGTTCCGTACCCGTAAATCGAAATATAAATGAAACTTATTCACCCTGTATCTCCAAAACTAAGCATTTTAGGACATGCATTTATACGAACATTTTTACTGCAGAATATGCTGCCGAAGTTTCCTAAATACAGTTCGGACCACCCTGTATATAGGGGGAGTATTGTTGACATGTTGAAAATGAAGAAATGGAAAAATTTTTGTGTGTTCATCATCCCCGTCCAATAATTCTGGAATATTTAAATTCATTGGCGTAACTACAGGGCGGCCCGGGGATGCCGGGTCCCCCCAGGTACTGCTGGGCACCCCCCAGAGAAATCCTGAATAATTTTGACTCTTGGTTACGTATTAATTTTTATTTGCTTGTCATGCAGTAAAAATGACGTTTTCATGTTCAAAAAATGTGTTAATTTTGATTTTTTAGAAAATTTGTAGGTATTTAAGTAATCTATGGGGACACGGTTTAATAACTAAGTCTATAAAATTTATTGATAGAGAAATTCATGTAAACGTTTTATTCAAAAAATGCGTTTTTTAAAATTATTTTTCATTTATAAAAAAACAAAAGCCCTAGGCCCCCCATGGACTCAAACCAAGGCCCCCCCAGTCCCACCCCACGATAAATTGCTAGTTAAGCTAATGTTTAAATTACTTAAAATTATCATTCTTCAAAAAAAAAAGAAAGAATTCGTGGATGCTATTGAAAAAGAACAATTTTCCTTTATTTTAATAAGTTCCTAGGGCTTATACAGAGGCTTGGAAAAGTACTGTAAGAAATATATTATAAAATGCCTTATATCAACATAATTAACATTATAAAATAAATATTTCTGGAAAAAATGCATATTAAATCAGCTGATAAATAGAAAATAATAGTCGTAATCACTGCAGTATGAACTGTGACCAGATAATTAAGTATTTATGGTGGTACTCTGTTTCATAGCCATGTTCAAAGTACAAGTAACAATGGATAATGGTGCTAACTGCTTGAATGCTTGTAATAAAATTTATAAAATTCTTGACATGCTTCAAAACGTGTAACAATAATTAATGTCGATTCCCATTTTTTTTTAGTTAAAAAATCTATTTAAGTTGGTAGATTACTGTTAGTCAGGCTAGGATGACTATTTAATAATTATTGAAAAACGTAAAATTATGGTTAAAAAAATCACAATTTATGCAAATATTTTACTAATAATGCTACTGCCTATTAAATTTACTCATAAATTAAAAGAAATAATTCCTAAAAAAGGGCCAAAATTGAAGATTCTGGTTAAGAACTCTGTCCTTTACTAGCAAGATTTTTTTTTTTTGGAAAATATAAAAATCAATTCTGATTTAATAGCAAGTAATTGAGCACTAAGAAGCCATTTCTGGAAAATCATCCACTATAAAAAGTAAAAGTTTCTATGAAACTTTGTATCAGCTGTCTTTAGAAGCATAAAAAGTTGTACAAAGGTTCTTTAAATGACATTTTAGGAAATTTGTTAGATTAAGGGGTTTAAATAGGGGATCAAAGTGTCCTGTTAACCTCTCTAGCTCCAGTAGTTTCCGAGATACTCATAGAGAACATCGTAGAAAACTCACGTCATATAAATAACTATTTTGATTCATCGAAATATAGTTTAATAAAAGAAATGACTCGAGTAGTTTCTTATACAATCTTAGAACGTTATTATATAGGTCTTAGACGTTTTTTTTCAAGAGAACAGCCGACCATGAAAGAAAAGGAAGGATCTGTCAGCTGTTTACCCGACAGATGTTTCCCCACCTGCCAAACCATCTGCTTGACCCGTGGATGGAAGTAGCTCGTGCCTCACAGAATCACGTTGTACAATAAAAATATTAGAACCACCACCTTTACCTTATATTCAAGCGACCCTTCCAGAATAATCCACTTTTAAAAATCGAGAATTTTATTTAAATGGTAGAGATGTACTCCGGTATCGATATTTTTTGTATCGATATATGTATACTAATATATAAAATCCTTAAGTGACTGACTCACTGATTAATCACGATCCTGCTCAAACCACTCAACGTAAGAAGCTCAATTTTAACATACAGGTTGATTCTAGGGATTTTTCGAAATTCCAGTTCCAAGGGGGTGAAACCACCCCTCAAATATTACAATATTTTTGATTTAAAAAACGAAAAAGCTTCCGAAAAAACGCTTGAACACGTCTATTTTATTTTGGTTTTTTTACATATTTTAAGATTTTTTAAAAATGTATACAGGGTGTTTCGAAAAATCTGGTCATTGATTAATCACGATTCTGTTAAAAGCGTTTGACGTAAAAAGCTGATTTTTGGAAAACGGATTGACTTTAAGGTGTAGAGGTTCGATAAGAAGGGATTTTTTGAAACTCGAATTCTAAGGGGGTGAAACCACCCCTCAAATATTAGAATATTTTTTATTTAAAAACCGGTGAGTTTTTCGGAAAAACTCTTAAAAACGTATATTTTATTTTGTTGTTTTACATGTTTTAAGGTTTTTTAAAAATTTATACAGGGTGTTTCATAAAATATGGCCATTGAGTAATCACGATTCTGCTTAAACTGCTTGACGTTTAAAGCTGATTTTTGGCAAACGGATTGACTGTGGGGTGTAGAGGTTGGATAAGGAGGGGTTTCTCGAATCTCAAATTCCAAGAGGGTAAAAAACGGTTAGTCTTTCAGGAAAACGCTTGGACAAGCATAATTTATTTGGTTTTTTTACATATTTTGAAATTTTTTAAAAAATCTTACAGGGTGTTCCAAAAAGTTGGGTAATTTCTTAACCACGATTCTGCTTAAACTGCTTGACGTAAAAAGCTTATTTTAGGCAAACGGATTTTTAGAAAGTCAAATTCCAACGAGATGAAACTACCCCTCAAATATTACCAACTTATATAATAATATCGCCATATTATTTTTTCTCATGCTGATAGAAATGTGAGAAAATTTTATCCAGTTTGTATGTTAATGGAAATTCTTGCTTTCCTTTATCAGCACCATTACAAATGATTAATTCGACGCGAACGAAGTCGCGGGTACACGCTAGTAGTTGATAAACTTTGATTCTTTGATAACCAATTCTTATAGTGATCATTTGTAACTACATAATTAAAAAAATCCTTTATGTTTTTACATTTTCCTCGACAAAATCGCAAAATATTGCAAAACCAAAAATAAAAACATACAGAGTTGTTGTTACAAGGTCTCCAAGGTGTAATTTGTAATTTAGACGGAAATGTGGTGAGTCACCGTGTTGCCAAATCGTCGGCAAAGCGGAAATGTGCCGGGAAAAATTGTGTGTTGCGCTCCAGTGGGCGGGAAATAATTAATATTCTCAGAATTGTTTATGTTTACGGTCGCGTGATATAAAAAACATATCTAATACATTTTGCGTTGTTTTTATGCAATTTTCTTCTTGTTTTTCCTCCACGTATCTGTATAGAAAATTATATGTTTAGAAAATATACGTAAAATAACAAGAAAGATAGAAGAAAAAATAAATATGGATATGAGTGTTGCATCGTCGAGCGAGACGTAGGAAATCCCACGTAAATTTTAATGGGGTCAATTATTGACTTCCTTAATTATTTTAGAGAATAATTCTATTTAGGTTTATTGAAGAGCACTAAAACCCACATTCAAAAGAATAACTTTAGATATTTTTGATTAGCCCGTTAACGAGTTATCGCCGATTTCTTTTTAAATATTTCTCCTTTCTTATGGCCCTGTATTTACTTATGAGCACCAGTCAAGGTAAAAGAGAACTGTCAAATAAAGTTGTCATTTCAGAAATTTATCTATTTAGTGCTTTATTATTATTATTAAAAACTCATACCTACATCGAAAATATTAGCCATGAATTACACTAGCGAAGAAAAAGTATTGATGATTAAATGGTATTATCAAGGAAATAGTTATCAAAAGGTGTCGGACATGTTTGCTGCTCTGTATCCGAATAGACCGATACCTGGAAAATCTACAATCGCAAGGAATATCCAGAGATTTGAGACCAAAGGTACCCTAATAAATAACTGCAGATGTGAAGCAAGGCAGGAACAAAGAGAAGATGCAAGAAATGATACCGACTTGGAAGTTTTATTGTGTTTATTGGAAAGATTAGCACAAGGAAACTTGAGGATGAAATAGGAATTAATCACACTACAGCGTTTCCAATTTTGAAACGACATAATTACTATTCCTTCAAATATGAAAAGCACCAAGAGCTACGAGATGGGGACGAAATACGGCGGCAGGCGTTTTGTTTCGATATGATGGAAAGAGCAAACACGGATAGGGAATTTTTAAAAAACATATGTTTCACTGAGGAATGCACGTTTACCTTAAATAATGAACCCAATGTTCAAAATTATCGATATTGGAACAAAGAAAACCAACACCGGTTTGTCGAAACAAGGACGCAATATCCACAGAAAGTAAATCTTTGGGCAGGGATATTCGGACACAATATTATCGGGCCATTATTTCTTACGCGAAATTTAAATGCAGAATATTATTTGGAACTACTCGAAAATCATATTTTACCTGCTTTACATGATGCCGCTAGGGAAAATCAGGAAGTTTGGTACCAAATGGATGGCTGCCCGGCACATAGTACCCTGGCTGTTCGGAAATATTTAGACAATAGTTTTAACGGAAACGTTATTGGCCTAAATCATACAGTAAATTGACCAGCAAGGTCCCCTGATATTTCGTCAAATATTTTCTTTCTCTGGGGCCATTTAAAAAACAGGATATACAAGGATAAAATATACCCAAATCTAGACGAGTTAAAAAATGCTATTTCTGCCGAATGCAATAAAATTTCAGTTTACCAACTAGCGAATGTAAGAAGAGAATTTTATGATCGCCTGGGTTATTGTCTAGCAGTCGATGGAGGAATATTTGAATATCTTCTTAAATCCTAAAGTTCTAACAATTTAATAGTACCTAAATTAATAAGTTATGGAATATTGTAATAATACTATAATTAACCTTGTAATTGATTACTTTATTTTACTTTAATTCATATTAATTTGTATTTATAAATACATCTTTAAGATTTCCGATGTAGGAATGAGTTTTCAATAATAATACAGCACTAAATAGGTAAATTTCTGAAATGACAACTTTATTTGACAGTTATCTTTTACCTTGGCTGGTGCTCATAACTAAATACAGGGCCATAAGAAAGGAGAAATATTTAAAAAGAAATCGGGCGATAATTCGTAAACGAGCTAATCAAAAATATCTAAAGTTATTCTTTTGAATGTGGGTTTTAGTGCTCTTCAATAAACCTAAATAGAATTATTCTCTAAAATAATTAAGGAAGCCAATAATTGACCCCATTAAAATTTACATGGGATTTCCTATATCCCGTCCGACGATGTAACACCCGGTATATAAGATAACACACTAGTACCATAAATAACTACTTCCTTGTTTTAAATAAACTATATAGCTGCTGGGTTGGGACTCTTGCCCTCTATCTTTTTTCAGTGTGAGTTTTTTTATTTAACCATACTGTATATTTGAGCAGTACATAATGCAGTTTTTCGTGGGAAAATACAATATTTTATATCTTCCTACTGGCGTGAACATTGCACATATCAGCTTGACTTTCAATGATTTGCATGGTAATTGCCCTTGAATGTGTTAACTGTAAAATCAATTGGTCCGTATGTACCGACAATAAGATTGTACGTATCCAAGTCCAAGAATTATGCTATAAATAGATCCCTTTGTCTCATATAATTAATATCTTTCAAAACGTGAAATTCTTAATAGAAATTGCAGAAAATATACATATATCTAAAGTTTTTGCTTCTGAGGAGGAAGCAGATATGCTCCCCAAAACGTTAAAATTTTTTTTTGTCAAGCTGCTTTTAATTTGGATTTTAAAGTTCGGTCTACACATAAAATTTTACCTGTCAGTCTTACCGGTTCAGTCAAAACGTATCAAGTAAAACATAGTATGTATACAGACGAGAAAAGAGGGGGCTTCCATTGATTACACGAGGAGTTTTTGAGTATTTTTTGGCCAACATACCCTTTTGTGATACATTTTTTTATTTAGTAATAAATTAAAAATATTTTTTACGTCTAACAAATAGTTTTTTACGGTCCATAGATACGTGTAACAAATAGTTTTTACGCGCAAATATTAGTTTTTTACGTGTAAGATAAAAAATTAATAAAAATAATTTTTTACATGTAATAATTTGATTCACTTTTACAAAATTTGTATTAAAATATCAATATTTTTGATAAACACGTGGACTGCTCCCAAATAAACGTCGCGTCGCTACGTATCCCTGTCTCAGAGGCAAAAACACACAGAATTTTCTAAAAATAAACCCACCGAAAAGGTAGTAGACATATTATTTAATATCATTTTTGTTACACAAACACAGATACAAATATACAATTACATTGCATGTTTTTCCTCGCAACAGAAACAGTTCAAGCCTTTCAATCCACGATCATCTAGTCGGCTAGTGATTTCTGAGAATTCAAAGGTCGCCATGAAGGCAGCTTTCTTAACTTTATTTGTTGACGGTAAATAAACAAATTACGCGGCGGTATGACTCATACGGTTCATTTTATTTTAAAATGCAACAATCTCGCCGAGTGGGACAAGCCAAAACAAGGTCTGGATTTTTCATAACTTGGATGATAATATACTGAGTAACAAAAAAAATCTTGGTATACATGATGGCGGTTTTGGCTTTCAGTTCCCCAAAAATAAATTCTTGAGCATTTTACAATACTGTATACTCTCAAAAAATGTTCTCTGAACTTCCTGAATGCACATTAAACCATCTTACTACTTTAATTAACGAGACATTCCAAAAAGGAGTTTTTCCAAACTGCCTTAAGACAGCAATAATTATTCCTCGGTATAAAGGAGGAGATAAAGATGAAGCTTCGAACTATCGTCCAATTGCACTCCTGCCCACATTATCTAAGATCATTGAAAGATTGGTTAAAAAAAAGTTTCTGTCTTTTCTCCTTAAATATAAAATTACTTACTACCCATCAATTTGGATTTCTAAGTAACAGTTGCTCAAATGATGCTATGTTCGAACTTTTTAATAATGTATACTCTAGCCTGAATAACCATCACTCTACAGCTACAATTTTCTGTGATTTCTCTAAGGCTTTCGATTGTGTAAATCATAATATCTTAATTAACAAATTGCAATACTATGGTTTCAGGGAAGTGCCGCTCGAATGGCTTAAGTCATATCTTGGCAACAGAAGGCAGCTTGTGAGGATTGATACGTCTATGTCTTCTTGTAAGCCTATAGAATGTGGTGTCCCTGAGGGTTCAGTACTTGGCCCTATTTTGTTTCTGGTGTTTATCAACGACATTGCAAATCTAGACATTAGCGGTAAAATCTGCCTCTTTGCGGACGATACTAGTTTCACTTGGAGCGGCCCAGATGTTACGGCACTATATGATACTATATCCAGTAACTTACGCACCATTAAATCTTGGTGCGATTCTAATCTCCTATGCCTCAACCTATCAAAAACTAAAGTTTTGTCATATAAAAGTACTATACAGCCTTTTGTACTTAATAACACCACTATTGACGTCGTGGACTCTGTGAAATTCTTAGGACTTGTTGTAGACAACTCGTTAAAATGGGACTTTCACATCGAAGCTCTATCAAAGAAACTAAGCGCTACCTGTTTTGCGCTAAGATCAGTTTCTAAGGAACTTAACTTCTCAACCTCTAGAATAGCCTATTATGCCCTTTTTGAGTCACATCTTCGTTATGCCCTTCCATTCTGGGGTACTTGCTGCGCAACAAAATTTGATCGTATTTTCAGACTTCAAAAGAGAGCAGTTCGATATTTATTGGGACTGAACAGTAGAACTCACTGCCAGAATTTCTTTAAAAATTTCAAAATACTGACTCTTCCTTCTTTATTCATTTTTGAAACCGTTTGCTTAATCCGCAAGCACATATCTGCTATTCCCGAAAGGCCATCTCATAACTATCCACTTAGGAATGCTCCGAGCTCAGAACTAGGTAAAGGTTCAATACTGTACAATACCAAAAAAAAATGTACAATCATCTGCCTTTGAATATCAAGTCGCTTTCATTCTTTCCCGCATTTTGCAAAGCTCTAAAATCATACTTACTGGAGAGAGCCCTATATACGGTAACCGACTTTTTTGTTGATGTTTAATTATGAACAATTTTGAATTTTAAAATTTTAAAAAGTCAAGTATTTAATATTTTATAACTCTAAAATTATATCTATTTACTGCGTACTGTTCTGCAATTGTCCATGTATATTCTTTTTGTTATTTTAATGACTTAAATTTATTTGAATTGTATTATTTGTATTGTGTTTTTGTTTCTTTTGTGATTTCTTTGTCGATGAAGCCGTTTTGGCTTTTTGTACAATAAAGCTTTGTTTATTTATTTATTTACTTTTTAGTTAGGAATTTGGTTTAGTAGACCACCCTGTATATTTTTAAAGGCGTTCTTCTTTTTTTTAAATCTGCCTGACCTCGTAGGGACCATTAACATTTCGTGTTTTCAGGGTACTTATAAAATTCCTCAGAACTATTCTCAATAGTAATCTAATCTCACAACAGTCTGCTTAACTGCAGTTTCCTGTTGGGTCACGGCAGAATGAAGAAAAAAATGTCTAGAATCTTTAATATAATCGGTGTTTACTTAGGCTACTCTGTATATCTCTGCAAGACGCATTCCATAAAAGACATCTGGTAGACGTACCCTGTAACAGTACTTACGGAGAAGCAGTACCTGCTTTTATAACTTCATGTAATTCTAATTACTTTTGCAAGTTTATCTCTCTACAAAATCCATGTTGTTTTTTTTTCTGCTTTAAAACATACATTGAAATACCATATACCGTGTGCACTATCGTGGATAAATATTGATAAATATGCCATAGAACTGTATATTTGATTTGAACTTTGCTTCAGATCAAGTTCAGATCATAAAAATATGGTAAAGTCTTAAATTAAAAGCAAAAAATCTTTTGTTTCAGGAATTTTGCTTTAGGAATAAATAAATGTAATAACAGCCAACACTACACATACCCAACAGGAGATTGAAGAAAAATGTTACCAGCAAAACGTTTCTTTTTTCTCTTTTTTCCACAATGGAATATATGTTTTTATGTGTTAATTATATTATAATCTATACAGGGTTGTTCACCACATACGACACGGAGTATTGTAGCTAAACGATGAGATTTTTACAAATTGTAAGTTTTGGGTTCGATGAAGGACTATTAGAGGTACAATTTAAAAATAATTTTACAAGATACAGAGTGTCACAAATAAGTAAAAAATATCAAAGTTGTATTTTTTTAAATGGAACACCCTGTATATTATTACATTTTTAGTTTCTACGATTAAAATAAAGTTAAATCTGATTAAGGTTTATTATACTTAAACCTTACCGTTTTTGAAATATTTTCAATTTTGTGAATTTGCAGTAAAAATTTTAAGGCTTCATTTCTCCAAGGGTATCAAAGTTTTTAATACTAAATATTTACTGAAGTTTATTTACTGATCAGTTATTGTGTTGCAATAATAAAAATAATACTACCTTATACAGAGTGTTTAAAAATTTATTTTAAATAATTATTAGCTTCAAACGGCAATAACTTGTTTAATTTAAATGGAACACCCTGTATATTTTACGAGAATCAGATGCACAATTTAATTGTCTATCAAATTATATTATACCATTTTTTACCTATCTCTTTAAGTTTCCGTAGAAAATGCATTTTTTTGTAATTTAGAACTTATTTATCAATATACCCATGGACTATTGACATTTTAGATTATTTTTAAAGATGTACCAAATTTCTAAAGAGTACAGATACTAATATTGTCGATATAATTCGTTTATTTCATTAAAAAATAAAAAAAAAATGTTTAAATATTTGTTAAAGGGGATCAATTAATATGATTCCAGTATTCAAACTACATTAACTGACTGTTTGCGTTGATTAATAATAATTGCTCCAAATACTAAAAAACTGAATTTTGTATGGGCATTAGATACGCATAATTTATTTTGTTTTTTTTTCATATTTTGAAATTTTTAAAAAAATCATACAGGGTGTTCCAACAAGTTGGTTAATTGATTAACCACGATTCTGCTTAAACTGCTTGTAAAAAGCTTATTTTTGGCAAACGGATTTTTCGAAAGTCAAATTCCAACGAGATGAAACTACTCTACTAACTAAATATTACCAAGTTATGTAATAATATCGCCATATGTATCATGTATCATGCTGACATAAATGTGAGAAAATTTTATCCAGTTTGTATGTTAATGGAAATTCTTCCTTTGCTTTATCATCACCATTACAAATGATTAATTCGACGCGAACGAAGTCGCGGGTACACGCTAGTTATTTGATATTTGCCATCACTATATTCAGTGCAATATTCTCTGTTCTACATCCATTGGTAAATATTGTTACACAGTGATGAAAAAAAAACGGAGGAAATAAAAAATACTGAACTCCCTTTGTGTTTTTGTTTGTTAGCTGGAACTTGTTAGCGTATACGACTTGGTACGACTTTATATGGACATAAAGAGTGCGCTTTCATATTTTAATATCGCCTTTACATAAAACCGGATGTGATTTCCCCTCAATTCCCCTCCCTGATCTCTTTCATCACCGCCGATAGTTGTACAGCAGCTCGAATGCACCGCAGCCAGTACCGTTTTAGCAGTACCAACGTTATTTCAATATTCGTTATTTAAAATCTACTAACGTCATTTGAAAAAACATTTTTACAAATTTGTATACTTCTGAAGCCAGTTGATGCAGTTTCAGAGAAATGTTCACCTTTTTTAGGCGGTGTATTTCCTAAAACAGCTTCTTAATGCTGAATTACATATTATTATCAGCATTGCTTTTTGTATTTTCCTAAAAATTTGCGGTTAACCAAAGGTTGATCACGCTGCAAACCGTATTTTTTTAGTGATTAAACTATAACATATATACAGGAAGAAGGAAGTGAACTTACTAATACAAAAAGACTGTCAGTAGGTATGTTATTCATAGAAAAATGCATGTTTCTACCTAAAATCTGCCATTTTCAATCGAAATCTTCGACGACATGTCCGCTACGAGAGACGCGGACAATGCAAAGACTCCCCTCCGCCGTTCATTCATACTTTTACATGTCTATATCACATTAAAATGTCCTTCTAAATTGCCTTCACCTAGATTGAAAAAGTCTGTTTTATTATTAGCTCCGCTCGCGCATAAATTACACAAAACGAAAAACTGCACCTCGATAACCTCCTTAGCATTCCAGCTCCATTTCAGACAGTTTCTTGCCATTTTTCTCTATGATTTTTGCTATTTTTTATGCTATTTCTCGATTTCAGGCAACTTCTTTCATTTTATCTGCAGATTTTGTGGCTTTTTCTTTGTTATTTGTACAGTTTATTCGATTTTTTCTTATATTTTTGCATTTTCTTTATTTTTTTTTAGTTTTTTCTTAATATCAGATTATTTCTTATAATCTTTTCATCCGATCCTTGCGATTTTTTCCTTATATTCGGTTTCAAGCAATTTTCTTCGTTTGTTCTTGAATTTCTGTAATTTTTTTTATCCGTTGTTCTATAATTTATACAATTTATTTAGTTTTTTCTATTTCTTTCAATTTTTTCATCTGATTTTTGCGATTTTTTATGCATTTTCTTGATTTCAGGCAAATTCTTTCATTTTGTTCTTGAACATTTGCAGACTTTTTCATTTCCTTTATTTATTCATACAGTTTATTTATTTATTTATTTGTGATTTTTATATTTTCTTTAGTTTTTTCTTGCATTTTTTTATTTTTTCCATTAATATTTATACAATATATTAAATTTTTTCTATAATTTTTACATTTTCATTAATTTCTACAGTATTTTACACATTTCGGGCAATTTTTTGCGTTTTATTCTTGAATATTTGCATTTTTTAAATTTTTTCCTCTATTATTTATACAATTTATTACATTTTTTCTTTGATTTTTGCATTTTCTATAATTTTTATAGTGTTTTTCTCAATATTAGTCAGTTTGTTACAATTTTTTCATCTAATTCTTGCGATTTTTAAGCTTTATCTGCTTTTCAAGTAACATCTTACATTTTATTATTGAATTTCTGCAGTTTTTTTTTAGTTTTCCTTAATTATTTATACAATTTATTGATTTTTTTCTATTTTCGTGTTTTTTTCTAGATTATAAGTAAGATTTTACATTTTGTTCTTAAATTTATGCAGTTTTTCTTGGCTTTTTCTCATTTTTTTGTATATTTTCTTTAATTTCTACATTTTTTCTTGATTTCAGAGAGCTTATTACAATTGTTTTCAATTTTTTATCTGATTTCTTATGCATTTTCTCCATTTTAGGTAATTCTTAACATTTTGTTCTTGAATTTCTGCAGTTTATTAGATTTTTTTCTCAATTATTTTAGACAATCTATAACTTTTTTTTCTTTGATTTTCGTATACTTTTGGCTTTTTCTCATTTCCAGATAACTTCTTACATTTTGTTCTTGTATTTCTTACAGACTTTTTGTTTTTCTCAATTAGTTTAGACACTTTATTATATCTTTTCCTTTAATTTTTGCATATTTTCCTTAATTTCTGCGGTTTTTTTCTATTTTATTGTCTCGATTTTAGACTTTTATGCTTTTTCCAATTTTATATTCCCTTTTCTCAAATTTTTAGTTTTTTTTTTGGCTTTTTTTGATTTGAAAAAGCTTCTGCCATATTTTTCCTTCATTTTTACAGTTTTCTTTGTGTATTTTTTTCTCGCATTGGTAAAAATGTTAATAAACTTTCAACTTTTGAGTCATAGATATTCATTTATTACAAGGATTACCTTTACACAACAACAATGCAACGCATATTTGCTTTGCAAATTTGTTCATTTATTATTAATTATTTCTTTGTTTATGAAAAAAGGATTGTAAAAGGGTAGGTTAAAGTTTGACGCCCTAAAAATATAAAAAACTAATCCTAGACATATTTTCTCGTTAGTTAGCCAATAAAATATTAGTTTTAAGATTAAAATTGTTTTGTTTTATGAACCCTTCTATAAATAATCAAGATAATGCTTGGATGATTATCGTAAAATTAACAAAGCTTTATACATTTGTCAGTAAAAATACTATAAATTACTCTATATTTAATAGAAATTAGCTATCTTTTACTTATTTTTCTGGATATCTTTCATAATAATTCTAAATAAGTTCCCCTAAAAATTCATAATTTTTTTTCTTAAACAATATATTATTTTTTATTTAAATAAAACTTATCTCATATGGAAGTTTAGTGTTTTATACACAGTGTACCTTCTTTTTTGTTAATTTTCTGTATCACTCAACACATATCTGTCATAGTGGATGTAAATATTGTTCTAGACGAGGCCTACGATGCATTTCTAAGATATTCTTTATTCCTTTCAAGATAAACATATGTTTCACATAATTTTACTACAAAAAACCCGACAGAGTATCTGTATACATCTGTGTAAAAAAGGGATCTATATCGTTTCACAGATTTGTTCTCACGGGAAAGTAGACCACATATACTGGGCGTTTTTTATTTAAAATATATACTGTATAGTGTAGATAATATAAAATAATGATATGTCTTAAAATGAATTTAGCAAAAACTAAATTAATGTACAACAAACTGGTAGACAGAAAAGATATTCTAATAAATAACAAAACATTGGAAATAGTAGAATAATACGAGTATATCTATTTGGGACAACAAAGTCACAGCTCAAGATCTCTGCTATCAGAAATCAATAGAGGAATTAAGATCAGTGGCGCTATATGGAAAAAAATAAACTTAGATTGTTCTAGATTTCTATTTTGATTGATATTATCAATTTATTTCGTGACAATTTTATTTTATACCAGATTTTCTTATTTATAAATGTCTTCCTGGGAGAGGTAATTAATAACCAAACCAAGAGGAATGCTACACAATAATTGGAAATGATTATATTTATCTGTAATACACTGTGTATATAATCTATGTGTTATTTTTTAGAATTTTTCTGTAATAAATAACAAAATATAATCGTATAATAGAGTTCATTCGTGGAATTAGATAAAACATTTTAAACTGATTAACTTAACAGCATTGTTTTGTTCAATAACTAATCTATAGGGATTGTAATATTTTTAAATTTATTATATTTTTTACATTATTTGTTTAGATACCATCAAAAAAGTTTTAAAAATTTCGAGGATTGCTGAGTTTTTTGGAAAAACGTATTTTTTTAAAAATCTATTTTATTTTTTCCTGTCGTTACTTTTTAGAAAATCAAAAAACTAATTAGACATTCTCATAGCCACTTTATCAGGGCTATCTGATAGTATTTTTAAATTTTCAAATCAGCTAATAATTTGTGAGAGACAGAGGAAATCTCATTTTTTTAAATGCGGACCTACTTTTATGTCGGGTTTTGAAAGAACTCGGTCTCCTGAGGACAATGATATGCCATACTTTTTTTTTTATTTTGGGTACTTTAACAATAACAAAACTGTTTAATTGTTTTTTTTTAAATTATTTAATCGATCAGCGCTAATTAACACTGAATAAGAAAAAGAATTCGTTTTTTCCAAAAAACTTTTTTGATGGCATCTTGGTGAACATCCCATAGCGCAACTTTGCCCAATTTAATTATGTTCGTATCTATTACGGTTACCGAGACACCAATGCTGGTACCTCAAATTTGTAGCACCCTATATAATAACATTTAATACTACAAATAAAGTAATCATACACCGATATTTTAGACTCATTACAAATTCCAATGTATTGTTTATAATTTTTTCCTAAAACTAGTTCATAAAAACAGAGATTAAAGTGTGATCGCGATTTATCTAAATGACGCCTTAATGCCGGAATATATAAAACTTTGAAATACAGTACAATACAATACAATATGAACCCATCCATAATTAATTTAAAAAAGATGCGATTGGTATGTCCTTATTTGCTTTTTTTCTGTCATTGTCTGTCAAAATCTTCTCTGAATCTTTTCTACAGACTATAGTTAATTTTTATATACCTTACGACACTTACCTAATGATGTAAGACCAACAAAAAAAAACGATTATTTCGACCTCATCTACAAAAACACCTTGTATAATCCGTGGAAAAAACGGAATATCTGGTGGATTTCAAAGAAAATTCCGATGGGAACGGCTCGTTCGGTACTGGGTACAGTCAGCGGTACCATTCTAGGCGGCCTGCGTTCTGCAAAAATCTCTTCATTCACCAACGGAGAGACTCGGGTTCCCAGGGTCTACATCCGGTACAGGCGCCGCCACAAACCGCTGGAAAGAAAGGCCGCATTCCGTGGCAGGGTTCAATACGCGGCAGTACCGCAGTTTGTACTGGGCGCCGCGGTGCGGGCTTGTGCGGAAAATCCGGAGATTTGGGGAAAGATTTTGTCTTTAATGAGATAATGTTTGGAATTGGGTGAGTGAAGATAGGGCAACGCTGCGCCAGACGGATTCTGTATGGAGCTAAAACAGTGGTAGGACTTGTTTTGGGTATTGAAATATAATACATATAGAAGGTAACGAAAATATTTTGATTTTCCTGGATTTCAATAAGAACAATCTTCGGAATGGCACGGGGTTAGAATTTTAGAATAAGTGGGAGGGGGGTTAATCTCCGCGACCTTAGAGATCTATTGTGTCCCCCTTTCTTGAGTTATAACTCATCATACAGTCCCAGGACTTCCTACGGAGACCCGTGTCCCTCACAGTCGAGGAGCTACGACCAAGGCCGGGTAGACGAAACGGTAGCTTGTGTCGCCTGTTGGGTTTAGAGGTAGGAGATAGGCTCCCGACCCTTGGAGGAGGTGGTAGCTTGTATGCCACTTGCGGAGGATGGTCTCACGCAAGTGTCAGCCACCTCTCCTGTAGTTCTCTTTGGGTTTGGCTCCTTGGAACTTTCATTGTTACTGTTCCCAGTGTCGCTAGGGGGTTTCCCCACAGCTTCACCGGTGATGTTTTTATTACTATTATTACCAAATCTCATAGTGTTCCTATGAGTCGCTAGGGACAGTCGGTCCACTTCTACAGAGCCCCGCATGTAGAAGTAAGGGGTAAATACAATGGGGGTGCCCCCGGTGCCCCCAAGGTTGAGGCTGTCCCTAGCCCCGCCCGGTATCGTTATATGTCTTGGTGCAATTCCCTGGCCACGGCACTACAGTCAGGGACAAGACGATGAGTGAGATGCTTTTTAGACCAAGCCAAGTGCTAGGGGGGATTCCCCCCAGCACCTGACCAGGAGCTTCCCCACCAACGACAAGGTCTTGCATCTCCTAGGGGAAGATGCCACGGGGTTAGAACTCTGTCTCTTTAATGAACACATCAGTAGACTAAAGCTATAGGATTGATATCAGAGATAGAGAAATAACCTCTGTAAAACCGTCTCAGAGACTGGCTTTTGTCAAAGCCCTGAGACCATATGATGAGTTATAACTCAAGGAAGGGAAACACAATAGATCTATATAATTCGCGTTGTAAATTCTGCAAATCATGCACTCCATCTGGTTCCATCGTACAGATTTTTTGTCTCACTTTAATAAGAAAAAAGATCTAGATACAGATTTTGTGCAAAAAAAACACTTACAATGAATCTTAAAAATGTAAACAAAACAAAAACTATTCAAAGCTTTCAAAGACAAGTTTACTTTCAAATAGATAAAAATAACTATAAAAATAGTGCACAATTAAATTATCTATGAATTAATTTTATGAATAATTGTGATCAATAACTAGAATTTTATTATATGTTTCTGTTTTCTATCTTTCTATTGATTAGAAATTTGTAGTTTTAATTACATCATCAGTTAATATTATACACATTTGTTTATTTTTCAAAAGAAAAATGTATGAATGATGATTGTTGATTATGATGTCAATCATTCTATGAATTGCACTATCATTCCCGTGACTTGCCGATGACTTATTTTATATATAAATTGATGTAACCTACGATCTTTTCTGTTTTCTTATTAAGAAATTTAATTTTTAAATAGTATCTCGTTAAAAAATATGTATCAAAAGATAAAACAAAAACAAATTCTAAATTTTAGACAATAATAATATAGTAAGTAAGTATAACAAAGAACAATGTACGACACAAGCACTTACGTCTATTTAAATTGTATATTGTCCTAAAACAAACAATTAATTACTAAATGCAGTATTGATCTTTTTATAATTGATTGTTTTAAACAACTGTGTCATAACTGAAGTTATCTATTATAATTTTATCTTACGCTGATTGAATTCTTTCAAGTTTCAAGTATTCTTCAGTTTTAATGTTTTTATTGGGCACATCTTTAATTAATTGTCTGACTGATATCTTTTTATAGTAATTAATTTTATATTAATACCTAGGAAAAAAACCGTATAATTAACACCATTTTTAAGGTATTCCTCTAGGTAAATGACTTCTGCAGTTAACGTTCTCAAAAATGTGTGAAACTGTGATTATCTAGGAATTTACCCAATTTTGGTAGGCTAATGGCATTTTTAAATTTACACTCGTTAATATTTAAGCGTTTTTTAAATTATTTTTGATGGTATAATCAAATAGGGGTCAATACTTCATTTTCAATATTCGTGTATTGAATTGTATTGGCATGCCGCCGAACTTGTGGTAGAAACTGGAGATTGAACCCCAAAAATATGTACTGACTATACGTGACGGCCATCAGACCTTGGTGCAGTTGCCTGGTGGCAGAAAGCCAACCAAACAACGGCAAAGAATAAATTGTCGAAACTACAACGACAAGCATGCTTAACGGTGACTGGTGCCCTCCATTCCACGCCGTCCAAAGCTATGAAAACCCTAATCGACCTACTTCCTCTTCAAATTCTTTTGGAAAGAGAGGCGAGATGGGCTACATATAGGTTTCTAAATATAGCACGAGGAAGCCAAGGAACAATCATGTTCATACAAAACCGGTTAGTAGAAGAACTACAGTCGGATGAGATTCTGGGAATGGTCTCGGATCTCACACCACCAGTCCAACTCTTGACGCGCACCTACAACGTCCTGTTTCCGAATAGGGACGAGTGGGATAAGCCGGGAAACGGTTCATTACATGCGGAAATGTGTTGGTACACGGACGGATCCAAAAACGAAAAAGGATCTGGCGCAGGAATTTACTGCAGCAGTCCAAAGACTGAGATCTACCACAGTCTTGGAAAACACACCACGATTTTCCAAGCTGAGCTATATGCTATTGAAACCTGTGTGCAACTGCTGGTAGAACAGCAATACACCGGGAAAACAATATGCATATTTTCGGATAGTCAAGCCGCGCTGAAAGTACTTGAGGCAACGAAAAGCACGTCTATGACGATTCTTCATTGTAAGAAACTACTCAATATATTAGGAGATAGGAACAAAGTGTCGCTAATATGGATACAGGGACATGTCGGCCTAGAGGGAAATAAACGTGCTGATTCCCTCGCCAAAATTGGTGCAGGCTCGCCATTCGTGGGCCCAGAACCGACACTTAGCGTTCCTAAAAATCTCGCAAGAGACAGGCTCTGTGAATGGGTTAGGGGTGCGACGTTCCGGGACTGGAATGACAGTCCCGGAATGGAACATGCCAAGAAAATCCTAGCAGGGCCATCCAAACATAGAACAGGAGAACTCCTAAAGGCCGGTAGGAATGGAGCGCGTACGCTCACTGCAGTGTACACACGGAGAGGATACCCACCTACAGAGGATGGGACTGGTGGAAGACGCCGAATGCCGACTCTGTATGGAAGATGACGAAACAATGAAGCACGTTATGTGTACCTGCCCCGCTGGGGGCAGGACCAGGTTTGAGATGTTTGGCAAACCCATGCTAGACCTATCAGACCTAGGAGACATATCGCCCTCAGACATAACGGCCTATGTTAAAAGGCTGGGTCTTGAGGGTGAACTTTGACGCTCTTGTATATTAGAGCTTGTAGAAACTGAGCCACAATAGGCCCTCGCGGCCGCAGTGGAGGGTCCCATGGGACCCACTCTTAGTCAATACAATACAATTGAATTGTATTGAACATCTAATTTCTAATTTTTCTCGCATTTACCTCTACAGAGGTATCCAATTTTATATTTCTTGAATATTTTAGTGGTCTTTCCGAATTCCAATTGATATTCTCCAATTAGCAGAATTTCCGTTTTGATATAGTTTATAAAATGAATAACTTTAAATTTTGACCGTTATTTTTTACCAACATGGCAAATATAAAATCCCTCTATCAAAAAAGTTACTGATTTTCTTTAAATTGAGTGCCAGAACCAATCAGATTGGTCACTCTTTTTACTTTCGTGAAATAGAAAAGGAAAATAATAAAATAAGTGATAGTTCTTCTTCTTTTTGCAAAAATCAACACGAAATGTCATAATTATTGTCAAAAGTAAAATGTCACCAGCTTTTGACATTTCTAAATATGACACGTATTGAAGGTTATTGCCGCATCCTGCAGTTATTTTCCGTGAAAATAGTGCTTTTCTTAGTGTTTCTAGTGTTTATCTTACGTTTTCCCCAATGGAATTTTCCGTTTATGGAACCTAATTGTATTTTCTTGATTTTATAGCGTTTAAGCGTAAAAGAAAATATTTTGCCTAAAGAAAAACTCTCTTAACTCAAGAAAACTGGTTCTCTTGAAAAATTCGAAATTTTCTCTTGAATCTATTTTCATTCAACCAAGTGCAAGTTACTTTGTTTTAAGATAATAAGAAAAATACGGTAGGAAGTACTTCATTTAAGAAACATGGTCATTTTTCCAATAGCTAAATACTCTTTTGATGAAAAATAATAACGACACGCCAAGACGATGACAAAGAACGGTACATACAATCAGTCGGCAGTCCGATCAGTCTTACGTCGCATTTCATAGGTCGTACATCATAGTACGCACGGGTTTTGTTGCTTGGAATTTTCCACTTGGAATTTTGCATAATTTGCTTTTTAAACGCATATCGTATAACAAATTAGTGATCGTTATTAACATGCATTTGTCATTTTTTATGGACAAACTTTAGGATATATGGATTCTTTCAAGGAGTTTCTGAAAAAATGGAAATTAGAGCATTTATTTGTTATATTTGAAGGTAAGAGACATTTACCTAATGCACCTGTTTAGATAATGCATGTGTGACTATAGATAGAATAAGAATATAGGTATCTATTTTTTTTATGCAAATAATTACAAAAATTTGAGAATTTCAAGTCGTCGTATTAAAAAATTCAAAATGTGAGCAAAGCTTATAATTTTAATAATTTATTTGCTTTACTTTGATTAATCGTGATGTAACATTTCTTTGTAATTTGTAGAGTGATGAACCACCCCAAAAAATACCAAGGAATGAAGAAGCAGAAATAACTACTATCGAGGAAAATAATATCACTTTACTTACTACAGACCAGGAAAACCTAAATTTATCAGAAAATAATATACCTCGTAATATGCCTGTATATGATGTATAAACTTCTCTTAGATCAAAATAAATTTTAGTTGAGTCAATACTATTCGCTATTTGTTTAAGAAAAGTGTCTCTTTAATCAAGAAATGTCCATTTTCAATCAAGAATTTTTG
This sequence comes from Sitophilus oryzae, assembly GCF_002938485.1. Classification (NCBI taxonomy): domain Eukaryota; kingdom Metazoa; phylum Arthropoda; class Insecta; order Coleoptera; family Curculionidae; genus Sitophilus; species Sitophilus oryzae. The sequence goes on along the minus strand of NW_022145624.1, from coordinate 885,799 downwards.
CATGAATCAAAGAGACTATTGTTCTTGTAACAAGAACTTCTTTGCATAATAATTTTGGGTCAAGAGTGAAATACTTTGGACAGATAGATTCTTCTATTCTCTAAAGTAATTTTTTAAAGCTTAAGAAAAGAGAGTTAATGCTTTGGGCAAAGAAACGTCGTTCTTGGCCCTATTGAAAAGCGCCAATCTTTTGGGTCAAAGTCATATTCATTTCGACTGAGAGATCCTTTTTTTCAGTGTGTGTCGACGGTACCAGGTTTCGCTTCCATATAACATGACGGGGATTATTACTGCTCGATACACTGCAAATTTCGTTTTTGTGCTGAAGTCATTTCATAGAAAACCTTTTCTAACCTCTTCTAATTTCCAGAATGCTTTTGAGGCGCTAATCCTATGCTTTTCCGAAATCTCTGCCGAAACTGCCGAAATAATTAAATTCCGCTACATATTCCAATAGTTCTTCTCCGATTTTTATAGTATTGTTGTGATCTTCCGGGGGAGTGCACACGATTTTAGTTTTGTCGATGTTTAGCTTAAGTCCCAAAGCCTCCTATGACCATGCATATGTGTTCAACATTTCTTGCAATTGCTGTAACGTATTGGCAACTAGAGTTTTCACAGTCATCAGCGTATTGAAGTTCTGTGATGAATTTGGTACGTATTTTTGCCCTGAGTCTTTTTGATGTTGAACAGACCGCCGTCGTATCTGTACCTAATGCCCAAACCTCTCTCCTGCAGTTTGCTGTCCACTATAATGGAGAGCGCCGCCATGAATATGTTGAATAGGAGAGGCCCCAAGAATCATCCCTGCCTAATTCCTGTATCTGTTAGGAAGGGATCGCTCAGTGATCCATCATGTGACACTCTTGACTTGCTGTTGTTATGGAGGCTTTTACACACTGTAAGAAATTTGTTGGGTACTCCGAACTTTTTCATAATTGCCCAAAGTGCATCTCTGTTCACAGAGTCGAAGGTTTTGTTAGGTCGATGAATGCAACATAAAGTTTAGACTGCTGCTCTTTTACTTTTTCCTGTAGTTGACCGATGGAGAATATGGAATATGCCGCGGTTGGTGCGATAACCCGTTTGGGATTCTGGGAGAATTTTTTCTATATGTGGGTGCAGGCGGTTTGACATAATTAATTATAAAAAAAATGTTTATATAACCATTCGGTAGCATTCAGGAAACAGACTTGTTAGATCCAGTGTGGTTGCAAGACGTGTACCTTAAATGTTCTTGTTTCTGCTATGTTTAATTTGAAAAAAGACAAGTAAAAAGTCATTTTTTGGACTTATATTTGTAGATTTGACAGGGATTTGACAAAAGGGATTTGACAAAAGCCAGTATTAGAGAGGTTAGTTCTCCATCTCGGAGATCCAGACACTAAGCCAGGATTTTCCGTTTAAACGTCCCCAGTCTGGTTCCAAGACCTCCTCTTGTACTTTTCTTATTTTTTTTAATGTCTTTTGTGCCGGTAATTCAGAATATTTCATCAAATTCTTCATTCTTTTTGTTTTCTTAGCTTATTTCAACCCCCTTTACACTCGTTTCTTGCACGCCCCTGGCCGAATTCCACGGCCATTCCGACTTATGAAATACGATAACTCGCGTCTGCCCCGCCTGCAGATCTCTCTCTCTTTCCTCTCTCTCCCTCCCGCACATCTCCTTATAGCTCCTTCGCGCTCTTCTTCTTCTTGTAAGGCACATTCCCACAGACCGCGGCTCGCTGCCACGGCGGCACGAAGGAGAGTCCAAAGATCGTGCGCTGTGCCCCCGAGGCGCTCCGCTGCATTCCACAGAAACTGCCGCTTTTCAATTATTATGAATCGGCCTTTTTTACAACGCTCTGTAGAGAGAGAGCTCGAGACGAGACGGGACGGTGTCTTTGTAGAAGGCGAGATGTTTCGCCGCGAGATCGGAATGTTTCTTTTGGTCCTTCGAGCCTGTTCGTCTTTTATAACATACAATCTCTTCTATAATATATAAGATATATCTAGAATTTTCGATTTAGAGTGTCTTACAATAAACTTTTAGCGTTGTCCACTATTATGTATTTTCTTTTAATCAGAATATTTTCGGAAACAAAAATAAATTAAGAATTATAAATATACTAGCGTGGAGCCACGACTTCGTTCGCGTCGAATTAATCATTTGTAATGGTGATGATAAAGCAAAGCAAGAATTTCCATTAACATACAAACTGGATAAAATTTTCTCACATTTATGTCAGCATGAGAAAAAACAATATGGCGATATTATTATATAACTTGGTAATATTTGGGGGGTAGTTTCATCTCGTTGGAATTTGACTTTCGAAAAATCCGTTTGCCAAAAATAAGCTTTTTACGTCAAGCAGTTTAAGCAAAATCGTGGTTAATCAATTACCCAACTTTTTGGAACACCCTGTACGATTTTTTAAAAAATTTCAAAATATGTAAAAAAACCAAAAAAATTATGCATGTCCAAGCGTTTTCCCGAAAGACTAACCCTTTTTTAAATAACAAATATTGTAATATTTGAGGGGCGTTTTCACCCTCTTATAATTTGAGATTCGCGAAACCCCTCCTTATCGAACCTCTACACCCCACAGTCAATCCGTTTACCAAAAATCAGCTTTAAACGTCAAGCAGTTTAAGCAGAATCGTGATTACTCAATGGTCATATTTTATGAAACACCCTGTATAAATTTTTTAAAAACCTTAAAATATGTAAAACAACAAAATAAAATATACGTGTTTAAGAGTTTTTCCGAAAAACTCACCGGTTTTTAAATAAAAAATATTCTAATATTTGAGGGATGGTTTCACCCCCTTAGAATTCGAGTTTCGAAAAATTCCTTCTTATAGAACCTCTACACCCTAAAGTCAATCCGTTTTCCAAAAATCAGCTTTTTACGTCAAGCGCTCTAAGCAGGATCGTAAGTAATAAATAACCAGAATTTTCGAAACACCCTGTACACATTTTTAAAAAATCTTAAAATATGTAAAAAAACAAAATAAAATATACGTGTTTAAGCGTTTTTTCGGAAATTTGACCGTTTTTTAAATAAAAAAGATATTGTAATATTTGGGGGGTGGTTTCACCCCCTTGGAACTGGAATTTCGAAAAATCCCTTCTTATCGAACCTCTACACCCTAGAATCAACCTGTATGCCAAAATTGAGCTTCTTACGTTGAGTGGTTTGAGCAGGATCGTGATTAATCAGTGAGTCAGTCACTTAAGGATTTTATATATTAGTATAGATTGACTGATTATAAAAAAAACGCGAGTTTTTCAATCCACGTTTTTTATCGCTCTAAATCGTGGTACAATCGAGCGTAGAATAGCAGAATTTTCTTTCTGAAATTCACTAATCCGGATTATTGAATGTAGTTTGTAATTTCATGCAACAAACTGGTAAAATTCAGACAAAATAGAGTAAAATGAAAGCGGATCTTCTGTTTTTTTGTCGCTCTGAGCCGTTATTGTACCATAGAGCGTAAAATGACGGAAATGCGGCGCAACGAGCCGCCGACTAAAAACAAAAACAGAACGCGCGTTTCCGGTCGGCTGTTTACAAACAAAGCGCGTCCGCGCTCCTTGGGAAATTCTTTTTATAGCGCGTAGCACTAAAAACGTCTTTTTTCATCGTCAAGAGGAAGTTGGAGAACGTCATATCTTCAATATATAGAAGTGTAGCCGGAGTTCTCTAGAAAAATTAAGATGAAGTAAAGACAGAACAAATTGTTACGTCAGTTGGTCAAAGTGATTGTTAATATCAAAGGAACTATCCTGATTTTCACAGTATTTTAGATATACATTACCTATAAGTAAACAGTATTAGTCAACCACACAAAAAATCTATAGCTGTAATTTAATATTTATCAATATCAAGTTATATTGGATATTTTTCTCTGATTTTTCAAACAAAACCAAAGGTTATTCTTTATTTTTGGTTTTTGCTGTATGTAATTCAATATTCGCAACCGATATAAGACCAATTTTTTTAGTTCATATTATAATACTGAAATGAATCATAATATTTTTTGTCTTGAAGTTGAGGTTAACTTTAACCTTCCAATATTTAAAAATACTGTTAATCTAATAGTTAGATGTAACAGATATTTTGTATTAGAAGTTAGAGGTACCCAAGGGTTGATAAAAAAATCTCACTTCACGCAATTTTCGAAATATAAAAAGTCTTTTCAACCTCTTGGCCAGCGATTTGCCTTTAATCTATGTAAATCGTAGCAATTTGGAGCAATTTTTTTAAACAAATAGTTAATATGTTCTGTTCAAATCCAAGCCAAATCACTTCCAAAACGTTACTTAAGGATTTTCCTTTTAGTCTAATTAAATTGACTGCCCATATGTCAATCATTATCTTTTGTTCTCTATATGTTTTCTACCTACCTGTCGATGTTGTTGCCGATTTTATTGACGCCAGGGATACCCAGAAAACCAAAATTATATGATAGCGCACTTTTCAACGAAGTTGAAGGAAGATATAGTGCATCTATCACAATACTTAATAGAATTACTACAATTAGAAGAAAAACAAAAAGAAAAAATACCCAAATACCTTCACCTACTACTCATCTACAAAATAAACTAATATAATCTCTTATAAAAACACTACACAACTACTTCTTCACTACTTCAACCACTTCTACACTGAAAAAATTATCAAACACTAATTAATCAAACAAAAAGAAAAAACCAAACCAAATTATCCCTTCACCTACTACTTAACTGCAAAATAATAAACTATAAAAACCCTACTAAACTATTTCTGGTATTCTACACTAAACATTATAATTAAACTTAATAAAATTAATCTAATTTTACACTACAACCACTACAACTACAAAGAAATAAGAACATATTTTAAAACTAGAAGAAACAGAACCTCGATACGTGCAACCAGTATAATAGATCAAGCGGACAAAGAATATAAAATACTTTAAAAATGTGCATTCAGAAAGAAAAAATATCTCGAAAATTATCTAAACAAACATTTTTTTTCTTACCAGTGAAAAGCATCGGCCTCGTCGGCCTTGCGAAATTTGTCGGGTATTTACAATGATCGAATTGTATAATTACCAGCTTTTATAGCATATCTAATAGACAAAAAGTATCTGGTCGATTAGTAACCAATTGGCACAGTCCGAAAATTATCGATTTTTATTTTCTCTGTTTTTATTGGTCGCTTCGAAATTCAGGGTAACAAAAAATATTTTTCTGTAGTAAAAGACTGTGAAATACGCCCCGCCATCTGGTGCTTTACATCCATAAACGTCTTAGATTGAGCTACTTTAAAAATTCATATACAAGGGTTTGAACTTCCTTCTTATACTTCCTAATGCATTTTGTACTCTTTATTGTAAATGTTGAGATGTATTGATTTCAATTTTACAAATGACGTCAAGTAATAACCAACCCACCCCCCTTGTGTTATTTAATAGAATGTCTTTTCTGTCTACCACTTCGTTTTACATTAGACAAATAAAGCTATGACGTAGGTCTATACTATAGAAAATTGAACGATACAAGAGAAACAAACATCCAATTATTGTTTTATTATATTGTAGGCGTTTTCCTAGTATGGTGGGTGTGTAGGAAATTAAATATTCTGTAGGTTGTTTCGGTATTATGATAATTGCTAATTGCTCTACCGTAAAACCTACGTTTTTTTTTCGTCCAACCTAGTTATTGTTTCATCGTAATATCATACCCCAATCCGCGTAATCTTTATTAAACAAATTAACCCACCTACCTACTTGTGTACCTGATGCTATTCGATAATGATTAAAAGCTGATAAAATTTATTATGGCATAAAAATATTTGATGTTCGTAGCTGAGTTGGAACTAAAAAATTTTTAGGAAAATTTGATGTTCAAAAAACAGTTGTTCTATTCTACAATAAAGTGACGTCAATATTTGGATGAAAATTGGTATCTGGGAGTTTTTTGACATGAGAAATTTGATTTTGATGTCAATATGACTGTTATTTATAGGGGGCACCATATACATGTTTTTTAACTGTTTTGAAGAGTAATAACTTTTCGACCGTACCTGTATAAAACTACTGAGTAAAAAAATATACATTTTCGTAATTTTTTATGTATAAAATATATCTTGGTAAAAATCGCTAGGACTAACCATTCTCAAGATATTTAGAATGGAAATAGTCAATATACAGGGTGGCCCATCGAAAACGTTCCGCAAGGCATAACGGCTAGGGTATTTATTTTTTCAAAAAATCCAAAAACACGTCAATTTTGTTTGTGAGGGGGACAACTTTTGCCCCAAAAATGATTGCAAAATATTCAACCCTCTAAGCGGGGGTGTCATCCCCCAACTTTTTTCAAATGGAAAGGGGGTCAAGTGGCGCCGCAATGAAAAGAGCTTTCTATTCTCTATATTTCCCCGCTTCGTTTTTGAAAATCGGTCGAGTTATTGAGAAAATATGAAGGATTGAAATTTGAAAAGTTTATTTAAGCATTTATCAGAGTAAATGATAATTAAGGATAAATTCGACCAATTCGCTGTTTTTTCTTATTATTTCTAGATGTTTACGCATTTTTTCACTTGCCACAACGTTGAACGATCAGGTGCGGTAGTTGCTAGATAGCTGTTCTGTGACTATGTACGTTGAAGTTCATCTCAATATCGTTAAACTGACCCACAATAGAATTTCCAAAAATACCAGCCCACACGTTCAATTTCTGAGGGTTTTGTGCAGGGGCGTAGATAGGTGTATGCTATGGGGGTGGTACTATGATTAAGTCGCAAAAAAAATCGCCGGCGGAATTTTTTTGTCGAATTAAAACGACGGCGATTTTTTTGTCTTCAAAAAGATATAAAAACATAACACAAAAATTAAAATATAGATTTGTAAATAACATAAACAAAAATAAAACAACGACGTTTATTAGTTAATTTTCTATAAACTATAAAAAAAAACTCTAAACTATCAAAAAAAAACTATAAAAACTATAAACTATAAATAAAACTACAAAACAAAATCAAGTTTTCTAGTACGCTGTTTGGAAAACCTATCAATAACAGCATCAACCTTTATTTCAATATCTTTATGGATATTGATTAGAGTTAACCCCACTAATCTGTCCTGGCCAATAAGAACACTTTGTGTGCTTTTAATTAGGTCGAACATATTATAAACGATACATCAACATAATTAAAAGCATACAAAGTGTTCTTATATGTCGGATATTAATTAAAAAAATCCTTTCATAGTCAATGACTATTTCAATTCTCGTATCTCGTCAAGCGCAGGGGGGGTACTGTCCCCAGTACCCCCCCCTTATCTACGCCCTTGGTTTTGTGTGTGCACCTCGTGAAAAACCCTGGGGTTGTCCTCAGCCCAGTACCGACAGTTGTGCCTATTAACTACACCGTTCAAAAAGAAAGTACACTCATCCGAAAAACACACATTAAATAGGAAATTATTATCATTCGCCACTCGTTCAATCATAGTTTCACAAAATTGCAAGCAATGATCAAAATCGTCTTGTAGTTCTTGTACCAACTGAATTTTGTACGGGTGGAACTTGTGTTTTTTTAATATCCTTAGGAAACTTGTACGATTCCCGCCGGTCTCATTGGCTAATTTTCTTGTACTCAGAATACTGTACATGGCAACTTGGCCCAATACGAATACCTCCATAGCTTCATTTACTACAGGATTTTCCGTCTGCCTCTTTTTATTCATAACGGAACCAGTTTCGCGAAATTTTGCTACTAACTGGCGAACAATTTTGCCATTAAGGTGTTTGTCAGGATGGCGTTCATTGAATATCTGCGCAACCCGATTGCAAACATCTAGAAATAATAAGAAAAAACAGCAAATTGGTCGAAGGAATTTATACTTATCATTTACTCTGATAAATGTTTAAAAAACTTTTCAAATTTCAATCCTTCATATTTTCCCAACGACTCGACCGATCTTCAAAAACGAAGCAGGAGAGTATAGAGAATAGAAAGCCCTTTTCATTGCGGTACCCCTTGACCCCCCTTTCCATTTGAAAAAAATCGGGGGATGACACCCTCGCTTAGAGGGTTGAAGATTTTGCAATAATTTTTGGAGCAAAAGTTGTCCCCCTCGCAAACAAAATTGACGTGTTTTTGAATTTTCAGGAAAAAAAAATACCCTGGCCGTTATGCCTTGCGGAACGTTTTCGATGGGCCACCCTGTATGTTAATATTAACAAAAAATAAACATGTTGAGTAGATATTTATTTGAATAAAATGATAAATTTGGGAACTCTTTATTTTTTAAAATTAGTCATAATTTTTTCTTTCAAAAAAAGATAAAACAGTTTCTGTTAAACTTTTGGCACAAAAACCATTTCAAATTTATAATTTCAGTCTAATAACTATTTAGTCAACATGTTTAATTTATGTCAATGAGGACAGGTATTGATAATTTCGATTCCAAATATCTCGAGAACCATTCGTAGCGATTTTTGCCAAGAGACATTTTTTACGTAAAAAATCACGAAAATGTATATTTTTTCACTCAGTAGTTTTATACAGGTACGGACGAAAAGTTATCACTCTTAAAACCAGTTAATAAATATATAGGTGGCGCCCTCTACAATTAGGAGTCATATTAACATCATAATCAAATTTCTCATGTCAAAAAACTCCCAGACACCAATTTTCATCCAAATATTGACGTTACTTCAGGAATTATTTGGAAATAATCGAAATAAAAACGAAACTTCTATACCCTGTATGTCCAAAACTAAGCATTTTAGGACATACATTTATACGAACTTTTTTACTTATTTTTATCTGCAGAAGATGCTTCCGAAATACAATTCGGACGACCCTGTATATTATGAAAAATTGAAACTGATAGCTGTGTATACAACAGAGTATTTTATCGGACTATACATTTGTGAATCACTCGGTATTCTACACTACAACAAATGAAGTTTGTTCTTTGCCATCATATTCCGATCCCGTGACATATGACACAACAAGAGCGTGTGACAAAGACCAAACGCTTGATAAAGGACTTGCATCTGTAACTAAAAATATCCCCTTTCTGTTAATTCCATAGATACATGTGAATATGACTAACCAAACATGTTTGTTTATGTTTATTTTCAGTTCGAACAGATTTTCCATTTGCCTCCGTGAATCACATCGACGATATTTTTAATTATTATGGCCAAGAGATGGTGAACAGAGGCTGGACAGAGAAGATTGATTTGATTTCTTGCATTATTTGGGATCAAAATACTTAAAATAACGACGATAGTCATAAACACAACCAAACTTCTATGGAAAAAATCATCTATTATTTTTCATAATTTTTAAGACGTTGGTCCTTACCAAAGACTTTTAATGAAAAATAATCCATATAACAATACAAAAAATAATGGTATTTTTTTGGTTTTTGAAACGCATTCTGAAACAAAATCTTCATAATCCGTGTTGCCACTTTTAGCACTTATGCAAGCTTCTATCCGCGCTGGCTTGCTTCATATTAAATTATCAACATTGTCTTGAGGTATATTTTCCAATTCTATTAATGCTGCATCAATAAGCTGTGCAAGATTCCTGAATTGTTTCGACGAGCTCTAACCCTTCTTTTGAGCTGGTCCCACAAGTGTTCGATAGGGTTTAGATCTGGTGAACATGCAGGCCAGTCCAAAACTATGATACCTTCCGTTCCAAGACGTTCTCTAGCCACTCTGCAGGTATGGGGAGATGCATCATCGTGCATGAAGTCAACATACCTCCGACCCGTTAAAGATTTTTGCTCCCCAGCATAATATCTGCACAGAACATTACAGTTCCTCATTTATATCTTCAGGTTCAGATGTGGCAGATTGGGGTCTCGCTCGTCTTCCTGGAGCTCTGAGAACGAGTTATCTTTATTTTGGCATTGTCCATTTTTTTCAAGATCATCTCCAAACCAAATATTTGTACATTGTACACGATTATTTGATAATAAGTTCTTTGTTTGTTCTCCACCTACCTTTTGATGTTGTCACCGATTTAATTGATGCGCGAATCAAATTAACTTTTATTGAAAAAAAATCAGTTTTATGTTGTATTGTTTGCGTTGGTTGAGCAATCAACAAAACAAATATATTAAGGCGTAGTATTAATTCGCCCACACCTGTTTGTTTCAGATATAATTAAAAAAAAATCGCAAAAATCAGAAACGTAAAACAAAGATAACCGTATTTTTTGCGATCAGGTAGAGAAAATACAGTTTCACTTGTTATAGAGTGGAGCTGTTTTTGGTTTTGTCAGCAATAGAAAGGTGCCCGGTTTTAGTTTTGCCTAGATCCTCTTATTCAACTATACGTTATTACTTTTACCATCTTTCTGATAGTTGTTTGAAAATGGCAGACGGGTGAATTGTGTAATAATTTTTTTTTGGGATTTTCTAAAGTTATTTTCAAGCACGATAAGTAGAAAACTGTATATCTGCAGCTAGATAGATGTAAGAAGGATGTAAGATAAATTTTTATTTGTAAAAGTCTAAAGAAGAATTATGATGTCATAACTCTCTCTCTCTCTTACGCACATCAAGCTGATATCATCATCGTTTTCCCTTACATATTTGGATAATCTCCCTGTAATTGAGGCAATTGTTGGCTATGCAGGCCTAAGTTATCTCTGCTCATTGCCATTTGATTGATTTAATTCTGTGAATGATATTTATTACCTAGGGCTTTTATTACAGATGAGGGTTGGAACCTTTAGTGTTACACAGCAAAATAAAACACTAAATCACCACAATACACCAAAACACTTTTACTTTTACACTGGACGCGCCTTTCGCTAACCATGTTAGCATCATCAGCAGATGATTATAAACTAAACTACAATCTACAAGTTGAGCGTTTATATACTCGCTCAGTGGGCACCGAGTGGGCGTGGCAAAATCTAGCCAACCGAGTCAGAGCCAACTGAGCGTAACAGTTAGATTTCCGCCACTAGAGTAGTAGGAACAAAGAACTTGAAGGAATTGGACCGTTGTCTCTGTTCATACTATCTTTACATTTATTAATTCTGATGCTTTCATATGCATCTAATTGCCTGTAATTTGAGACTTGTTTAATTAATTTTAAATTATTAAGACGATTTATCCGGTCTACCATATCTTATCTGAGTTAAATGTTCTTTAAGTCTAGTTAATATTGATCTCCTAGTTTGCCCAACATATTTCTGATTACAATCTTTACAAGAAATTTCATAAATACCCCACCTTTCCAGTGGAGGTGTTTTATCCTTTGGATTACCTAATAATTGTTGTAATTTATTATTAGCACTATACACAAGTTTAAAATTGACATTCTTAAAAATTCCTTTTAGACCACGGAATAACTCTCTATCAAACGGTATTGAAAAAACATTTTTAGACGTATCTTTCTCCACTTGAAAAGTCGAATTTTCAGAAACCATTAACCTATACCTAAGTTTTCTAATTAATTTATCAACTAGTGAAGGAGAATATCCATTACACTCAGCTACATTCCTAATGTAATCTCTTTCTATTTCATATCTTTCGTTGGAAAGTGGGAAACTAAGTAATCTATGAACTAAGAAATTTAAACTAGCCATTTTATGTTCAACACTATGATGTGATTCATTAGGAATATATCTGCGTGTGGTGGTATTTTTCCTTTTAGGGCTTTTGTCGTATCCATTCGATTATTTTACGGTCTATCTTGGTTATTATAGCCAGCATATTTCATTCCATCGAGAAACGGCACATGTTTTTGAAACACCCTGTATAATATTCTATTTTTCGCTGCGTGGATTTTTTTTAATTTTATCACCTTGTATACTATTAGATAACCACTAAAACATAATTAGACATTATTTAATGATACCAAATCTTTTTTAAACAAAATTAGATGAGTGGTTATTTAAAAAAAAAATCTGTATTAAGAGCTCTTAAAACTTTTATGAATTTTTTTTTAATCTTTTTCACATGGGGTCACATATATTCAATCACATATTCAAGATTTACTGTATTTTTCTGTCTATATATAAAGACTCAAGACAATGATCTTTAAATATAACCTTTAGACTTAACATTTTTAGATTAGGTTTAATCAGGCCATGCATCTGCAAACCCTTTGTTTTCTATATATACAACAACGATACAACTAAGAAATAGACTGTTTTGAAAATGACACATTTTGTATTAACTTAAGGCCCCACCTAGACATAACGTTTTACCTGTCAGGTTTGAGTGACAGGTAAAACGGAAGACCGTTTAGAAAACTGTAGGCAGTTCTCTTTGAATAAGAAGACTAAGGAAGGAGCATAATGCTATCCATGTATTCATGCATGGTGGACGGAAAAGCCACCATAAAAGCTCTCTAGGGTGGGAATCCTTGACAGTTCTGTTTGACGATTCATTTGACACATTTGAATTTGATTTGAAATTTTGTGGATTTGTCAGTCTTTACGGAGCTTATTTTATGTTATTTATTATTTATTCTACTACTGATAGTTGTATAAAGGTAGTAAATCTAGATGGAAATTGTGGCAGAACTTAAATTAACAGTGACACTATCGGGATTTATCGAAAAATACTAAAATAGTTGGTTGTGTAGCGTGCGGTAGATCTCGGCAAAAATTGAGTGAAATAATGGAACAACTTTTCGCTAGTAAGTGACTATATAATATACACACGTGTAGTAAACCGATCATTTATGAAATTCACTTAAATTAACTAAATTATATATTTTTCTTGCATTTTAGCTTTTATTTATTACTTGTCAAAGATTAGATGTCAAAAGAATTTAGATACGTTAATTTGACTTACCTGCTTCAGTAGCGTATCGGATGTTTGTGTTAATAAATACTTATTATAACTTATCTATTTTTATTACAATTATATATTTTAATAACAATTTTAATAACTACCAACATTTATTCACAACGTAAAATAAAACAACAAATTATTGAGTCTACCCCACGTCTACCCTACATCATAGTTTTACATTTTTTAAATAAAATTAGAACGACACTGATAAACCGGAATTTAAGTCGGCCATATTTGAGGCCCATCGCGGTGTACCTAAGATTTTTGATATGCTCCTTCCTTAGTCTTCTTATTCAAAGGCAGTTCTCAATACTCTGTCATTTTCCTTCCTCTAAATTTAATATATTATACCTATGATGCCATATTATTAAGATATTTTTAACTGAAAATTTATAAATTCTCCAAAAAAAATCCAGAAATACAAAACTATCAAATTGAAATTATCGAAAAAATTCTCTTAGACCTCTTTTTGGGGTCAAATCGTTGGATTATTATTTTTATTAGAACAAGCATAATATACTAACATTAGATCGAAAAAAAAACAACATCAAAGACGGCTGGGGAATTACAATAGATGATAATTTTGCCGAGGTCAAGCCACAGACGACAGTTACTTAGCCCGTACTTTTCTTCATTTTCTAATGGCCTAAAGAAAGGTTGAAATTTATTTTTGGATTAAGTAAAAATGATTTTTAAATGGTGAAGATTAAATTTCAAGAAAAATCTCTCTACAGGGTTGTTCACCACATACGACACGGAGTATTAGTAGCTAAACGATGATATTTTTACAAATTGTAAGTTTTGGGTTCGATGAAGGACTATTAGAGGTACAATTTAAAAATAATTTTACAAGATACAGAGTGTCCCAAATAAGTAAAAAATATCAAAGTTTTATTTTTTTAAATGGAACACCCTGTATATTATTACATTTTTAGTTTCTACGATTAAAATAAAGGTAAATTTGATTAAGATTTATTATACTTAGACCTTACCGTTTTTGAAATATTTCCAATTTTGTGAAATTGCAGTAAACATTTTAAGGCTTCATTTCTCCAAGGGTATATATCAAAGTTTTTAATACTAAATATTTACTGAAGTTTATTTACTGATCAGTTATTGTGTTGCAATAATAAAAATAATACTACCTTATACAGAGTGTCTAAAAATTTATTTTAAATAATTATGCTTCAAACGGCAATAACTTGTTTAATTTAAATGGAACACCCTGTATATTTTACGAAAATCAGATGCACAATTTAATTGTCTATCAAATTATATTATACCATTTTTTACCTATCTCTTTAAGTTTCCGTAGAAAATGCATTTTCTTGTAATTTAGAACTTATTTATCAATATACCCATGGACTATTGACATTTTAGATTATTTTTAAAGATGTACCAAATTTTTAAAGAGTACAGATACTAATATTGTCGATATAATTCGTTTATTTCATTAAAAAATAAAAAAATTTTTTTAAATATTTGTTAGAGGACCAATTAATATGATTCCAGTATTCAAACTACATTAACTGACTGTTTGCTTTGATTAATAATAATTGCTCCAAATACTAAAAAACTGAATTTTGTATGGGCATTAGACAGTTTGATAAAAAGTAACACCTTAAAAATGATATTTCATTTTTTAATAAATGCTTACTTATAACAACAAAGACTTTAATTTGATAACTTATTATTATATTGATTTCTGACTCAAAAATCCACATTTATTTATAATAATTTATTAACGAACACAATTAAGTATGTCATTAATTAGTATATGGGCGGAAATAATGGTGTTATATTTAATTAATGGTATACTCTTTTATAAAGATTTAAATAGTTTTTTTTTGCATACAAATGGGCTAGTAATATTATCGTTTTGCTAAAAACGATAATATTACTAGTCTGTACATTTTGTACATTTGTTGCTTTAAAACAATCTAAAATGTCAATATTCCATGGATATATTGATAAATGAGGTCTAAATTATAAGAAAATGCATTTTCTACGAAAACTTGAAGGGATAGGTAAAAAATGGTATAATACAATTTGATAGACAATTTAATTGTGCATCTGATTCTCCTAAAATATACAGGGCATTCCATTTAAATTAAAGAAGTTATTGCCGTTTGAAGCTAATAATTATTTAAAACAAATTTTTAGACACTCTGTATAAGGTAGTATTATTTTTATTATTGCAGTACAATAACTGATCAATAAATAATATATAAGTTATTATTATTATATATAATAATAATAATAACTTCATTAAATATTTAGTATTAAAAACATTGATACCCTTGGAGAAATGCTTAAAAGCTTTAAAATTTTTACTGCAATTTCACAAAATTGAAAATATTTCAAAAACGGTAAGGTTTAAGTATAATAAACCTTAATCAAATTTACCTTTATTTTAATCGTAGAAACTAAAAATGTAATAATATACAGGGTGTTCCATTTAAAAAAATACAACTTTGATATTTTTTATTTATTTGGGACACTCTGTATTTTGTAAAAATATTTTTAAATTGTAGCTCTAATAGTCCTTCAACGAACCCCAAACTTACAATTTGTAAAAATCTCATCGTTTAGCTACAATACTCCGTGTCGTATGTGGTGAACAACCCTGTATAATTAGTGTTCATTTTTGACAAGTTTTATGTCAATTTTTAGTAAACGACGTCTACAGATTGACCTCGCCAAAATTGTCATCGATTTTCATTACCCAGCCGTCTTTGATATAATGTAAAAATATATTTTGTATTAGCGTTTTATTTCATTTCTATGGTATTAAATTTTTAGATTTACTAATGCCATGGAGTGAGCAACAAACCAGTTGAAACAGAATGACGCAGTTTTTTTTTCGCCAAAACTAAATAACGTTTTATAATAGAGCTTACGTAATGCTAGGGGGCCTTGCTATAGGCAATGGCCACAACGCAATAAAAGAAGTTGACCCCCAGTTTGCCGAATTATTATTAGAGATGTTCATTAACAAAATATATCGATACTATAATTTTCGAGTTAAGTTACGTAGGTTCCTTTCTTCCATTTAAATTTCTTGTTATATAGTTGGCCAAAACATTACCTCTTCAACTTTGTTGACGAATTTGGGTTGTTACACTCATAGACAAACAGAAAAATTAAAAGACTGCCAGAAGACATACGACGCGCAGGCAAATGTACCTGTAGCGCATCGACGCAAGTGCCGAAATACGTCCATCTAGCTATCTGTGTTTCGACACTAGTCCGTTAGTCTTAGCATATTCAGAAAGAACACGCTAACCTCCAGCGTTGCCAATTTGTGAAATTCCCCAAATTTTGGGAATCCGGAGCCGATTGGGAGTTTTGTGGGGATTTTAGCAATAGGGGGCGAAAATAAGGGGAGTTTCAACATTTTATTGCTGATTAAAAATGGCGTAAAATTTTAGCTTTAAAAAGCAGGCAGGACGATATATCTTTCCCAACTTAAAAATTATAATCTGCTTTTACTTGTGCTTCCCTTTGCAAATGCTTCAGTTGAAAGAAAATTTAGTGACCTCAAATTATTTAATGACTACTAGGGAAGGGGATAAAAAACAAGGAGGTAATTTACAGTTTAATCTCTCTAACATATATAATAAATATTGTATTTTTATTAAAATTATTTTTTTGTTAAAATAATCATATGGGGAATTTTTGGTGAATCGGGACATTTTTCTCCCCAAATTGGCGAATTTAATTTAGATTTTGGGTAGTTTAGAAAATTGACATTGGCAACGCCGCTAACCTCATTCTTTTGTTTGTTGTTTGTTCAAAAAGCGGCACGCGGCGTAGTACAAGGCTTAATCATTTTTTAAGAAATTTTTTTGATTGTTAATTTTATTTTTCTGCAAACTAAACAGTTGTTTTTATTAAAAAATAGCAGACAAAGGTAAGAAAGGTAATGTCCATGCCTAAGTTTTTATTTCACTGGCTATTCTTTCTAGAAATTATACCATCCAGCCCTCCTATTTAATTATTAAATGAAAGTGTGAAAGAAAAGAGATATCAAGGGCTATTCTGTTAAAATATCATCCGACCAGTCTAGGCCCTGTTGTGAACCAGAAGGTCTGCTAAGTTGGATGTTGGATATAGAATGGAAGGAATATCATGGCCGAGAACAAGGCATAATTGTATGTCCCTTGATGTAGGAGGGTAGGTTTGTTACTAATAGGCAGTAAAACCAAAAATTCTACTGTGAATCTTCATATTCTAGGCCTGTAAAGGTAAATAATTCCTGGAGCCATCTCGAGGTATAGTACTCAAGTCGGAGCGAATCAATTGATAGCACGATGAAAAGAAATAATAGCCATCATAAAACTGTAAATATGTATATAACTAGTACAATGTAGCTATTTAACTGTAAGTACAATGTAGCTAGATATTTAGTAGAATAGGGGTATTATAAATTAATACAAAATACAATAATTAGTCATTCTTTCCATTCCCATTCAATTCTTCCCATTTAATCGTTTTCCCATAAAAAAAGGAAAATTAAAATTAATAGTGCCCTTAACCAAAAATAGTGAAATAAATGGAGATAGTCAAATTTTATATTAGCGTGTAAGACTTTGAATAAAACGGTGTAAAAGGATTATAAATGCTGTATTTATATCCTTTAGTATCATGATAATATAAAATTTGAGTAGGTATCTCCATTTATATCACTGTTTTTGGTTAAGGGCACTCTTAGTTTTAATTGCCTTAAAAATAATAAGTATAATAATAATTTAAATCTCCCGCTCTTTCATAGTTCGTATTTATTCCTCAAATATCAATGATGGCCATTAAATTTGGCATTAGTTCGTACACCTAATACAGTTTTTTTTTTAATATCGATAGTTTTTGAAGGTATCGACATTTTCAGTATCGATATTTAGAGATGTCGATAGTTTCGGACATCCCTATGCCGAATTATAATACGGCGGTATCCTTGGACGAGGATCGCTTTTACTTTTTTGTTTAGATTCAGGACCAGGGCCCCAGTGACGCGTGAGAGGATTTCGACAGAACAAAGACAGACGCCTTGAAATAAAGGAACAGGACAGAATCATATTTTTTTCTCATATATTTTACCTTTAATAATACATTTTTAAATCCTAGAAATGTGTAAAGATTCAGACTAACCAAAATACTTTCTTCAAAAAATAAAATTCTTTTAAAAAAAGACCAAATGAGTCAATTGTTATATCGACGTACCGTGTAACACACTTACATACACAAAAACAACCTCTAGACACAAAAGGCAATTTACATAGTTTTCGAAGCCGGGTATTGTTTCTTGTTTTTTCAAGACAATGGAGATTTTTCGAGGGGTAAAGAGCAAGGTACAAAATAACTCGTTTTTTGGTCTTTTACGGTGCAGTTCACAATACCCAATGTTTTATTTGTACCAGCTTCGATTGTGCTTTCTTTTATTCTTTTAAGTTACCTACAAGCTATTATTTTAAATTTTTATACATTTAGATTTCAAACTGTGTGGACGTATATTTCGACATTTTTTTGAGAATTCGTCAAAAAATTGTACGTTTTTAAATTTTTTCGGTTATTTTGGAGTTATTTGAAAAACGGTAATGAAAAAATATGTTTCTGTTCTTGATTGACTTATTAAGACTCACCCTGTATATCTTTTATACACATATCTACTGATTTTATTAATTCTTACTTAATATGAAAATATGGCAAAATCCGTAATATATATTTTTATATTATACAACGCAGATAAATATACAGATTCAAACGGTACTTCCAGTATGTAAATAGCATATATAGAACAGTAAATAAGCAAGCAAGAATAGAAGAAAATATCTTGAAACTCGGTCGCACGCATTGATAAACTAATAATAAAATAAAATTAATTAGCAATTATTAAAATACCAAATAATAAAAAAATAAATAACCGTTGTGTAAGAGATTATAATACCTACTACTAGAGTTAGATATTATAAATAAATCAATAGATAGATAGATAGATAGATAATGCTTTATTTATTTCCTTATTGTACATATCATACAAAAATAAACCCAAAAAAGGGCATGGAAACAATGTCAGTAAAAAAATTTAAAAGAAAATAACTGCATATTTCAACAAAAAATGAACTATATGAACAAAAATAAATAGTAATATTAAAATTAAATATTTTATGAAAATAATACTAATAAATGAATTAAATCTATGTATGTATAGACAAATAAAAACACAAAATTATACTTACAATAAATAACAAATTTAGATCAAATGATACAAAACAAAAGTAAAAACATACGGGTGTGGTTGTTTTTACAACAATATACAATCGATGTTAAATATGACACAAGGCGCTCTTATCACTGTTTAGAAATTCCGCGAGGGAGTAAAAAGCTCCTCTGCACAAAAAGATGTTTAAGCATATTTTAACTACGTTTTTAGGCATAGACAAGGTAAAATTTTCCGGAAGGGAATTAAATATTTTTATTAGAGAGTAATCTATATTTTTTTGAAGATAGCTGAAATTATATTTATTCGAAACCAGCTATAATCTGTGTCTAGTATCATATTCATGTTCCAGCCTACGGTGTCCAAATAAATTCCAGTTCTCCAGGACAAACACCACAGCCTCCAAAATATACATGGAAACAACTGTAAGAACGTTATGTTCAACAAAAATCTCCCTGCAGCTTTCTTGCTGACGCAATCCGAAGATACTACGTAGGCATTTTTTCTGTATTCGCAATATTCCTTCCACCCCCGTGGAGTTGCCCCAAAAAAATACCATACTTAAATCTGGAATAGATAAAAGCATAGTAAGCTGACATAGCAGCATCGATCCCCACGGACCCCGATATTACTCTCAGTGCATAGCAGAAGTGAGAAGTTTTAGATGCCAGTACTTCAATATGGTGAAGCCAATCCAAACGTCTATCGATCGTTAAACCAAGAAATGAAACGCTATTTACTGAACATATTTCCTGTTGCTCGTGCTGGAGGATAAAGGGAATTGAGTATCGATTGCTAAATAACATACACTGTGTCTTGGATACATTGAGAGATAGTCCAATAGAGTGAATATACTTCGACAAATCGGACACAGCCAATGGGACTCTGGTTGAGAGTGAAAGGACATCACTTGCACTGAAAAGCACAGTCGTATCATCAGCATATAATACTGTTTGTTCCTGAATAATGTGGGGCACCTCATTTGTATACAGTATATAAAGAAGTGGACCCAATATTGAACCTTGCGGTACCCCCTTTTCAATGATTACCTTGTTAGAAACTATTATTTTTCTGCCATTCAAATCAAAGTCAATAACCTGCTGTGTTCGCCCACACAAGTATGACTTCATCAGTTCTAAAGCCCTTCCTCGAATACCATACCCATCCAACCTATTCAGCAAAATATTGTGATCTACACTGTCGAAAGCTCTGGAAAGGTCCAGGCACATTACAAGTGTCTGATTCTTATTGTTAAGCGAGTCAATGGCAAAAGAGAGCGCTTGATACAAGCCCCGAATTGTCGACATTCCCTTCCTGAAACCATACTGCTGATCAGATAATACTGCATTCCTCTCTAAGAAATTTGTTAGCCTAATATATATAAATAATATTGAAGAGTATGTCCAGCACTAACACTGCTGGTAGGAACTTTGTTTGTGTTGCCAGGTTACTATTGTAATGACCTGTTTATAAACTGACAGTTATTGACAATTGAGATCAGTTCTTTGTAAAAAAAACGCCTTTTGGACGAATTCAGCACACGTTCGAGTAATAGATGTATTAAAATAGAGGAAATATTAAAAAAAAAGCTGAAGAAGCACGACAAATTATGTGATAGAGTAATTAGAGAATAGTGTCTCTAGTTAAATCTCTATTGTATCTCATGGTTATCTATACTAATATATAAAATCCTTAAGTGACTGACATACTGATTAATCACGATCCTGCTCAAACCACTCCACGTAAGAAGCTCAATTTTGGTATACAGGTTGATTCTAGTGTGTAGAGGTTCGATAAGAAGGGATTTTTCGAAATTCCAGTTCGAAGACGGTGAAACCACCCCTCAAATATTACAATATTTTTTATTTAAAAAACGGTCAATTTTCCGAAAAAAACGCTTAAACACGTATATTTTATTTTGTTTTTTACATATTTTAAGATTTTTTAAAAATGTATACAAGGTGTTTCGAACAACCGGGTCATTGATTAATCGCGCTTAAAGCGCTTGACGTAAAAAGCTGATTTTTGGAAAAACAGATTGACTTTAGGGTGTAGAGGTTCGATAAGAACGGATTTTTCGAAACTCGAATTCTAAGGGGGTGAAACTATCTCTCATGAATTTTATTTTGTTGTTTTACATATTTTAAGATTTTTTAAAATTTTATACAGGGTGTTTCATAAAATATGGCCATTGAGTAATCACGATTCTGCTTAAACTGCTTGACGTTTAAAGCTGAGTTTTGGCAAACGGAGTGACTGTGGGGTGTAGAGGTTTGATAAGGAGGGGTTTCTCGAATCTCAAATTCCAAGAGGGTGAAAACGCCCCTCAAATATTACAATATTTGTTATTTAAAAAACGGTTAGTCTTTCGGGAAAACGCTTGGACAAGCATAATTTATTTGGTTTTTTTACATATTTAGAATTTTTTTAAAAAAATCATACAGGAAAAGTTGGGTGATTTCTTAACCACGATTCTGCTTAAACTGCTTGATGTAAAAAGCTTATTTTTGGCAAACGGATTTTTCGAAAGTCAAATTCCAACGAGATGAAACTACCACTCAAATATTACCAAATTATATAATAATATCGCCATATTGTTTTTTCTCATGCTGACATAAATGTGAGAAAATTGTATCCAGTTTGTATGTTAATGGAAATTCTTACTTTGCTTTATCATCGCCATTACAAATGATTAATTGGACGCGAACGAAGTCGCTGGTACACCGCTAGTTTGATATAAAGATAAAAATCACACAGTAAATGTTGTTGAATTAAAAAGATCTACTAAGTAAAAATGTATAAATAAGTTACTAACTTTTATTCATAAAATGCTTTATATGCATGCATTAGTATTTTTAAAAGTCCACTGCAGTATTATTGCATTTTTCTCGGTACCAGACTGCCTGTTAATATTCTATTTTTAGCTCTGATCCTGATCTTTATTTGAATTTAAGACTTTGTGTTGACACTGCAGTAATTTCTTCGTGCAGTATCAAGCAAAATGGACTATTCCAACAATACTGTCAGGCGTTGTTATTAAAAAACATTAACAAATAATAAAATATATTGTTTTCTGCAGGCATAGACTAGTTTTTTTATTCTATTCTGACCAACCTAATCTTTCTTAATTCCGCACTAGCAAAGTTTACAGAATAAATTTCCTGTAAACTTTGGCACTAGGTCCATTCAGACCCCTGCATATACTGGCGTGTCCCTTAGGTACCCAAATAATATTATAAAAAACCAAATAAAAAAACCTTAGAGATATTTAAAAGAAATACATACAGGGTATCTTTTATGAATTGCGAAATAAAACAACAGTTGATTAAGATAGATTAAAATTACTGATTAGTCATTTCCTGACTTAATAGTAATTTTACAGGTTACTTATTGACAGGAATTTTCTATTGTTCTGAGGAAAATCAGCGATTCAAAGAAAAATGCCATTAATGTAGTTTTCCTGTACCTTTTAAATTGCCTACTAGCTTGGATATAGAGGGTGTCCCAATATTATTTCGCGAACACAGATCTACTAATAATTTTTTCTGGAAGTTCGATAGTCCCTTCTAGTATATACTACATTTTTTCTCTTGCAAAAAAGCGCCACCTTGCATAGTTCTGAGAAAAAAAATGTCTTTCCGAAGCTGATTTACAAAAAAATTAAATATAATATCAGTGTCACAAAAGGTCACAAATCATTTTTGACAATAAAAGTTTCGTATGGGACACCCTGATTTTTTTTTATGTAGCAACTTATCGAGATATTTTCCAACAAGTTTAGTAATATATTTATATAAGAATTAAACAATGAATGAATTATTTTCTCTTAGTCATTTGTTGTTGAAAAAATTGTTATATCTACCATAACCATAACCATGTTTACGAATATTATTCATTGATAAATGTTTATTTAAAGTTGATAGTTCTCCATTTTTTTTTTAACAGATACCAGCGAATATTAACTTGTGCATAATATACCGGCTTTTATATACCGGGTTATGATCGGCTCAGGAATTGTATGTCCTGAGCCTGAGTATTTATGAATTACTGTTCTACAGAAAAAAACAATAAAACAGATAAATATATACTTATTATGACATATGCCTTTTAAAACATTTATTCCTCATTCATTTTATTCTTATATTTTCTATTGTTTCATTCATTATTTATGATTTTTAAATTACTCAATCTTACTGGCAATAATTAGTAGAAAATCTGTGACGTCAATAGTATTGATTATTCGCAGGAAAAAAAATACTGATGCGTCATTTTTTTTTAATTAGCATTTAATTGAATATTGCGCTGGAAACTAATTGTTTTAATTTTCCTTTAATAACTATAGTATGTGGGCGTGTTACTACTTTAAAATTGGTCTCAATATCTCAGAAATAACATTGTTAATTAAGAAACTATCTACGCCATTGAATTCCGCATATAAAGTTCTATAAATAACCAATCCTGTACCATGGAAACTAAGGTCCATAACCATAACAACTTTCTTTAGTTTCATAGAATACTACCACATACTTTTATGTTTACTATCTGCACCCTGTATATTATTTATCTGAAAATTTTGAGTCGACGGGAAAGACAGATGGGATCGACATCATAAACCCCCACCTTTGACAGTTCTCTGTTTGAAGTTTTGATTGACACATTTGAATTTGATTTGAAATTTTGCGGATTTGTTACGCTTTTCTGAACTTATTTTACGTTTTTTATTATTTGTTCTAGAATTTGTTTTGTTATGGGGTATATTTTTTTAACTTATTTTTATTAGAAATAATGTTTTTTAATAACTAATAAGTATCGCATCCCACATAATTTTGATATTATGCTCCTTCCTGAATATTTTTATTAAAAGGTTTCCCTGAAGTATTTTATCATCCATTTCAAAAAAAAACTGTTGAGTTGACGATGATTCAAAAACATATTTCAAGAATATAGAAGATTCTAGTTATATTTTATTGTATCCATGGACCACGTTTACTTATTGGAACCGATCTTTTGTTATAAAAAAGATAATAAACCAATATTTAAGATTGTAAAGTACTTAGGCGCCAGACATTTTTTTTATATTTGCAGGTATTATCTGATAATATTTAGCTGATAAAATAATCTTTAACAATTGCGTTTTTGGTCATATCGACAGTTTTAATAATATATCTGAAGGGTGTATACCGTTCAGAGATAAAAAAAATAAAAAAAAATTGAAAATTTTTATATCGAATATTGATGTTGTTTAGTCTGGTATGTATGACATTAGTTTATAAAATGGCAATACTTCAGATTGAGGATTTTTTTTCAAAATAGTGTAAAAATTAATCAAGTGACGTTACTGTGTATAGTTTTTTTTATTGTATTATTGTCTAAATACATTTTGTGTGTATTGTTCTATACCTAAGTACAAACTGTGTTTGAAATATTTTAAAATTTATGTCAAAAATGTGACAGATGCAAAGCAGAAGTAAATTATACAGGGTGCTTCAAAAATGCAGTTCCTATAAACATGGGTCCGGAAATGTTTTAGATACAGAGGATGTTAAAAATTTTAAAAAATAGTTTTTTTGTAACTTTTCTTAAATATTAAAAATACCTACCATTATTTTAATACTTTTATTCTAGTTTTCAATTGAAATTTAGTATTATAAACGGTTTTTAATGGGGTTATGTAATATTTTTTCTCGAATGTAGTACTGGATAGTAATAAAATAAGACACAAAAGAAAAAAAAATATGTATTTTTAGTTGCCTTATCAGGAAAAGAAATTAAAAATTACAAGAAAAGTCAGTGGCGTACATATTTTTTTTTCAATTATCTTCGATATGGTGTCCACTGGTACGCCACTGTTAAGTTAATAATTTTAATTTAATTGTGCGTAAATTAAAAATTATAGGCCATTATTACTACTAGAAACAACGCTGTACAAATTTCAAGAGTGTCGGACGCAGGGTTTTTGATATATACAGAGTGAATCTTTAATAAGTGCAAATATTGAAAGAAATTTGGGAAAAAAAGTAAATTTGGATTTTTTTTTTGTTTTTAGTTAAAAAATGTAATTTGTTGATAATATGGCAACATAGGTAGTAGATTAAATTTACAAGAAAGAAAATCTAGAAAAGATCCAGTAGTTCTCAAAATTTTAGCAAAAAATCATTTTTTTGGAAATTTTCAAAGTAAAATACCTCAGTTATTTTAGATTTAGTTGAAAAACGTTAAAGAGAAAATATGTTTCTTTTATCGAGATCACCCTGTATAATTACAAATTTTTTTTTTAATAATTAAATTTTTTGGAAAAAATACACTTCCGGAACACCCTGTATAGAGTATACAGGATCGTGGTGCGTCTCATACGACGCGGAGGCTCCCAGGAGGGCTCATAATAAGGCAAATACAGTAAAAAATAATATACAGGGTGTCCCAGTTTCAGTGATATTTCGAAAACGACAGCTTCCAGCGAAAAAGTAGTTATACACCCTGTACAAAGTTGTCTATACATTTTTTTAACCCATATTTACATAAACACCCTGTCTAATAATCTTTCTAAAAGACGGGCAGCATAAATTTGTGAAATCTTCATTAGTATCGAAAAAGAACTCTTTTTTAGACACAATAAATTAAAAAGAACTTCCGAAACACCCCGTACAGAGTGTACACAATGAACGGAAATTCTTCAGAATTATTCCACGATCAAAATAAACAAAATTCTATTGTTTACCAGGAAATAAATTCCAATTTTTTTCGGGTGTCTCCCCACTACAAAACCGTTTTATTTTGATCCTTACCGCCAGAGCTTCCAGCGCCACGGACTACAGCAAACTCGATTCAGTCAGTTTCTCACGCTTTCCCGTGTAGAACCGGCCTTAGCAGAGCTTAAACCCGCGCGCATTTCACTCCGATCGAACGTTTTTATTCGTCGTGCCAGATTTTCGCATTTTCATCGATTTTCCCTAGTCTGCTTCGACTCAGTTCAGTCCACGACGACATTGAAAAACATTTGCGTACGTCTCGTGACGCATCACGTAGCCACGCAGCCCTATTCCATCGAATTCATTCATTCATGAAGTATCGACGTGTATGTGTGTAATAAACTTTACTTACGATTGAAAACTGTGCGATTACAGCGAGAAAACTCTGGATTTCGAGGCTTCTATCCTGTGTTCTTCCTTATTTTCCTGTATCTGGATATGAGTGAGTACCGATTGCTTTTATTTGGATATTTTTTCGTATTTTTACGAACAAAAAACAAAGTAATGATCGACCAGCTGACTCCCTCCGCGGAATCTCGCCGGCGTTGCCGATAATTGTTTCCGTTCTCTCGTTTTAAGGATTTTGTTTTATAATTTTGTAAAACGCTGTAAATGTAACGTTATATAAATAAACTATGCTCTCATTTGCTTATCTGCGGCATGTTTGTTGTTTTTGTTGTCATTGTTATGGAGTAAATATCTAAAGGATCTAGATAAGATAAAAGTGAAAAAAATTGTGAGAAAAATGAGAATTAAAAGGATATTTATGATTTAATTGTGTTTCTGAATAAGTGTTCGTATTTTTAAGGTAAAAAGATCATATAAACATCTGTTCTAAAATGCTTTGTTTTCGAAATACAGGGTGTCAAAATTTTCGGGAATAACATAGTTTTTTAGTTCGTACGGGGAATTGACTGGATATTTTTGAGAAAAAAAATGATCACTCATCACTCACACGATTTTTCTTAAAATAAAAATTATTTTTAGAATCTCCATTGATTTTAGAACGAATTATGTCTCTTGGTATTTTTTGCAAGACGTATGGTTTTTGCGTAAAAAAATAAAAACCATTTTAATGCATCGCGAAATTGCTAAAATCTGATACCGTGTTTTGTACGTAAGGTACAATAAAATTCCTTAACGTACGGCACTGGTAATAATAAAATAATTTAAGAAAACATTTTTTTGTCGAGAAATGCCCATTAATAAAACGTTGACACCCTGTATTCCAAAAACAAAGCATTTTAAAACATATTTATGTTTATATGACCTTTTATCTTAAAAATACCTGAAAAATCACCCTGTAAAATATCGGACATTTATTCAGACACACCCTGTATAGTTTTTATAGAGTTAAAATATATTTTAATATAGTTTTTGTAATGGTAATACGAAAATAATATTCATATGGCTGTTTTAGTAAATCAAATTCATGATTTCAAGTTAAAATATCAATTTAGTAGATATTTTTAAAGCATACCAAAGATATCAACAAGATAACTAAAATATCTATGTAACTTTATTATCATTATATTTGATTTGAAAGCTCATAAAGTTCGAATATGTAGGCAAAAAAGTATTTTTTATAATCATTTCGTAGTTTTCAGATTTTAAAAATTACTTATTCTTGATTTTTTTATATTTTGTATGCTAGCACTGGGGCTAAAACAAAATACATAGTATTCTAATAATATTCCGTAGACATAGTAACTACATACTACGTATTTTATGAATAAAAATATGTTAATTGAACACAATTTATCTCTATACAAAAGTTCTTCGTTTGTCCGGTAGAGGGCATCAAATTTAAAAAAAAATAAACACACTTTTCGAGATATCTCAAGAACCGATATTCCGACATGAATGAGATTTAGAATGCCTATAGTTTACTAGGCACTTAATCATTTGACCTTCATAAAAATACAGCTGGAGTACAAGAAGGGTGAAAACTACCCTCACCCTTACATAAATTCTCGCTGAAATGTTGTGCAACTTTGGCAACGACTGATTTCTGTTTCGCAAAATGTTCTTTTTAGTATTTACTACATTTTTTGTCTCTTGTAAAAAACCTCTAGGTCTCGTAGTTTTTGAGAAAAAAAATGTTTTTTCGAAGCTGACTTACAAAAAATATTTCTTTTCAAATCAAGTAGGTATGTGATAACATTCTAGTTGGCTAATATGTTATGTCAGTGTCATAAATGATTTTTGAAACTCTGCTTTACAAGTTTTTGGATATATTAAAATTTTAAGCCCTCTGAAGGACAAACAAAACAACCATTTTCTGAAGTTCTGAATAAGACTTAAGTAACAATATCTTAAAATGAAACAAACAAAAAATTACTGTAAATCTTCCGATAAAACGTTTACAAGTCATCACTCTGTGCGAAGAGCTCTTAAAATAAAGCAGAATTAAATAAAAAAAAACAAGCCGCGGAGGCCGAGACATACATAGGCCCCCCGACAACGGCATTCCTCCCAGTCTGGAAGGAACGGGTTTGAGACGTGGCAACGCCGCGGCCGGATCCTTTAGTTGATTAGTTGGCAGACTGGCGCTGCTTGCACAAGGCACTTTTCGTGTGATATTCCCGACGTTTTGGCGTGTTTTCCATCGAAATTCACCGGAAAAAACGCGTTATGAACGGTAGTTTGTGCTCAAAAAAGGGTCTGTAGAGTTTCACGAAGGTCAGTATACATTTTTTGGCGTTTTTTTCGCGGAAACTAGCTGGGAAAAGGGGAAATATCGTGAACTTGTTCGGCCATATGTCGAAACAATCGCCATTTGTGTTTGTTTGTCGGTTAATGAAGCGTTTTTTTTAAGTTTTTACAAGGTTTTCGTGGCATTTTAGGCCGGTCTGCGGTAGGTACGTACCGTCGGCTTTTCCGGGAACCCGTCTAGAGCCTCTATCTCTGTCTGGTGCGCTCTCCTTCGCTCTCGGTCATTGATGTGATCTCGGTGGAATGTGGTAGGGCCAGTGGCTGGGTGGTACCAGGGCCGCGGGGCCAGGGGAACACTTTGGAATGCTGGAACTCGTGAATGGCTCCGAATTCCGTCGGCTGCTTTGCCGGTACGGCCGCACCGAGACGTACTCTCTATCTTCTGTCTTATTTGCTCTTTCTTGCTTCAAACCGCGGGCCTAGAGATGGCAAAAGTACCCAATTTATCGATATATGTATATAATAAACTATTTTTAACTGTTAAACAAATCTATGCAAACAATCAGTCATATTATTAGGATCGGTATTGTTAGTTGCATACCTACACTCTTTTTTGTTATACTGCTGTGTTTTTTATCAGAATTTGATTAGATAATATGGAAAAAACTGCAAAACTATATTGTTTACACGTTCAGTGCTTTGAGAGATATTTAGTACGATATACAGACTTACCTATGAGAGATACAGAGCAACCAACAATAATTGAAATCGTCAATATTGTGTTGGAGGATTTTATTTATGACATTGTTGCCAACTCAGCGGTTTTCCAGATAGATCTAGCGTTTTTGTTTTCAGTCTATAGCGGGAAAAAACATTTAGCAGCTAAATTTTTCAATAATTATTAAAATTGATACAAAAATATGCACCAATAATCGCGTAATTATTGTAAAGTAATTGCAAAACAATTTTCGATGCACGTGATTAACTTTGGGTGACAAGCGATGGCTTGGGATGATTGGGAAGCTATATATTTATTATATCATTTGTTAAATAATAAACGACAACGTTGCTGATCGCGGCGCAATGTGACCAACATGGCGATAACAAAAATCGCTTTAAATTAATTTTTGCAGCTTTAATTTAAATAAAACATCTGTTACAATCATTTGCTCTACAAAGTAAAATGAAGAGGTGCTGGGTATCTTAAATTATACAACAAATTTAAACATTTTTGCCAAAATTTCATTTAGTAAGCTTTATAGGCTTTATTGTCAATTTCGATATGATGATGTCAATTTTTGCCTACTCTGCCTAGATTAATACAACAATAACTAACAGGAAACCATCTTTTGTTACAGGTGAGCAGCGAAGAAGTACCGTAGTAGCCGGCCAGTCGTCTAATTAGGAACTATGACTACTAAGCTCTTGACAGCACTCAGCAACATTCCCAGGAACCTCAGCGAAGCGGACAACGGGCCCAAAGCCTCCCAGGAACCCCCCAGCGATACTTCCAGTAGCGGCTCCGAAACGAGTACCAGCACAGACTTTCGCAAATACATCAGCTATGAGCAACGTTTGAAAACCTTCGATTCCTGGCCGAATCAGGAAGTGAGCAAAGAATCTCTAGCCAGTGCCGGGTTTTTCTATAAACAACGCAGTGATATCGTGCAATGCCCTTACTGTAACATTGAAGGGTACCAGTGGGTTGCTGGTGACGATCCTGTGAGAGATCATCGCACTTGGAGCCCGCATTGTCCCTTTGTCATGACAATGTTGGAGCACGACAACCAGGACCCACGAGAACCTGCCAGAGACACTTGTGGACTGTACGGCTTAGCGATACTGCCTAATTCTGTGCCGGAAGACGAGGTTAATTTGGAACGGTTGGGTATACAGAAAACGAAAGGTCCCTCTCATCCCGATAAGTTTTTGCTGGAAACCCGATTGGCTACGTTCAAAGCATGGCCGAAATCGATGCGTCAAACGCCAAAACAACTATCAGAAGCGGGATTTTTTTATGTCGGAGTGGGAGACCAGACGTTGTGCTTTCATTGTGGAGGCGGACTAAAAGACTGGGAGGCCAGCGACGATCCGTGGGAGCAGCACGCGATTTGGTTCCCAAAGTGCCAGTATCTTTTCCTGAAAAAAGGTCCGGACTATATAAAAGAGATGGAGAAACGAAGGAATCCACTTCCTGTTTCCTCGGACGAAGAAACCAAAGAAGAAGCTTCCTCACAGACCTCGGAGAAATCGGAGGACTCTGCAGAGCCGATTTCGGACGGGGAATCGAAGACTTTGTGCAAGGTCTGCTACAAGAACGAAGTAGGAGTCTTGTTTTTACCTTGCGGGCACATAGTGTCCTGCGTGGAGTGTGCCCCGGGTTTGAAAAAGTGCCCGATGTGTCGGAAGCCTCTCGAAGGCACGGTGCGAGCGTTCCTATCCTAGACTTTGCCCTGTTAAACATTATTCAGACTCTAGTCAGCAGACAAAACAACTCTGCGCTCCCAGAAGTCTATTTTTCTACGTCACTTGACTCGTTGAACTGCTTCTCCTACTCGGACTTTAGTACAAACTCTGTTAGTTTAGGTTTAGGTTCACACAACATTACTACGCTTTACTGTCGACCTATTAATATTATTATTATCCGAGACGCTTATAGAATTTTCGTTTATTTTAATAACTACACGACTGCAACAACCATTCATATCCTTCATAGAGTTAATAACGGAATACGTGGATTAGGGTGTGCGAGGGCCATCAAACATTTACTGTTGATTTTTCATCTTCTGTCTTTTGATGTTTGTCTGAGTGTATATTGCATAAATAAATCTATATATTATTTATACAAAAAAAACTGTCTACTTGTTTTATTTCCCCCGAACTTAACATCGATAAGAAAATATAAATTACTTTTTTACCTATTTTTTCGAAGTACTGCAATAAATAATCTGTTAGAAAATCAATATGGCGTGCTGTAAATTTAAATATTTTCTCTCGCGCCATCTATTCGTAGTTTTCAGTTTCAATATTACAGATTTCTTTTATTTTGTTTGAATGTCGCACTGTTGCCGATATTATCTTACATTAATATATTATTTGTAATTCTAGATGGCCTAAAATAAAGAAATATTTTTGGATTTTTGAAGGACTT
This sequence comes from Sitophilus oryzae, assembly GCF_002938485.1. Classification (NCBI taxonomy): domain Eukaryota; kingdom Metazoa; phylum Arthropoda; class Insecta; order Coleoptera; family Curculionidae; genus Sitophilus; species Sitophilus oryzae. The sequence continues at coordinate 854,217 of NW_022145624.1, read as the reverse complement.
AAAAAATAAAAATATTATACAATATTATCGAAAAAAAAGGGGCGTCAGCGATGGTTATGAAATGAAGATCGCCGTCATTTTAAATGTAAAATTATATGATGATTATATCATTTCTAAGCCTGGCACTATATTGCTGTTATACAAGGTAAATCAAGAAGACTATATGTTATATTTTTCCTCCACTATTTCAAATAAAACACACTGTATTTATAGCATAAATAAATGTAGTTTTATTCAACATTTTTATTTGTTTTATGTTTAAATATTAAAAGAGATGTGTAGAAAGTTTAATCTAAAAATGGCCATGTTTCAAGAATGACTCGGTAAGTCATTTTTGAAACAGAAACTTCACGACAAATTTTCTAAGCAAAAATATGTAAAACCTTTCTTTAAAAGAACTACAACTTTATAATGTAAACTATAGTGTGTATATACGCATTTAAATCGCCCTGTATATAAAAAAAATTAAATTGTGGGCTTGCATATTTTACAAAAAAAAAATAGAGTAAAAAATCACTAATGATGATTCTAAAATTAATGATTTTTTAAAAGATCTGACAACGCTGCCCCTGGCGATAACTTACTAAACTAGATTTGACACCAGCACAAAAGAAACCTGTAAAGTCAAGTATCGGAAACGTCAGAAACTTCGAAACTTGTTTTGAAATTGTTTTTTAATGGCCGAGAAACTTTTTTTCACGATTTACAGTTATAAATAACAGAAACAAGCCTTGTTTTATGGTGTAATCGCAACAATATTTACAGAAAATGGAATCTCAACGGTTGTTATCGTCGAAAGGGACTGTCCAAACACCCGACGAAAGTTTCGAAGAAGACTGGGCGGAAGAATCAACTGGAAGTTCGTATTATTCAGATTCTGATAGGTATTGACCTTTTTAAATGACTGTACAAGTAAAAGCAAGTAAAAATATTAATATTTTCATTCATAACTTTAGTACTATACCTGACTGGGAGCCCTACATCGATGATTCTTCTGGAGAACTACTTTACATCGACTGCCACCCCTTTGTAACACATAACAAAGATCACATTAAGTTAGACAGTAAAAGCGAACCTTTTTCGAAGACCCAACTGCGTAAAAGTACCAGAGGAAAGTTCCTGAGGCTTATTAGACGTAAGGAAAGCAGTAGGAGAAGTAAAAAAGCCCTAAGACCGACTGAAGAAGGTTGAATTACAAGTTTTACTGTGAATAATCTTTAATTAAAATTATTTTTTATAATTAGGGAGTGAAATAAATACGCAGAAGGTAAAATTTCAAGATTTTCAAGAAGGGGAACAGAAAATAGTGACTCTAGAAATAGACAGCGAGAATCGGTATAATTTGTCCAGTGATAAATCACTTGCCGAGTCATTGTTAGGACTGATTGTCAGTACGTTATCAGATGGTAATAGAGTAATGATAGCAGGATTTTCCTATGACAGTAAGGCCAAACATGAGAGAAATATCAAGATAGGAGATTGGCTAAAGAGTATTAATAACATGGACGTAAATGTGCAGAATCTTGATGATATTCTCCAAAAGTTTATCAATCATTCTGAGGTATTTTTTAGGTTTTTTAATATTATTAAGTTATTATATTTTAATCATATAAGGTGCTTCTTACTCTTCAAAGAGTCGCTGCTACCGAGGTTACTAAAGATCCTCCGATAAATGAATTGAGTGTAGAGTCTGATTTTGTGAGAGAACTGTTAAATACAAACGAAGATGATGAAAATCTATCAGAAAAACTCTGTTCTCATCCTTTAGGAGTGATTTTTCTTGATACAGGTAGATGTTTTATTTATTTTTATTTATTATATGACTTATATATACTGTTTTAAGATAAATGTAACGAAGCCAACGAAGATATTCTGTATTTTTATCCAAAACCACTAAAGAAAAATATACTTTCAATCTGTAGAGGTGTCTTTATCACCCTCAATCACCTTTTGCAAGACTTAACCGATACAAAACCCAGAACTAGTTCGATACTACACAAAGGTAGACTGGCTCACATAGTCTACACGCAATTCGAGAAGCATTTGCTGCTCTACATGCTGCCAGACGATCTGGCCAGCATTAAGGAGATCGTTTTGATGAATAGGGAGTTGATAAATTTTCTAGAATTTCTCTATGGAGATCTGGAGAGGTGTTTTACGAAGAATTGTAATTTTAAACGTTTGGATTGGTTGTTTTTTCGGTAAGTTTTTATTTTTTAATATCTTTAAACTTTCCTTTAATAAAATAATTATTTTTTATTGATATTCTTTCGTTTGTTTCCGCTTTTGATATTTGTTATGTAAATTTTGCATAAAAACGACGTAACCACAGAATATCTTAGCTATACAGAAGCAAAACTAAGCGTCGCGTCGGTTTGTTTGAAGTTTGTGTGGTAATTTTTTGACCTTGAAGTCGCATAGTTTGATTAACTGGTACACTGAAAAAAAAGGTCTAGGATTTTATTTAAGAAGTTTTTAAATACACTGAGATAAATATTATGATTTCTTATATAGCTTATATTATACAATATGATCGAAAAAAAAACGGCGCCAGCGATGGCTATGAAATGAAGATCGTTGTCATTTTATATGTAAAACTAGCGTGTACCCGCGACTTCGTTCGCGTCGAATTAATCATTTGTAATGGTGATGATAAAGCAAAGCAAGAATTTCCATTAACATACAAACTGGATAAAATTTTCTCACGATTATGTCAGCGTGAGAAAAAACAATATGGCGATATTATTATACAGGGTGTTTCAAAACAAATGCGAAAAACTTCAGGGGGTGATTCCTTGTTCAAAATAAAGAGTAGTTTGCTTTATAAACGTTGGGTCAAAAGTCAACCATTAGGGATATATCGCGGTACAAAGATGGCGGAAAAGTGGCATTTCTCTTCCTATCCGACGTATATTTTTAATTATTTCAGTATAAATTTTGAATTCAACACAAAATAATAGAAATATATCGATATATAAACACCAGATAAGTAAACGAGAATTAAAATCTAGTTATTTTTTAAATTACTAACAACATGTCACCAGAATCCGCCATTTTGACTCCAAAAGTACTAGACAGAGCAGAGTTATATTATCTAGGGACTTCAATTGGATATAAAAGTAACCCTGTGGTATTTATTTAAACCGTTACATGGCGGCAAATTCAAAATGTTTTTTTTTAAAGATATTTTGCAAGAATTGTAAATGGTAACAAATGGGCTACTACCAAGCAATTTTTGGAGCGCATCGGTAATCCAGAGCGGATTTTTGACAGAACGGATAGTTTTTTCGAAGAACTCATGCCAGTGGTGCCAACATTAAGCCTGCACGACGACGCTTTGATGCAGATTGACGATGCCCTAGCTGAACTCGAAGCAAGCGACTATAGAGAATGGGTACCATGACACCTTTTTTTTTTCTTTTTTATGTCATGACCTCAAAAACCTCACTTTTTTTACTAGAACGAAGATCCCTTGGACTGTCAAAGACTGTTCACCATCCTGGGCAGTGCCTTATTTCACTCAGGGTACCTTTTGGCCTCGCACATGATTCACGAAGATTTGGTAGAAGTTTATAACTTCTGCAAGCAGCAAGGGTTGGTACATCTGTCTAGAACCGAACCTGTGAAATCCTTGGTAATGTGGAGGGAGGTATTCCCAAGGTCTTGCAGAAGAAACTGTGGTAATGATTCATTAAATGCTCCCGATGGTAGTCGGTATCTCTTGGTGGTTGGCAGTGGAAAGGTAAGGTTAATTCAGAGAAAATTTTAGGCTATATTATGAACTATACACGGTTGAGGTGACGTCGGGTTGAATTATGTTGGCTTCAGTATTCTTAAGGGAGAACGAGTCTAGGTGTTTTATGGTCTAAGATATTTTTAAACATACAGAGTGTGAAATAATATCGTCGTTGTTGACAAACATGAAAAAAAGTTTTATACAGATGTTACATGGTTTAAAATGGTGCATATCCTAAAAATATTTTGTTGTAGTTGGTTAGTAGTCATCCTGTATGTCTCAAAAAAAAGTTATGATAAAATTTTAAGAGTCTATGACGCTGTACTGTTCGGGTGGCTCTCAGGGGTCGGGTAAAGCGGGTGTGTGACCGAAGGAAATATATATTAGATTTCAGAAATCTGCCTAAGGCTTAACCCGATCCTGTCATGTTAGGTTAGGTTAGGTTAGGTTAGGTTGCTGATACCCCTGTATTGTTTTACCAAACCTTCCTCTCATTCTTTCTTTGCGTTAAAGGACTTCCAGCTCTTTGCAAAGTTCCCGATGTCGCTGATGTTGGCTTCTGCTGCTTCCTTTAGTCCCTCCAAAAACCTTGCCCTGAAGTTTTAAAGCGTCGGTATTCCATTGTAGATCATTACAGCCATCCGATAGCCTCAAAGATCGACGGATGTCTAGTTTCTCTGAGAAGATGCCTACACCTGTGCCCCCTGAGTTTGCGGAAGCATCTGTGTAGACTGCTATCTCTTGAGTGTTCATTACTCGGTTGCTTTCCCATTCTTCTCTTGTCGGGATGCGAATCCTTATCTTTTCTCCAAAATCATGTTTGGTGAGCAAATAGTCCGTTTTCTGGTCTAGCAGATGTGGACTCTTGTTTACCATGATTTTTCCTATCACTGGCGATATCCTCGAGTGACCGTAGTTGGTCTGGTTCCACAGATTGGATTCCCTTAATCTTAGGGCACCCTTAGCGGCCAGATCCTTCACGAGCCAGTCGATTGATTGCAAGTCCAGAATTGCTTCTAGCGCAGCTTGCGCTGTGTTGTTCCTTGCTCCAGTTGTACCTAGAGCTGCTAATCGCTGTACTTTTGTGAGGCTTTTTCTATTAGTCTCTTTAAGTACCGCTTCCCACGATACTAGTGCTCCATAAGTGATGATTGGTCTAACTATAGCAGCCTTTGAATAAGAAGACTAAGGAAGGAGCATAATGCTATCCATGTATTCATGCATGGTGGGCGGAAAAAGCGCCATAAAAGCACTCTAGGGTGGGGATCCTTGACAGTTCTGTTTGACGATTCATTTGACACATTTGAATTTGATTTGAAATTTTGTGGATTTATCAGTCCTTACGGAGCTTATTTTATGTTATTTATTATTTATTCTACTACTGATAGTGTATAAAGGTAGTAAATCTAGATGGAAATTGTGGCAGAACTTAAATTAACAGTGACACTATCGCGATTTATCGAAAAATACTCTAAAATAGTTGGTTGTGTAGCGTGCGGTAGATCTCGGCAAAAATTGAGTGAAATAATGGAACAACTTTTCGCTAGTATGTGACTATATAAAATACATACGTGTAGTAAACCGATCATTTATGAAATTCACTTAAATTAACTAAATTATATATTTTTCTTGCATTTTAGCTTTTAATTATTACTTGTCAAAGATTAGATGTCAAAGAATTTAGATACGTTAATTTGACTTACCTGCTTCAGTAGCGTATCGGATGTTTGTGTTAATAAATACTTATTTTAACTTATCTATTTTTATTAGAATTACATATTTTTATAACAATTTTAATAACTACCAACATTTATTCACAACGTAAAATAAAACAACAAATTATTGAGTCTACCCCACGTCTACCCTACATCATAGTTTTACATTTTTTAAATAAAATTAGAACGACACTGATAAACCGGATTTAAGTCGGCCATATTTGAGGCCCATCGCGGTGACCTTTGAATAAGAAGACTAAGAAAGGAGCATATCAAAAATCTTAGGTACACCGCGATGGGCCTCAAATATGGCCGACTTAAATTCCGGTTTATCAGTGTCGTTCTAATTTTATTTAAAAAATGTAAAACTATGATGTAGACGTGGTGTAGACTCAATAATTTGTTGTTTTATTTTACGTTGTGAATAAATGTTGGTAATTATTAAAATTGTTATAAAAATATATAATTCTAATAATAATAGATAAGTTATAAGTATTTATTAACACAAACATCCCATACGCTACTGAAGCAGGTAAGTCAAATTAACGTATCTAAATTCTTTGACATCTAATCTTTGACAAGTAATAAATAAAAGCTAAAATGCAAGAAAAATATAATTTAGTTAATTTAAGTGAATTTCATAAATGATGTTTACTACACGTATGTATATTATATAGTCACTTACTAGCGAAAAGTTGTTCCATTATTTCACTCAATTTTTGCCGAGATCTACCGCACGCGGTACACAACTATGTTTACCAGAGTTTTTTTCGATAAATCACGACTAGTAATCACTGTTAATTTAAGTTCTGCCACAATTTCCATCTAGATTTACTACCTTTATAGAACTATCAGTAGTAGAATAAATAATAAATAACATAAAATAAGCTCCGTAAAGACTGACAAATCCACAAAATTTCAAATCAAATTCAAATGTGTCAAATGAATCGTCAAACAGAACTGTCATGGATCCCCACCCTAAAGTGCTTTTTCCGCCCACCATGCATGAATACATGGATAGCATTATGCTCCTTCCTTAGTCTTCTTATTCAAAGATAGCAGCGTACATCCAGTGTATCCGGTCCAATGGATCCTGTCATGTTAAGTTGCACCCAAAATTCCAAACACACGTGCTTTGATTAAGGTTTGCAGAGTTTCAGCATTTGCCATAAAATAGCGAGCAATTTGTTACAAAACCATATAAATTATATATCACTGTAATCACCAAACTTCAATCTATTTGCGTATTGTAACGGAATTTTAAATTACGTCTTTATTTTCGAGAAAATTTAGTCCAAATATAAGGAATATTTTGTTGATGTTTGACCATAAAATCTTAAAAATAAAAAATTTGTCTAAAATGTGCTACAATACGGATATAATATAATCCTTTACATAGTTGGATAACAAATTGTGTCTAGGTGTAAGATGATCTAAGATTTTTTTTAAATAGACTGAAATAGTGAATTTTTTTTTTGTTTCAAAGGACTTTTTGGCTACAATAATGGAAGCAGGAGGTTGTACGGAGCCTCCCGAAGAAAACATGGGACCGGATGCTTTTTACGTGGAAGAGGCTCAAGCCACGTTGGCTCACGTCCAAGAGCTAGGCTTGAGCGTTGTGGCTCAGCGCTGTTTGCTGGCTAATGGTGGCTATGAAGTAGCCGCTCCCACCCCCTCACCTAACAAGCGAAAAAACGACTTTATAGGTAAAGTATTCGTCCTCGTCAGGGTTGGGTAGGTAGAAAATTTTATATTTGCTACACGTAGAAAATTAATTTTATTATTTAAAATTTATTTCCTACAATCTTTACATGTCCAGACTTAAAAAATTTGTTTTGTATATTGTATGTTCCCAGATTTTATACATTTTCTATATAATATTCTACATTTTTACGCACTTTTCTACGTACACGTAGAAAATTAATATTCTACGCGTCGTTACCCAACCCTGGTTCTAGTATTTATAGATTAATAATTTTTATTTTTTTTTGAATGAATACACTATCTAATATAGAAAAATTCGTGAGTGTTGAGAAGGCTAAAAAGAAAACAATTATATTTTGTACGCCTTGTACAGGGTGGCTCGAATTCCACGCTCATCATTGGGATTTCGGAAACCGTAAGAGATGGAGGATCGGTTAAATGGAGGCAAAGTTGCGCAATTTGATGCTGAATAAAATGCCGTATTGCATTTTGAAAAATTCCGAATATATTCGAAAAAAAAAACCCGGTATTTTCAATTTTGTTTTCTATTGTTTCCTGGCTTTATTTGTTAAGATAACTTAAAATGAAAAAAACATTATCATGGCCACTCTTTCTGCTCCATAGCTCTGTGTGATTAAATATCGACTCTGACGTTTCGGCTTCTGGCGACCATCATCAACTTAATTTTTTCAAATACGGATCTGATTTTTTTTCAATTTAATTAAATCCTTTCATCACTGTTAAAACACTATATATAGTCACTTTGATATTTGCCGACGTTTCGTACAGAAAATTCCATCACCAGAATATTCTATGCTAAAAAAAAATAAAAATTCAATACGGCATTTTATTGAGCATCAAATTGCGGAACTTTGCCTCCATTTAACCGATCCTGTATATCTCTTACGGTTTCCGAAATCCCAGTGATGAGCGTCGAATTCGAGCCACCCTGTACAGTAGGCACTTTAATATCTAGGAGCACTGAATTTCTCTAAACCTACCTCCCCCATGGTACTCAGGGATTCCCCGGGCAGTACCAAGAAGAACGAGGTAACGTCCATTCTGAAAAGAAGAAACGTCGAACAGCATCTGTCTCAAGAGGAGGCGTACGACTTGTACTCTGAGGAATCAGGGAGTCAGGCTTATAGTGAGACCAGTGACGATTCTGGTAGTAGAAGGACACGTCAAAAGTACGACTCGAACGACGAAGAGTCAGATTTGGACGAATTTGGGGTAAGATTCGTGTTTTGTACGTGTAAAAATAGTTCTTTACGTGTAAAAATAGTTTTTTCCGTGTAAAAAATAGTTTTTACGTTTTAAAATAGTTTTTAAACTGCAAAAAATAATTTTTTACGTGTAAAAAATAATTTTCTACGTTTAAAAATTAGTATACTACTTGGAAATATAGTTTTTACGTGTAAAAATGGTTTTTAGGTGTAAAAATACAATATAATCGAAAAAACGGCGTCAGCGATGACTATGAAATGAAAACGTGTAAAAAATTGTTTTTTACATTTAAAAATAATTTTTAAACTGTCAAAAATAGCAAAATAAAAACACTAAATCACCACAATACACCAAAACAATTTTACTTTTACACTGGACGCGCGTTTCGCTTATCATGTTAGCATCATCAGCAGATGATTATAAACTAAAGTACAATCTACAAGTTGAGCGTTTATATACTCACTCAGTGGACACCGAGTGGGCGTGGCAAAGTCTAGCCAACCGAGTCAGAGCCCACTGAGCGTAACAGTTAGATTTCCGCTACTAGAGTAGTAGGAACAAGGAACTTGAAGGAATTGGACCGTTGTCTCTGTTCATACTATCTCTACATTTATTAATTCTGATGCTTTCATATACATCTAATTGCCTGTAATTTGAGACTTGTTTAATTAATTTTAAATTATTAAGATCTATACAATGTTCTTTATCAACAATATGTTCGGCAACGCAAGATTTATCCGGTCTACCATATCTTATCTGAGCTAATGAGAGCTGGCTTGGCTCTGACTCGTTTGGCTAGATCTTGCCACGCCCACTGAGCGAGTATATAAACGCTGAACTTGTAGATTGTATTTTAGTTTATAATCATCTGCTGATGATGCTAACATGGTTAGCGAAACGCGCGTCCAGTGTAAAAGTAAAAGTGTTTTGGTGTGTTGTGGTGATTTAGTGATTTTATTTTGCTGTGTCACACCAAAGGTTCCAACCCTCAACTGTAATGTCAAAAATAGTTTTTTTCTTGTAAAAAATAGTTTTCTACGTTTAAAAATTAAGTTATTACTTATAAATTAGTTTTTTACGTGTCAAATAGTTTTTTTACGTGTAAAAATACACCATAATCGAAAAAAAAACGGCGTCAGCGATGGCTATGAAATGAAAACCGCTTTCGCTTTATATTAAAATTATACAGGGTTCGGCAATAGTGCGTCGGGCATGTGTAGCTCCTAGAATAAAAAACTTGGGAATTTTGTTTGTTGGGAAGTATGTACTAGGATGTATTTCAGGAAAATATTTTAACTTCTACAAGGTGTTTTAAAAAAGTGTGAGTGGATCGGGATGATTTTTTTTAATGGAACACCCTGTATATTATTGCATTTTTGGCTTTCTTTCAGATCACTTTACATAATCCTATAATAAGATTTGAGTAAATATATTTCAATAGTTTCAGAGATATTAATAAATAAATAAAGAAAAATATATATTTTTCGGCTTTTTTTTAAATGAATTGAAATCAAAACTATATTAGGTATTTACTTTAGATGGTTTGTACTTACTTTGCTATAAATATGGTGATCGTAAATCATACAGGACGTTCAAAATTCTACGCCAAACTTTCTAAAATATATAATATTTTTTCTTCGTTTTCTAAAATGGAACACCCTGTATATTATTGTTTTATTAGATGGAGAGCTAAAAAATCTATATTTTTTGTGTGGTTTCGCAGATATACGCAGTATTATTTTATATGGCTTTTTCAACGATAAAATACCAGAGAAAAATCATTGGGTGACTGTATAGAGAATATCATCGATGTTCATTTCCAAGCCAACTAGACGCCGTTTTTTTTTCGATCATAAGGTAGCTTTTTGCGGCGCGTAAAAAATAGTTTTTAACCTGTAAAAATAGTTTTTAGGTGTAAAGATATTTTTTTTACGCGTAGAAAATAGTTTTTTACGCGTAAAGAATATTTTTTTACGTGTAAAAAATTCCAGGGTAGCAGCCAGATAAGCGGAAGCAGTTTCGACGTGTCCGAGGTCAGACAGGCGTTGTTGTCAGATCTGGGGGAGTACACCCCAGCTCAGATCACTACGGGGCCTCACAACGTGCTCTATCACTTTGTTCACTTGGATTTGACAGAGGGCGTCCTTATCGGGCCTGTCGAATGTTCCACGCTGTCACAAACCTATGACGTCATTCTGAACAACTTCAAAAAGTGCTGTCAAAACATACACGGCATTTTTCAGAATACGCTACGTTTTAAGGTACCTAAACCTTTTTTTAACCTGTCAAAAAATGAAGTTAATCTAGTGGGCAGCTGTAATTTTTTTAGGAAAAAATCTAGTCGGCCGCTGTCACTTTTTAGGATGTTTCTAATATTGTTTTATTTGACATTGCCCTACTGCAATACGTTATTATCTAGATTATTATTATTATCATTATTATCACTAGATTCTTAATCTAAAAATATTTTTAGACTTGACATGTAATGCTTTACATTTTATTTTTTAATTTCAAATCGGTGAGTTTTATAAAAAAAATACAAGAGATAAAAAAGTTTCTAAACAAACTAAACTATCCAAATTAATTTTTTTGCATGTGTTTGATAAGATTTTTCTTTAAATTTCGTTAACAAGAATGATAGGGGTAGTTTATTTCAACCCCTTCCACTCATTTTAAAAAAGTGAAAAAATTACCAGAAAGTGTGTTTCCATAACAGTAATGCTTCCATAAAATTTCATTAGTCTATCTCTTTTCGTTTTCAAGATAAAAAATAAGAACATTATTTTTCCGCCATCTTTGTACGCGATATCTCCCTAATGGTTGACTTTTGACCCAACGTTTATGAAGCAAACTACCCTTTATTTTGAACAAGGAATCCCCCTGAAGTTTTTTCGCATTTGTTTTGAACACCCTGACCAGCGCTCCACAGTGCGGCGGATGGTATTCTAGCGGGACAAAATCTCAAGAGCAATGTTTGGGACTTAAAATCTAAGAACGTAGCAAATGGTCTAATATATAGCAACTATATGGTTAAATTTATTTATTTATTAACAACTTAATTTATTAATAAATGAATACAAGATAATAAAACTATGATATTATTCGTACATGACACACAAAAACAGTATTTTAAACTATTGCCAAATACATAAAATTATGATATCAGGTGAAATACTTACAAAAAACTCTTTAGCAGTTATTTTTTAATTACTTTGTAATCTTGTGACACCCTCTATATTTTATTTTATAAAATTATATTTTATTTTAAAAATAATAATTAAGATAGATATTTTAATTTTAATTTTAACACTCGGTAATTGTAAATTCATATATAGTAAGTATCTAAGACAATTTTTTAAACTCAGTGCCTTTTGATGGAGTTGTTTTGTTTTTATACTATCCGATTGAAATGAATCTTTTTGGGCATTCACCTGTTAAGCTTGAACTCCCTGTGACTGTGACTACCTGTGTTGGTAACTATTGGTAACTCAAAAGATCTACATCATTCAATATATCGATATTTGAAAAAAAGCGAAAGTTAGATATCTGCAGAACAAAGGCACGAAGGATTTTAACAAATAATATACGTACAGTAGAAAAGTACATACCTTTGGCAATCTTCAACATAATTTGGCTTTCTAATAAAATGTATAAGCACTTGTAAATATTTTGTTCTCGTATGATCTCTGCCTTGCTGAGCAGAAAACGACCAAATTTGGTTGATAAAAATGTATCGAAATACAAAGAATATTCGTGCATTTTTGTATCAATTGGAATGTCTACTATTTATTCTTAACAGTACACATTTTTTGGCTTATTTCTAACCAAACGCTTTTGTCCCGCTAAATTTATCTTCCAACGCACTGTGCGCTCGTCCGTCAAATGCAAAAATAGCTGTCACTGTCTAAAATCTTTAGCGCCAACTTCAACTCGGTCCCTAGATGACGTAAAAAAACTGACAGTGCAGGAAGATAGGAATCGAACTATCCTTATCTCTATAGTATCCTTGAGTCAAGGCGACTTTTTTTTAATCGTTTTTTTTAATTTTTACATATTTATTTTTACTTTTTACATATTTATTATTGATTAATACAATTTTTAGTAATGTGTTTCTTCATTTTTTTTAAATTACTTATACGCACATTTCAGCTAAATCGGAAAAAAAGTTTATAATAATATAGTATCTAATGTTGTATAGATAATGAATGGTACAGAACCTTTCTTTCGTACAGAACCGTCTCGCATTTGACCATTTTTTTTTTCGATCGTATGGTACTAATTAATATATTATTTATTTTCCAGAACATGTCAGCTCAGGAAATAGCCAAAAGCCTGATGAATAAAAGTCTGATAGCCATCAAAGAGTACGGTACCCTCTTTGAGTGTCCCTTCCTCGATGAAAAGGACAAAAAGGGACGGGTATCTTACTGGGTGGTTGGAAGACTTTTTTACATGCCCCACCCCAAGGAAGTATACGTGTGTTATCAGGATTCCGTGCCCCAAAACGTGGTGGAACTGGCTTTTAAAATCAGCCTGTATAATAAAGTGTGAAGAAGGTTTTTATTTGACAGAGTTTGAAGGTGTAAATATGCAAAAAAAAATGGAGAAAAATAACCTGAGGATGATTATAGAGAGAAATATCAGAGGTTAATAGAGAATTTTGTGTCCTAAGACCATAAAATATTGTGAAAAATGGTGAACAAGTTATATCTCGCTGTGAAATTCACATTTTTTCGTGTTAAAACTATTTTTTACACATAAAAAACTGTTTAAAAATAAATAAAAAATATTCTGAATTTTTGCACATAAAAAACTGATTTTTCTAGGTAATAAAAGTAGTTTTTTACGTGTAAAAAATAGTTTACTACGTAAAAGAAATAGTTTTTTACGCGTAAAAAATGACAATTAACGTTTATAGAAACTAGTTTCTTTTTTCGACATAAAGTACTATTTTTTTGCGTAATAAAAGTAGTTTTTTACGTGTTAAAAATAGTTTACTACGTAAAAGAAATAGCTTTTTACGCGTAAAAAATTATAATTAACGTTTATAGAAACTAGTTTCTTTTTTCGACGTAAAAACTATTTTTTACACATAAAAAACAATTTTTTTTTCGTAATAAAAGTTGTTTTTTACGTGTAAAAAATAGTTTACTACGTAGAAGAAATAGTTTTTTGGCGTGTAAAAAATGACAATTAACGTCTATAGAAACTAGTTTCTTTTTTCGACGTAAAAACTATTTTTTTACACATAAAAAACTTTTTTTTGCGTAATAAAAGAAGTTTTTTACGTGTAAAAAATAGTTTACTGCGTAGAAGAAATAGCTTTTTTTGCGCGTAAAAAATGACAATTAACGTTTATAGTTTTTTTTTCCACGGAAATAACTATTTTTTACACATAAAAAACTAATTTTTCTACGTAATAAAATATTTTTTTTATTTAAAAAACTTACTACGTAGAAGAAATAGTTTTTTTGCGCGTAAAAAATGACAATGTTTATAGAAACTAGTTTCTTTTTTCGACGTAGAAAGCTATTTTCTACACATAAAAACCTAATTTTTCTACGTAATAAAAGTAGTTTTTTGCGTGTAAAAAATAATTTACGATGTAGAAGAAATAGTTTTTTTGCGCGTAAGGAATGACAACTAACGTTTACAGAAACTAGTTTCTTTTTTCGACGTAAAAACTATTTTTTACACATAAAAAACTGTTTTTTGCGTAATAAAAGTAGTTTTTTACGTGTAAAAAATAGTTTACTATGTAGAAAAAATAGTTTTTTTCCGTATGAAAAATGACAACTAACGTTTACAGAAACTAGTTTCTTTTTTCGACGTAAAAACTATATTTTACACATAAAAAACAATTTTTTTTCGTAATAAAAGTTGTTTTTTACGTGTAAAAAATAGTTTACTACGTAGAAGAAATAGTTTTTTTGCGTGTAAAAAATGACAATTAACGTGTATAGAAACTAGTTTCTTTTTTCGACGTAAAAACTATTTTTTTACACATAAAAAACTATTTTTTTGCGTAATAAAAGTAGTTTTTTACGTGTAAAAAATGGTTTACTACGTAGAAGAAATTGTTTTTTTTTGCGTAAAAAATGACAATTAACGTTTACAGAAACTAGATTCTTTTTTCGACGTAACAACAATTTTTTTACATATAAAAAACTATTTTTTTTGCGTAATAAAAGTAGTTTTTTACTTGTAAAAAATAGTTTATTACTACGTAGAATAAATAGTTTTTTGCGCGTAAAAATGACAATTATTAACGTTTATAGAAACTAGTTCTTTTTTCGACGTAAAGTACTATTTTTTTACGCGTAAAAAACTCATTTTTACAATGAAAACACTTTTTTACGCATATTTTTTCTACGTCCGCAGTTATAGAAAAAAATATGAATTTATATCACTACATTTCGGCATTTTATTGACCAGCCTGCATAATAAAAAAAAGCCATAAAATAATGAAAAAAAATGGTGAACGAAATATGTCTCGCTTCGAAATTCACTTTTTTACGTGTAAAAATTATATTTTACACATAAAAAACTAATTTTTCTACGTCCTAAAAGTATTTTTTACTTGTAAAAAATAGTTTACTACGTAAAAGAAACAAACGCACGAGTATAAAAAATGTAAATTTTTACACAAAAAACTCAATTTTCAAAGTAACAAAAGTAGTTTTTTATGTGTATAAAGTAGTTTATTAAGTGTATAAAATAGTTTTTAAGATGTGTAGGAACTAGATCTTTTTCGATAAAAAAAAATAATTTTTTACACGTAAAATATATTTTTGTCACGTAAAAAAATACTTTTTACGTTTTATAAAAACGTAAAAAACCTACGTCCACAGATTAGTAATGCTTCTTTAAAAACGCTTTAAACTGTTAAGGAACATTGCTGAAAAGAAATTTTAATTTATTTCACTATAATTTTAACCATCTATGATTTTGACTACGTCTTCTGGCAATTAAAAAATGTATTAAAAAAATATATGTAGGGATTGACCAGACAGAAATTATTACCGATTATTACTTCAAAGGCTACCGTGACGTCGTTTTTTTTTCTCGATCAAACAGTAAACAGTTTGTATTTATTTCAGAATAATAGGACATCCTGTATAATTCTTTAGTAAATCAACAATTTTATCTCATTTAAGGGGATTGTTGTATCGTTAATAAATACAGAAAAAAAATGATATAGTTTATTTATATTAACAGTTAACAACGAATAAAGTGTAATAAAATTTATAAATACTTTTAGGCAACATTTCTAGTGAAAATATTATTGTAATTTTTTAGTCTCTAAATAAAAAAGTCAAGGATATTAAAAAAAAGCATAAAAAATCACAATATTATGAAGGTATAGTTTGTATTAAACATCCTCACTGTCCATACTGTCATCTGGAATGGGTTCAATGGATTCAAACACAAATTTTAAGACTCCACCAGCAAATTTGCTGCCATAGTGACCCGCCCAAAACTGGGTATCTTTACCCTGATGCCGAAAATACAGGGCATTTATATCTTTAGGGTAATCCTTCCATTCAATTTCAACCTGCAGAAAAAAACTTATAAATAAAAAATTTGATTTCTTTCAATACATTTTCTGTAGTTAAATCAGCGCCTTAAAATCGTCTACAGGGTGGCTCATTAGTGCGAGGAAGTCAAGTCAGTAAGATATAAAAATATGCGAATATCTGCAAAACTGTTAAAAATTTAGGAACACTTTAAATAGAAAAAACGTTCACTGTTTCATTCTGCATCTAAGCGAAAAATAATATACAGGGTGTTGCGTTTAAAAAACACGAGATATAGCATTTTAAACATTGCGATGTTGGCGACGCCATAAAAATACCCTGTATAAGGTAATGTAAGTTTTCCTTAGTGGATTTATTCTGTTCCTAGGTATTTTGAGAAAATATAACTAAGTATTATTAACTAATACTTTTTCAGATATAGATTTAGTGTTTTTAACAACAAAGTTTCAGTAAATATGAAATAGAATGGCAACACTGCATAGTGCTTCAAATAAAAATAGTGTACAATAATATGCAGAATTAAAATTTTATAATAACAAAGATATCCTTCACTTCCTCACACTAATATGGGCCACATAATACAACACAACATACCTTCGTCCATTGTGGGTTTGAAAATTGCTGAATAATACCCACTTCCATTTTATAATTGACAGAAGGTTCTTCTCTATCAAGAGAGCCCCCAGGAAATTGTTGGTTGTAGGAAAAATGGTGATCGGACTTTTGTAACAAATCCCTAGCGCTTTCAACAGGGGTTTCACAAATCACATAGAGCCTGTACACACTTCCACAGTCGAACCTGCCACAATACCATTCACTGGCGTAGATTTTTGGGGTGTATTTCTTTATAATATACGATAGAAGATGTTTTTTGGCTATATCTATTATCTGAAAGCGATAGAAGAGAAAAAATAGTTCAAAATTAGTAAAAAGATCACTACTTACTTGGTATTTAGTACACCAGTGGTAAGATGTTGTAAAACAACTGGCACAGTTATTAAATTCAGGAATATCTAAATTTAGAGGATCACATCCGCTTGGGATATCTTCAATTATAATTCTATCACCTCCATTTGCCGTTATGCTCCAGTGCTTAAATTTTTCTTGCCCATTACCATTCTTAATTAGATTTTTAAAATTGTCTGTAGTAAAATAACAGTAAAACACATACCAAGGCAGATTTTTCGCTTTTTTTGGAAATTCTCTTTCGTTATAGATATGCTGCCACAAAGTATTAGATTTAGCTAAATTACACCAATATTTACATACTAACGAACAGTTCAGAATCTCTCTAGGCTCCAAATATGAAAATATATTAAGTATTATTTCTTCAGGAAGTAGAATGTTGTTCAGGATTGCACCATTTAACGAATCATCTTCTATAGTAAACTGACCGTGAAATTCCATGTTTTCTGGAGATTCAGGAGTTAGATCGCCTCTTATTATTTTTATTATAGGCTTAAGAATATCCATAGTCTTCTTATTCCATCAAACGAAGTCTCTTAAGTGTGTGTCTACTGTTTAATTTAGAATATGACTCATAACAAAGGTGTATTTGTCGGTAAATATCATATTTACATTGAGAAGAATGGATAGGTGCATTCTAAAATTACCAATAAAGGTCCTGATTTTATCACTCTACAAATACAGTTTAAAATAAATATTTGTCTATCCAGATTTTATTTATTTATGTCTCTGTTTGCGTATATTTGTTCGTTTAGATTTCTTAGGTTATATTTTTAAATGGTGTTGTCAAAGTCAAAATTTTTATAACCACTGATCATAGATAGAGCCGTTAGAAAGGAATCTGTAATTGATGTATATTTGGTTGCATACATTATATTTTGTTTGGTTAGAATTTTCCAAGAATTTTCTAACTAAATTAGAAATTATTTCAAAATTTTCAAAGCAGATAATTTAAAGTGGACGGATAAGGTATTTATAAAATACAGCCATGCCAGAGAAAAACGCTATCGTGCTATTGGCAGAAATACGAGACCTTAAACAACAGCTAAAGGAAAAAGAACAGGAATTATCAGCATTACTAGCAACTCAGAAAGATTCTGTTTTGGTACGTTTGATTTATCCATAATATAGCATTAAATCAGGGATGTTTTATTCTAGGAAAATAAGTACTGTAACAATGCTTTGTCCGCTGAAGAAATTACTCGGTACAGTAGACAGGTACTTGTGCCAGAAATAGGTATAGACGGACAAGCTTTACTAAGAAATGCAAAGGTACTAGTAGTAGGTGCAGGAGGTCTCGGATGCCCTGCAAGCGTGTATCTGGCAAGTTCTGGAGTAGGTCAACTAACAATAGTTGATTATGATGAAGTGGAGCTTTCAAATTTACACAGACAGATATTGCACAGTGAAGATGATATAAATCGACCGAAAGTTGAGTCTGCTTACGATAAATTACACAGTATAAACAGATCTATAAAAGTTATACCTTTAAAGTTACACGTAGACAGTGATTCAATAAAGAAACTACTTGGCAGCAACAAATATGATGTTGTGGTTGATGGAACTGATAATGTAGCCACGAGGTATCTTCTTAATGATGCCTGTGTCTTGAACGGGATACCTTTGGTATCGGGAAGTGCATTGCAACTCGAAGGTCAATTGACAGTTTACAATTACAAAGGGGGTCCATGTTATAGGTGTCTGTTTCCAGTGCCTCCTCCTCCGGAAACTGTGACGAGTTGTGGAGATGGTGGAGTGTTAGGCCCTGGTATGGTATTACATTATACAGGGTGGCGCCTCTCATATGACGCGGAGGCTTTGAGGAGAACGATAGTTTGTATTCAAATGAAATTTATGGAGGTTATGAAAGTTAGTTTAAGATAGAATTTGCAAAGTTGTGTTTTTTAATGAGACACCCTGTATATTAATTGATTGACAATGGTTACTTTAACTGCATATCAGGCTATACAGGGTAAATTATAATTATTTAGGTAGGTTTTATGGAAATTAAAAATTTGTTTTTAATTTTAGGAAATGTTAAATATTTCAAAATCCTTACATTTCAGTAATATTCCTCTCTAATAAACTCACCTTTATTTTCTTAGAATCCAAAAATCAATTAAAATACAGGGTGTGCCATTACAAAAAACAAAACTTTAATGCCTAACTTTTTTTGGAGACACCCTGTAGAACTCTATATATTCTTAAAAAATGCTTTAAGTTAACCTGCATAAGCTCACAAAGTTTTATTTCAATTCAAATTACCGTTCTCCTTATACAGGGTGATTTATACAATATTTCCATAAAACAAGCTCATATTTTTTTAGTCCCCGGTATAATAGGGGTGTTACAAGCCTTAGAAACAATTAAAATCATCACAAATTCGCCCGGAGTACTATCCGGAAGACTTCTTTTGTTTGACGGTTCCAGGACCAAATTCCGGGACATAAAACTAAGACCTAGAAACACGGAATGTAACATGTGTGGTGATGATCCAGTTATCAAAGATTTGGTAGATTATGAACAGTTTTGTGGCGCAGCTGCTCACGATAAAGTACGATATATGCTTAAAAAAAAATTGGCGTCCCAGTAACCTTTGAGAAAAAAATATTCGAGGGCTATTCGACGCCGTTTTTTTTTCGTATGTTTTTAAACGAAAATTTTAGGTTATTAATATAGATATTTTGGAAAATAAAGAGCACGTTAATGTCGAGGAATTTTCTAAAAAGTTAGGAAAGCGTTTGGTGCTTGATGTAAGGCCTGTTATACAATTTCAAATGTGTGGGCTTCCTAAATCGTATAATTTTCCGTATGACTGCATAGACAAACAGGAAAATTTGGAAAAATTGCGACATCTAATAAAAGAGGAAAATTCTGACTTAAAAGATGGTATTTTTAAGGTTTTTGAAATTGTTTTTTTTTGTTAAAAAATATTTTTTAGTGTATGTTATATGTCGAAGAGGTAATGATTCACAAAGGGCAGTGAGGAAACTCAAAGAAAACTTGAGTGATTTGCCAGTGAAGTTTTTCAGTGTCAAAGGGGGTTTGCAGGAATTTTCCAGAAAAATTGATCCTGATTTTCCAGTGTTTTAGACACTTTTATGGCATTTTTGTACTTATTTGTGCACTTGCTTTACGTCGTGTACTTATTTGTGCTTTCAAATATTTTTCTGTATTTTTTTAATAAATTTTTAACGTAATTTTTCCAAAAAATTATTCATTTAAGTAAATTCCTTCACCATTTTGTCAAGAAATCATATATTAGAATAAAATTATTTTAAAACCACTTTATTGTGTTTAATTCAAATATATCATTATTTCTTAATAATAATGATGTGTACAGAAACTTTATTTAAATTTTAATTACAGTTACATATATAGAAGTTATTGCAATAATATTCATAATTAAATAATTTTTTTAAGGAATTTGGTATCACAGACTAATTTATAATACCAGTACAAAAATTCGGTTATTTATAGAAAAAAATATAATATGTATTTACAATAATACAATAAAGAATCATTATTTATATTTTTTATAAAAATAAATTTAATGTTAAATATAGTATACAGATTTATGCAACCAGATATACAACTTCGTATTTTGGGTTACCTAACAATAGAAATTTAAATGTTTTTTTATTAAATTTCGAAATAAAATAGTACCTCAGACAAAAACCAGTCAAACGTTTCTAAAAATTACTGAAATATTGTGATATTTTATTAACATAACGCTTTCTTTAATATTTACATTATATTACAGTTTTTTAAAGTGATTTAAAAAAGTATTTCTCCTTTATACGTACGGGTACTACTACTCTAGTTTAAAATTAAATATATATTCTTTAGTAATATACGGGTAAATTTTATAACAATTATTATCAAGATATCGACCTAAATCAAGAAGTTTCGCGCCGATAAGGTATCAGTACCCTAGATGATCGTACCACTCTCACTATCGCACAGTCCCAGTCCAAAACATGATGCTCCAGACGTCTGATCGACGTGATTTTGACCCCTGTTCCCTGATAACGTCGCTGATCGTTCGTCAAGACATTGATAGTACTACAGATAGGCATAGTAGCACCGGCCAGCGAGTATGACGAAGTCCGCGTGCATCCAGTCGATTTCTGTTTGGAATCAGGCCCATATCCACCTGTTTTCCTTCTTGTTCGGTTTCTGGGTACTGTCCAAGAGGCTGGTACGATGGTTGTGGAGGCCGCAGGACTCTGCGGAGCTTAGGGCAAGAGATACGCCGCCTGCGTGTCTGGTGGACTCGTCTTTGGGACAACATAAGCACGTCAAATTGAAGGTGAGTGAATGATATATATTATGGTACTACCATTACTACAAATAAGTAGTACTGAACGTGTTGGGATTTAAATAAACTGATATTTTTCAACGGAATATTGATCTAGTAAATGGGTTAAGTATTAAGTATGTGTTTACTAATTTGTTTTACCGTTATTGTTTATTATATACAGGGTGTGTAACTGTATCTGTATACGTGCACAAAAAATAAAAAGAGTTAATTCAATTTGAAATTGTAACATGCGGTTCATAACGACAATTTGACTCTAAATACCATGAGTGTGGTACCAAATTATTCGTAAAAAAATGCTTTTTCCAAATATGCTAATGAGCTACCCTTGTTCCATTTGAAAAAATTGAAATATAATTAAAAATACAATCTTTAAACCGACCAGGAAAAGACACGAAAAACATTAGACGATCAAATATATTTTTCTAAGGCTCCTTGATTAAAAACTAGTGTTTTTAACACAGCCATGGCACACTAGATTGAAATTTAACATACGATTTTTTAAGCGAAAATGTCAAAAGTTGACATATGATATGTTATTCTACTCAGAGTGTCATTTTCTATGGAATAAACTAAAAATATGGGGTGCCGTTTAAAAATTAAAAGTTGTAGTCATTTCCGGAGAATCAGGAAATTACCAAAAACAAAATCTAATGTCGTTTTTTATCTGAAAAAATAAAAAAGGTATAGGTGAGCCATTTTCGAGACGCGCCTGGTATAGTTAAAAATATCCTAATGAATTTCATAATGAGTTTTTTTCACAGGATGAGTAAATTGAGAAATAATGATTGATTATATCGGGTATAGGAGGTAATAATCTTTTAGCAATTATATTTTTTGTTTTTTATATGAATTTATGTATAGACGATCAATGAAAAATTTGTATGTATGGAATTCAAGGGAAAAGCCTAATTAATTTACATAATATTTCATAAAATATTAAAGTTATTTTACTTAACTTTGACGTAATTTTTGGAAAATTCCGCTATAAACATATTGCAAAATTATAATAAACTTATTTTTTTATATTATAAGATTGAAAACTAAATAATTAAACGTTGAAATTGCTTTTAGTTATTTTTAATTTAAAATTTACATTAATTTTTAATTTGACTTAACTGTGAAAATTTTTATTCTTCTCTATTATTTGAGATATTTTTTTTTCTGTGTCATAAACCTCCTAATTGGGGACATCTTGTATTATATAGTTTGTAGAAAAATGTTGATACATCAAGTACAAATACAGATTAGTAAATATATGATTCAATTTCTAAAAAGTACTTCAAACAATTAAGAATACAAAGTACATCAGAATATATAAAGCATTTGTTATTTTTACGTTCACAGTCTGTACAAAACATACATACAAAAAAATTCAGACATTTTAGGAAATTCATTTGAAATTTTGAAAATAATTTTTTCCGTTCGCAGTTTTATATAACTATTCCAAAAAATTATATCAGAGATACAAATAAAATATTTTTATATAAATTTTTGATAGTCAAAAAATCTAATTCATTTTAATTCAAATATAAAATAGTTTACTCTGTTTTAATCATTGTATATTTCATAATATATGGTATAGAGGATATATTGAGACATATTTAACAATTTCGCGCATTTTGGCTGAACTAATTGATAAATGCATTCATATCTTTTGACTTTTGTGACACCAAAAACAACACCAGATATAAATAAACACCTGTGGTGTAAGAGAACACACGTATACAGGGTGATGTAACCTGAAAAGTTTGATGCGGATATGGATGAATTTCAGTACTGTCATCGGAAGGAGTAGAGCCAGGCATAGTTGGCAAATGTGAAGGCTCTTGGGGATGTAGAGTAAGTACCAGTCAAGCCCAATGAATGTGATCCAAGTAAATGCATCATATATGACGTAATCTTACAATAAACAACAATGTGTCTAATTTTTCAGTTACTTACTTTGAGTTCCATATTTACTCTTTTAAGAAGCTTTTTATAACACTCTTTCTGATGTTTCCAGGGTGTCAAACTTCACTACGTTGAGGCAGGTTCCAAAGACAACCCTGTGGTACTTCTCCTGCACGGTTTCCCGGACTTTTGGCTCAGCTGGCGGTACCAAATTCCAACCTTATCCAGACACTTCCGCGTTATAGCCCTGGACCTCAAAGGTTTCGGCGATTCCGACAAACCAGCTTGGAGAAGCAGCTATAAAATCGACACAGTCCTGGAAGAATTAACTCAGTTTGTTTACTCTTTGGGTGTGTCAAGTTGTACAGTGATTGGACACGATCTTGGAGCTTTGTTGGGGTGGTACTTAGTGCACCAAAACTCTTCTATTGTGAATAAGTTTGTTTCTGTGTCTTGCCCACATCCTAACGTCTACTGGAATGCTTCCAAGAGTGTCAAGTGGTTGAATTACGTTCAATTACCTTATCTTCCTGAAATAGATGCTCTGAAAGAGGACGTGAAGATTATAGATCAATATTTTAAGCATCTGGGACCTAAAGATGTTGATGCGTATAAGTACACGTTCTCGCGCCAGGACGATTGGACTGGACCGTTGAACTACTACAGGAACTTGCCTCTGTCCAAGATCAGCGAGCCATTGAAACAAGTCCAAGTTCCTGTGGTGCTTGTGGTGGGAAGCAAGGACCCGTTTGTCCATCTGGAAACCGTAGTAAAGTCCACAGAGTTCTGCGAAACCTTTCGACTTCAAATTGTGGACGATTGTGGCCATTTTCCTCACCAGGAAAACCAGCAAGCTTTCAATAGTCTTCTAGTTAAACATTTGGTGGATAGTAGGAGGTCTTCGGCGGTGGACGGGGGGAGTGTGACCTCCCCGTCGAAACGCCTGATTAGTGGACTGTTTGGTGCCGTGTCCAACACGGTAAAGTACGGCAACACTGTGATCGGGAATGTGCAGAAAAAAACTAATGATGTGGTAAACAGCATTCCCTCTTTTAATCTCAACTATAACAACTCATCGTCTCAGAGCTGATCATGTGTGATTGTTTTTTATAGCTCTTATTTATTTATATACGTCTTTTTTATTGTTATTTGTTGTTTTATATGTTAGTATAAACTATAATTTTATTATTTCTCGAGAAATTGTTTTTATTATTGGTCACATTGTCCTTTTCTTGTTAGAAGATGTAAGTACGTAAAAAAATGAAACTCTTATTATAAGTAAAATATATAAAAAAAAACGGAAATATTGTTTGTAAAATTTTAAGGAGATTGTATTTTTCTTGACATAATGGTGAATGCGTTTTTTTAAAAATCTTTTGGTAAAGAAACAGGAGGATTTTTTTTAAAAAATATTAATAATGGCAGGAAACAAAAATATATAAAATTTATGTACTTTTAAGATATTTATACGACTAAAAAAATATATTAGTCCAATCTTTTCGTAGATCTGGCTTTTTTAATGTTCTTATTAAAAAAATATATTAATAAATTATTTATTAACAAAACTAAATTATTCTTATTCTATAACAACAAAACATTCTTATTATTATTCACAGCTATGATGTACTATTTTGGCTATCACTTCTAGACAAAAACTGAACTATAACAATGAGATAAGCTATTATAGATGATACAACATATCCTAGCATACTGTGATTCACAGAAAAGAACCTTTTGGCTGTGATCGCGGTCTTTCTGAATGAACATTGCAACGCTAACTCACGTAAGTCTTCTGTGAGGTTCTTGTTTTGATCCCACTGTAGTCTATTCATTAATGACAGACATATATGACAGGTTTTTGAAGCTTCGTGTGAGACACTGTCACCACTTGTAGCCACTGACATGATTAACATCTAAAAAATAGATATACAAGGTGTTTCAAAAAATAATTCTTTCTTTGGGAGATTCGTTAAGTGAAAATAAGATTTATTTTTTATAAAATTTGAAATTTTGAAAATAAATAATACTCAAAAACGCTTCATGTAATGGATGCCTACTATACAGGGTGTCAAAAAAAGTGTATCTAACTTCGGTGGGTGATTCTACAGTTAAAAATAAAACAAATGGTGGTCCTATTTTTTATTCTTATAGAAAAAATTATTACCTAGATTAATTTATTTATCATTTCTTTACATTTTTTATCATTTCGCATTTATCGTTTTGAAACAAACGAAGAGCACCTTTTTTACGTTGAAAAGTCCTAGTCATTTGTTGAAATTACTCTATCTACAGGGTGTCCCACTTAAGATGGATACAAGCCAATATCTTGATTATTTGTTGAACGATATTTTATTAATATAACTGAATTACCACACTATAACAGAATTACCACACTATTTTTTTGACACTGTGTATATATTAATACAAAAAAATACTTACAAAAGGTAGTACGATTCCTGTAATACACTGGGCCAAGACATAGTTCTTTTTCAACCCAACCAATTCACTTTGAAATTCAAAATACACCAACAGCATCAGTACGTAGTGTATTATCAATCCAACCACCATGATGGTACCTACAAAGCAGACAGTACCAAAGACCTTGTTAAATGTGATGACCAACTCGTACAGGTTACTATGTAGTTTCTTCATGTCTTTTATTTGGACTTGGAGTTCTTTCATGTTGGTTTTTCCGTAGAACTTCAGAGTCGTGTTGAAAAGTTTGATGCGGATATGGATGAATTTCAGTACTGTCATCGGAAGGAGTAGAGCCAGGCATAGTTGGCAAATGTGAAGGCTCTTGGGGATGTAGAGTAAGTACCAGTCAAGCCCAATGAATGTGATCCAAGTAAATGCATCATATATGACGTAAACTACCATTAGAGTGAGGTAGAAGACAATTCCAAAGTATATTTTGGGTTTGAATGATTTGATATCGTATCCAAGTTTGTCGTCGATGTTTTGGAGCAACCAAAATATCTTCTTCAATTTTGTCCCTGAAATATTAAAGGTAATTTCTTATATCTTTAATATTTTTTTTTAAAAGGCTGAAGAAGAAATATATTTTTTTATTTATTAATATCTCTGAAACTATCAAAATATATTTAATATTACAAAACAAGTTATTGCCGGTTAAAGCTGGCAATTATTTAATATAAATTTCTAGACACTCTGTATAAGGTTGTAGTATAATTTTTATTATTACAACACAAAATTTAGTAAATAGAAAACCTTCAGTACAATATTTGATTTTAAAAACCTAAATACGCCTAGAAAAATGAGGCATTAATGTTGTTAATGTCTTTTGACAAAATCGTATATATTTCAAAAACGGTAAGATTAAAGTGCGGTAAACCTTAATCAAATTTACCTTTATTTTAACCGTAGAAACTAAAAATGTAATAATATACAAGGCATTCTATTTAAAAAAATACAACTCCGATATTTTTTATTTATTTGGGACACTCTGTACCTTTTGAAAATAATTTAAAATTGGAGCTTTAGCAGTCCTATAACGATCCCATCAGTTACAATTTCTAAAAATCTAATAATTTGGCTATAATACTCCGTGTGGAATAGCGTGAACAACCCTGTATGCATATTTTTCTTTCATACTGGAAACTTGTTACAAATAATATGAATTTTCATATTTTATAAAGCAAAAAATCGTGTAAAATACGAAATAAATTGGATTTTCAATAAATAAAATCCACTAATTAACCCGATTTTACTTATTTCCATGATTTTAAGCAATATTATTTCAAAAATAACATTATCAAGTCGAGTAATACAAACAAATTTTCCCCAAAAAGCCTTTTTATTGCCTAATCTAAAAACATTTATTAAGAAAACCTAAGAAAACCCACAGTTTCATTAAATTTTTCGATATACAAGTAAAAATCTTCAATTACATGTGTCTTTTCTAAGATCGGTTGATATTCGGTCGCAGCACCCTATAAAATACCGACAATTTTGCCAGTTTTGAATAAATAAACTGGCCAGAGACTTGCGGCAAATTATTCCGATTTTCTCGCCAATATTTTCGCGGAAAAACTTGAGTGCGGGTGATTGTTTTTACATTGTGATCTTCCCAGGAGTCTGCAGCGTCTATTAAATGGGTAAGTTTTTCGAAATCTGTAGTTATTTAGCTTATTTCTATCATTTTTTGGTTGAATTTTTATTAATAATTTGTTCTGTCAAATCTTGAGCGTTCAATCGACGGTCAGATATTTCCATGGCACACCACGATGGATTTACGGCGCGCCGCGCCGCGGACAATGTACGTCTTGAGCGAAATCATTCCGATATTTTTAATCAGTGGCAAAAAATACCGATTACTATAATTTCCATATGTTAGGTATCAGGAAAATGTATTTATTTTATATGTTTTGCATTGTACAGGGGAGTTACCCTCTCAAAAAAAGTTGGATTAGGTGGCAAGATATTGAAAATAATAGACCAGAAATTTTATTTTCCATTTTGTCAGAATAATTTTTAAACATATACAGGGTTGTTCACGCTATTCGACAAGCAGTATTATAGCCAAAAATGATTAGATTTTTTGAAATTGTGCGTAAGGGATCGTTGGAGGACTAATTAATTAAAATTAATATTATTTGCAAGAGGTACAGAGTGCCCCAAATAAATAAAAAATATCAGAGTTGTATTTTTTTAAATGGAATGCCTTGTATATTATTAAATTTTTAGTTTCTACGATTATAATAAAGATAAATTATTTCATTAATGTTTACAGAGTGTCCCAAATAAATAAAAAATATCCGAGTTGTATTTTTTTAAATGGAATGCTTTGTATATTATTAAATTTTTAGTTTCGACGATTATAATAAAGGTACATTTGATTAAGGTTTACAGAGTGTCCGAAATAAATAAAAAATATCAGAGTTGTATTTTTTTAAATCGAATGCCTTGTATATTATTAAATTTTTAGTTTTTACGATTATAATAAAGGTGGATTTGATTAAGGTTTACAGAGTGGCCCAAATAAATAAAAAAATATTAGAGTTGTATTTTTTTAAATCGAATGCCTTGTATATTATTAAATTTTTAGTTTTTACGATTATAATAAAGGTAAATTTGATTAAGGTTTACAGAGTGTCCCAAATAAATAAAAAATATCCGAGTTGTATTTTTTTAAATGGAATGCTTTGTATATTATTACATTTTTAGTTTCGACGATTATAATAAAGGTACATTTGATTAAGGTTTACAGAGTGTCCGAAATAAATAAAAAATATCAGAGCTGTATTTTTTTAAATCGAATGCCTTGTATATTATTAAATTTTTAGTTTTTACGATTATAATAAAGGTAAATTTGATTAAGGTTTACAGAGTGTCCCAAATAAATAAAAAATATCAGAGTTGTATGATTTTAAATGGAATTATGCCTTGTATGTTAATAAATTTTTAGTGTCTACGATTATAATAAAGGTAAATTTGATTAAGATTTACCGCCATCTTACCGTTTTTGAAATATTTACGATTTTGTGAAAATGCATTAACAATTTTAATGCTTCATTTCTTTAGGAGTATTTTAGTTTATAAAATCAAATATTTGTACTGAAGTTTTTCTGTTTTCTAAATTTTGTCTTGTAATAATGAAAATAATACTATCTACTTTATACAGAGTGTCTAAAAATTATTTTAAATAATTATACTAGCTTTAAACGGTAATAAGTTCTTTAATTTAAATGGAACACCCTGTATATTTTACGTGAATCAGATGCACAATTTAATTGTCTATCGATTTGTATGATACCAGTTTTACCTATCTCTTCAAGTTTTCGTAGAAAAAACATTTTTGTATAATTTAGACCTTATTTTTTTTAAATTCATTCGGACCTTTAAAAAAACTATTTACGACTTTGCTGTAAAATCAACAGGGCATGGGATTTCGTATGTTTTCAACGACGATGCAACCACCCGGTATATGTCCGCTATTTTTTGTGCTACCCCGCCTGTTATGGGTTGACTCAAATGAGAAAATCTGTTCACTTTACTGAAAAAAGTATACTATACCTTTGGTGAACCCTAAAACCAAACTGATGATCATTGTGACGCATACAAGTGTTAATCCACAATGAACAAAATAATCAGACACCAGTACAGAGTAAGGTACGGTACTTTTCAGTTCGTACTTCAAAAATAACACTCCAATAGCCGCACCAATCCACCCCAGCACACAAAATCCACTAAAAATCTTGTAGAATAACTCGAAATTTTGTTTGGGTCCATTTTTTGGGTAAACCGGAGGACAAACTCCAAAAATTGAGCATAAAACCATCAAAGGGCTTAAAACATCGAACGATTTACTGAAGAAATGTCTTTCCTTCATTTTTGTGATGGCTTTTCTCTCATAGATTTTTGTATGACTAAATGTTTTTTTTGCTACGCATTCCAAAATGAAATTTTTGTTGTTATCAAATATTTACGAGAAGGGATTAAGCGGTATCTTGGGTTCCGATAAAAATAGATATTTAATCATTTTTATATTTTTTTATAAATAGGTATATTAGTTATTAATCCATCTCGGATTGAATCTTATCTATATTTTTAATTTGCACAAAATAGTGACTGTACCTATACTATAAGCATTTGTAGATACCGTATGATCGAGAAAAAACGGCGTCAGCGATGGCTATGAAATGAAGATCGCTGTCATTTTATATGTAAATTTACATGGGAAATGTCATCGATTGTCATTTCCCAGCCAACTGGACGCCGTTTTTTTTCGATCATACGGTATTAATGATATGAATAGTGATGAAAGAGACTTGTTTTGGTCTTGCACAAAAAGCAAGATTAAGACCAAGACTAGCGTTTTATCTGCAAGACCAAGACCAAGACCGACCAGTGCAGGACTTACCCAAGACAAAGGCTAAGACCAAGCATGCAAGACTCATGAGGTATTGCGGTCTTGCCTTTTTCTTTTTACGTTTGTTTTTTAGTAGGTACATACTATTTTTCCCAGATAAATTTAAAAAAAAAATAAGAAAAATTTTATTTACTAGTACCCTTTGCCTTGTAATTTCTTAAATAATAAAAATTGTGTGTCCACTATGTGCGCATATAAAAATTCATTACTTCTTTCTTCAAAACGTTTTATTTGTATTAAATTACTTTAAATACTCTACTATAATATACTTCCTTGTTTAAAGATTTTCTATGTTGAAAGTGCCTCTAGTAAAAATTTATTAAAAAAGTGCAAGACCTACAAAAAACTAAGACCAAGACCCAGCCGAGTCACCATGCAAGCACTAAATAAAAAAAACCTGAGTTTTATTTTGACTCACATCCAAACAAGAAAAAACAACTCAAATACATTGGTTCTAAACTATTTATTAAAATTAAACAGAAAATTTAACACCTTTGTCACAAATTACCTGTGCTTTTGTGGTCTTTATTTGACAAGCCGGTATCAAATAACTGTCATTCGCCTATTCCTACTTTGAAAATGATCAGAAAAATGTCGCACGCACAATGGCATGTAGGTATCGAGCTAAAAACCAGGAAATTCCATTCTAATGGCCTTTTTGACACTGTCACCTTGCGGTTTTCGACATCTATTATGCCACAGAATAGGCTTAGATCGGGTCAGATTGTGTCCCTTGAGGAGATTAAACGTAAAACGATATATTTTCCAAGGAAAAAATAAGATTAAGAAAAATGGAGCATAAGTGGTGTGGCTTTAGTGCTAGAGGTGTTATTTTTCAATTATAGATAATTAAATTTTGATAATAGAAAGTTTTTGTGAAGATTACGCACAATGAGATTATAGTAAGAAGTTTTTTTGCGGGTTCTAGGTATTTAAGAGTATTATATTTTGTTAAGTATCTATTTATAGTTTCATTGCTTCTGTGGCTATAATTTTTTTTGATAGTTGCTTCAATGGAATACCGGATGTTGCATCGTCGAGCGGGACATAGGAAATCCCATGTAAATTTGAATGGGGTCAGTTATTGGCTTCCCTAATTATTTTAGAGAATAATTCTATTCATGTTTATTGAAGAGCACTAAAACCCACATTCAAAAGAATAACTTTAGATATTTTTGATTAGCCCGTTTACGTGTTATGGCCGATTTTTTTTAAATATTTCTCCTTTCTTATGGCCCTGTATTTACTTATGAGCACCAGTCAAGGTAAAAGATAACTGTCAAATGAAGTTGTCATATCAGAAATTTATCTATTTAGTGCTTTATTATTATTGAAAACTCATTCCTACATCGGAAATCTTAAAGATATAAGTGTTTATAAATACAAATTAATATGAATTAAAGTAAAATAAAGTAATCAATTACAAGGTTAATTATAGTATTATTACAATATTCAATAACTTATCAATGTAGGTACTATTAAATTGTTAGAACTTTAGGCTTTAAGAAAATGTTCAAATATTCCTCTATCGACTACTAGACAATAACCCAGGCGATCATAAAATTCTCTTCTTACATTCGAGAGTTGGTAAACAGAAATTCTATTGCATTCGGCAGAAATAGCATTTTTTAACTCGTCTAGATTTGGGTATTTTTTATCCTTGTATATCCTGTTTTTTATATGGCCCCAGAGAAAGAAATCATTTGGCGAAATATCAGGAGACCTTGCTGGTCAATTTACTGTATGATTTAGGCCAATAACGTTAAAACTATTGTCTAAATATTCCTGAACAGCCAGGGTACTATGTGTCGGGCAGCCATCCATTTGGTACCAAACTTCCTGATTTTCCCTAGCGGCATCATGTAAAGTAGGTAAAATATGATTTTCGAGTAGTTCCAAATAATATTCTGCATTTAAATTTCGCGTAAGAAATAATGGCCCTATAATATTGTGACCGAATATCCCTGCTCAAACATTTACTTTCTGTGGATATTGCGTCCTTGTTTCGACAAACCTGTGTTGGTTTTCTTTGTTCAAATATCGATAATTTTGAACATTGGGTTCATTATTTAATGTAAACGCGCATTTGTCAGTGAAACACATGTTTTTTAAAAATTCCCTATCCGTGTTTGCTCTTTCCGTCATATCAAAACAAAACGCCTGCCGCCGTATTTCGTCCCCATCTCGTAGCTCTTGGTGCTTTTCATTCATCATGAAGGATTCAAAGATATTTAAATTAAAAAAAAAGGAATTAAGAGTTTTAATAATTTCATACTCTTATCACATTTTAATATATCCAAAAATATAAAAATCACATTTTTTACAATTTCCTTTTTACTCTAATGTTAAATAAAATCTCACCAAATGGTCCTCGGCATTACGAATTCAGCGCGGGTCTCTATCATCCCTTTTCCGTTTGGTCCACAGTGTCAACGTGGTCCCGAGGGGCTGTTTTGTGCTATTGTCAGAGGGGGCGAATAGCGTGGGGCCAATCGAGGCCCGACGAGGGAGAACGAATGCGTCTTGCCGGCCCCCTTATCTTTTGTCGGGGGACGCCATTAGAGGGAATTGCGATTTTTACAGGGGTTGTGTAACAAATTCACTGATGTCAGGTCATAAACTAAAATACTAGTTGTATTAACAGAACCTAGTTATATATAGCCAATTCTTATCTTTCTTGACTAATTTCACTTACTTAGCCATGGAAACAAGTTCAATCGTCGTTGCTCTCAGAAATGTGAAACTGTCTCATCCAAACTTTGTAAATTAAAATAAACAAAAATTGTAAATATGAATTTTTCAAATGAAGAAATGCGTGTAAGATTATTGGTTCAACTTTTCTGGGCCATACAGAAAATGCCCGCACACTATTATAAACTCTAAATATTAATAACGTAAAACATATTATTTTTTTCCATTGCAACTGTTAAAATTGCCTTATATCTATCAAAAATAGTAGATAAAATAGTACTTTAACCGCAAGGGTAGATTAAATAAATGATACTTTAACAGCAAGAATAGGTTAAAAAATTTATTTCTTCTCGCACGTTTTTTAATTGCTTCCATTTTTGAAAATGTTTGTACAGTGGTGACGCTAGAACATTTTTTTTATATATTTCAATACTTATATATACTAATCTGAATAATATGCACTCATCTTTTAGGTTAGAAATAACATTATCAAATTAAATTTTATATAGTATTATTTATTACTGCAACACAGAATATGTAACCCAAAACATATAAAATATCAAATAAATAAAAAAATAAATAAAAACAAAACAAAAAACAACAACAAAACTAACTAAATTAAAATAAATAATGTAAATAGGAACATGAACATGTTAAAATTCTTTTTTCCTAGCTCTCGCATGGGCGAAAGTTGACACAATATTATCAATGTCTATTGTACGAGTAACTTCATTTTCTATTGAAATAGTTGCCGTAACTCAGCTGCCTTATCGTCCCCTTAATACAACCATTAGGTAACTAGAGTGATTTTGAGTTAACTAGTTTGGCCAGTATAATTTTTCATACTCTTTTTGATGCTACAACTAACGTAGTAATATTTCTATTCGATGGTACAGAAATCCAGTGACAATACAGCAAATTTCCTTTTTTTGTCAAATTTAATGCTCTAATGAAAAATCACATATTTCTAGTTATTTTTATTTTGCAAAATAAAAAGGAAAACACAGCTACAAAATTGCACAAGAACAAGTGTAAAGTAATAAGTTATTTTCGCGATAGCGTGTGCTAGTTAAGTAGTTAAGAAGACATGTGGTAGATAAGAACTTAGTTCGGGATCGCCCGATTCTGCTTGATTCGCGATAGCATGTGATAGATATGGGAATGCGGCCCGGGCCCGTGTGCTTCGCACACCCGGCCCATCGATAGTTACGCCACTGGTATGTCCTCATGTGTAGTGAAAATTAATATTCTTGCTTTATCCACAAAGAAGTTACAGGGTGGTCAAAAGTGCCGCTAATACCTTCGAGAAAAGGATGGTACGTGCCCCCAGATAACATTTTAATTTACTATTTCGAGAGATATTTCATTGTAAAACAATGATATGAGAATAATGATGTAAAAACTCCGATTGGATATTAAGTAATACCTTTTTAAGCTGACAATCTGGCAGAGTGTGACTCTATTTTAATAAAAGATTATTCTGCGAGGGTGCCGGAACGACTGTGCCCATTCACACCCCTGTTCCCGTTTGTTTTCGATCAATAGAACATCTCTTAAACGCACTCACGTTTCGACGATGCGACGTCGTGCATTATCAGGACCGATCAGAGGGGGTGGATATTGACTGGAAAAAAGGGAGATTGAACAGAGCGGAGGGTAGATGGAATGAATATAGATATCGGCCATTTTGTTCTACTGGGTAGGATGAAAAAATATAGTAATATAATGATAAAAATATTATTTAATTTTCTCCGATTCTTAAATTTATTTTCTGTTATTTTAGAAAATATTTCTAATCAAGTTCGTATCACTCTGTATATTAAAAAAGTATTTGAAATGTACATTAACTATTCTTATAAAGCTTGTGATATTTTAAACTTTGTGCGTAGTCTACGTTTTCTAAAATTTTAAATATACTGTTTAAAAAATTGGCGCCGGGAGGCACGTATAGCCTCCCATAGAGGTGAAAATTCTAGTTCCTTGGGAGGAACTAGTTCCTTAGTTCTAGTTCCTCCAGAGAAATAGCTCCTTGAACTAGGTCTTTAGTTCACAATAGTTTCCGACTAACATTGACATCCCCCTTGCTTGCTAATGCGTTTCGTTGTCAGCCAGAACTATTCACAGTATGATCTGTATAATTTTTATAATGTACGGAGATATAACGAGACGTGTAATTGTGTGTGTGTGTGTGTTAAAAACATATAGGTAAGTTTTATTGCAGATAAAGAAAATAAAAAAAAAAACTCAAATCAGAATTTAAAAAACTATATCACAAATCAATTGGAGCAAATATTACAAAAATTTTACGAAAAATTGCGTTTTTCCTCACTTCAAGCTTTTTGTTTTTGTCTAAAAATTCAGAATATCTGCTTCGTTTTATAAGATATTTCTTAATTTTAGGGACCTAAAGTGAAACATTCCCATAAAATATTTAAAAAACAAACTAAAAGTCAAAAACAGTATCCACGACCATTTTCTGTGGTATTTACGCCGCGTCGGCTGTGGCAATAAACAAGGCCGAATCCATCGTCGTCGCCTTGTATTATATCTCGAATCTGCCGACTGAATAGATTCCCGCGAACTAGTCTTTTAATAGTTCCTCT
Organism: Sitophilus oryzae; assembly: GCF_002938485.1. Taxonomy (NCBI): domain Eukaryota; kingdom Metazoa; phylum Arthropoda; class Insecta; order Coleoptera; family Curculionidae; genus Sitophilus; species Sitophilus oryzae. The sequence continues at coordinate 818,931 of NW_022145624.1, read as the reverse complement.
ATGTCCGGATCCGATAACATACGGCTGGCACTCCCCACGCCTGCCGAGCATCAATCGCGCTGGCTGATTCATACGTAAACTAGTCTTTTATTTAGTTCCTCTAGAACAGGTCCTGAGGAACTAGTTCTTTGAGAAACCAGGAACTAGTTCCTTTCATTCCGGGGTCGGAATAGTTCATTGGAACTAGTTCGTTCACGAACTACACACCTCTATAGCCTCCCATACTAAAATATGTTAATATCTCCAAAACTGCGACTGATTTTGATGTTATTACAAATTTTGTTGCAAATATTATTCCTAATCTTAATTTGAAAACCGCGTTTCGCTAGCTAGTGTAATTTTGGAGTTACGATTTTTTAAAATTTTTAACACCCTTACCAACTCCCCACCCCCACCAAAAACTAATGGCCTGATTCTCGGGTGCCACAGTATTTTTGTGCCAAATTTGGTTAAAATCGGTTCAGCGGTTTTTGAGTTATCGTGTTACGGACAGACGGACAGACAGACCGACACGTTGCGTTTTTTGCATGTGAGTGTATTATTGTCTATATCCTTATTCTTGTCTATAAATATTTTTTTCTATTTAATGTTAAAAAAAACAATATATGTAAATTTATGTAAAATAAGTATTTTTGTGAAATAAAAACCGGAAGTTTCAGTTCAGGCAACTTTTCTCCTCCCTGTATCTCTTACCGTTTCATATAGATCTCAATGGCGAGGGCCGAATTTGAAACACCCTGTATATGTAATAATCTAAATAATTCATAAATTTTGAATAAAAAAAAATACTACACAAAATAATAATCTCAACAAAGAACCCGCATGTATCCCCTATCTATTAATTCCAAACATCATCCCTCTCTCAACACTACACTCAGGATTTGCCACTCGACACGGAAAAGCCAAACCGACGACGCAAATCCATCCCGTACGTCGATCATTAAGCCCTAGGAGGCTCCAGGGCTGCGCCAGGGGGTCCCGCTACTTCGAGAGGCCCTTGACTGCGCGACAGAGGGCCCTCGAACGCGGCAGACTGACGTCAATGGAGCCCTACACAGTGCCGAGGAGTGGCAACTTCTGTTTTAATAGAGCGTTAGAGAGTAGTATGGCGGAGATGCTGAACTGTCGATCTTGCTGTCGGTTTTGGGGTTGATAAAATACAGAAGAACCTTTGGTTAAGTTCGTTGAATAGACAGTATATTATATTTTTATGGTAAAAAACATATTAACTACAAATCTATACTAATATATATGTATAAAATATAAAATCCTTAAGTGACTCACTGATCAGTAGCGTGTCGTGGATAAAAGGGCGGAGGGGGCGAAGACCTTAAGGGGCGCAATGATCAATAAAGGATCAAATAAATTACAACCTTTTTTTAAATAATAAGACTACATGAAAACTTTTATTTTTTTTTTAATTATAAATTTGTTTATTAAAAAAGTTATTCCAAAGATGCAGTATACAAAACAGTTATTCCAAAGATGCAAGCGTCTTGTTTTAACCGATTTAAAAGAATCAATTATTTCGTCTATATTTAGATCCAGGGCTGTGTCTGCTTCCATACTGAGAAGTGATAAATAATCCTCTGGTAATTATTAATTCTTCCTAATCTACTGAAAGATCCTTCTGCACCAGCACTGTTCAAGGGCGTAGATAAGGGGGGGGGGGTACTGGGGGACAGTACCCCCCTCTGACGCTTGACGAGATACGAGAATTGAAATAGTCATTGACTATGAAAGGATTTTTTAAAATTAATATCCGACATATAAGAACACTTTGTATGCTTTTAATTATGTTGATTTATCGTTTATAATATGTTCGACCTAATTAAAAGCATACAAAGTGTTCTTATTAACCAGGACAGATTAGTGGGTTAACTCTAATCAATATCCATAAAGATATTGAAATAAATGTTGATGCTGTTATTGATAGGTTTTCCAAACAGCGTACTAGAAAACTTGATTTTGTTTTTGTAGTTTTATTTATAGTTTATAGTTTTTATAGTTTTTTTTGATAGTTTAGAGTTTTTTATTTATAGTTTATAGAAAATTAACTAATAAACGTCGTTGTTTCATTTTTGTTTATGTTATTTACAAATCTATATTTTAATTTTTGTGTTATGTTTTTATATCTTTTGAAGACAAAAAATCGCCGTCGTTTTAATTCGACAAAAAAATTCCGACGGTGATTTTTTTGCGACTTAATCATAGTACCACCCCATAGCATACACCTATCTACGCCCCTGGCACTGTTGGTGGCTATAGTGTAAAAATCTTCAGTAATGCACATCTTTATGTAGATAGGACATGACTCTAGGTCATTGGAAATTAAAAATGATAAATATTCGTCAGGTGCAAATTTGTTGTCATTGCATTAATTTCTTCTAATAAACTGCAAAAATGTTTATATTCATCAACTAAAGAATAATCCATAACAATCCATAAGACATTTTAAATTGTCATCATTGACGTCCATATCCATCCATATTGGTCCATATCCAATAAACAATTAAATTTTTGGCATATATTAAGGAAGTCTTCAAAATGATTCTCTAGAGTACCAGTTGAAATGTCTAAAGTACCATAAAACACTGATATCTTCAAATTATCTTCAGAATTTTGATGTAGGTAATCATTCTGGATTTCATCATGAATTTTTTTATTCTTTGTCTTTTTTTGGAAAAATGATGTTGACGTATTGCATTTATTTGCCAAAATAGTAGCCTGTTTCTAAAAATTTTCAAAATATTTTCACTTCTTAATGATTTGAGATCTATAGTTACTGCAGTACTCATATGAGCAGCTGTACATAAGTTGATATTAACCTTTTGCAAGTGCGATTGGACAATATATTAATTTTATTCAGCACTTCATTATAATCGATTATATTTTGGTCGGTGATTCCCGAATTTATTTCTATTGCGACTGCTTTCCTCTTCTTCTTTGGCGACGCCGCGCTGGTGCAACGTTATGTCTAGCCATTGATTTTTATTTATAGACAATGGTCTAGCGGTAGCGTAGTTTCAAGTTTCAAACCCATATGGAAACTTTCGTACGTAGTATATACGCCTACTTCATTAGAGATTTAAATTATTAAATATAAGAATGTTTGCTTATAATTAAGTTAAGTTAAAAAACAAAAATAAAATGTGAGAAATATATACGTCATTTTTTTATCTTGAAGAGCTCAGGGCACGGAAGGGCACCGTTTGTTTTAGCGTTAAATTTAGTTTTTCTATTTTTTTCAAAGGGCGCCAGGGGCGCCAAGCGCATAGGGGCGGAGGGGGCGTTCGCCCCCCCTGGCCCCCTATACGACACGCCACTGTCACTGATTAATCACGATCCTGCTCAAACCACTCAACGTAAGAAGCTCAATTTTGGCATACAGGTTGATTCTAGGGTGTAGAGGTTCGGTAAGAAGGGATTTTCCGAAATTCCAGTTCGAAGGGGGTGAAACCACCCCTCAAATATTACAATATTTTTTATTTAAAAAACGGTCAAGTTTCCGAAAAAACGCTTAAACACGTATATTTTATTTTGTTTTTTTACATATCTTAAGATTTGTTGAAATATGTATACAGGGTATTTCGAAAAATATGACCATTGAGTAATCACGATTCTGCTTAAACTGCTTGACGTTTAAAGCTGATTTTTGGCAAACGGATTGACTGTGGGGTGTAGAAGTTCGATAAGGAGGGGTTCCTCGAATCTCAAATTCCAAGAGGGTGAAAACGCCCCTCAAATATTACAATATTTGTTATTTAAAAAACGGTTAGTTTTTCGGGAAAACGCTTGGACACGCATAATTTATTTTGTTTTTTTACATATTATAAAATTTGTAAAAAAATCATAGAGGGTGTTCCAAAAAGTTGGGTAATTGATTAACCATCACGATTCTGCTTAAACTACTTGACGTAAAAAGTAGAGATGGGCGGTTATTGGTAAAAAAACCGGTTATAGGTTAACCGGAATTATCTTTAAAAAATAATAACTTGACAAAATTAACCGACACAAATTAACCGGTTATTCAAATAACCTAACCTAGCAAAACTAAATATTTAGTTTTCCTATAGGTTTACTTATCTCTACACTCCATAGGTCTACTTCAAATTTAGATAATAAACTTAGTTAAATCGCATGATTAAATAGAGATTGTAGCAATGTAAGTATGTATATGTACAAAATGAATTTAAATAAAAATGCTAACCTCACTTTTTTGAGTAGACATGGATATGATATTAAAACTAGTAATTACTTAACGTTCAAATAAACCACACAACTCACAAGTTCTACAATCTACAACCAAGTTATTTTAATCAAATACCAAAGAAAAATAAGGAGACTGAATGAATAGATAATGAAAGAGTATCTTCATTCATTACTTGAACTTCAATTTTGTATTCTTTAGTCTAAGCTTCAAGAGAGACATCAAACTACAAATAAAATATATTTACGGTGAAACGTGGGTGAAACTGGGCGAAACCATGGAAAACTTTTGAAGAACCGTTGAAAATCCGTTAAAGTCGGTTAAAATTTAAATATAGAATTTAGAGAATCTATTTGAAGTTAGGTTCGTATCACTTGGCTAGCTGGTGGCATCTGGTGGCTAGTAGTAGTCTATGCCATTAGTACTTTGTTTTACGGCCTGACCTGTCAGGGCCATTCGGCCGTTGTTTTGATTATCATCAGGGTTCGCCTGATGCCTGATTTAATTTTGACATTTGATGTTTGATGTCATATATTTTCGTTTTGGGAGCGGGAGCGGGATCTCCCGTTATCGTCGTAATATCTGGAAGATCCGTGCCGTTCGCTTCTTCGAAATTTACAATTCAAACAGCTAATATTTAATTGTTACTTGTTTTAAACAAGTACGATTTTTTAAAAAATAACCGGCTATAGGTTATTGAACGTAATGCAAGGTTATTTAGGTTAACTGGTGAAAAAAAAACTACCTTTAAATAACCGGTTATTTTAGAGGAAAATACCGGTTATTCAAAAAACCGGTTACTTTTGCCCATCTCTAGTAAAAAGCTTATTTTTGGCAAACTCAGTATACCACGTTATAATATTATTGTTCTTTAACTGCTAAGTAAGCGTTTCTCTCTTTCGATTATTTTTATTGTTCAATACTACAGAGAGATGTTTCTCAAAATTGCACATTCTTGGTAAGTTATCCAATGGAAGTTGAAGGAGCGGAATTTTTCTTTTGAGAGTGTTCCAAGCCCCTAAGCTGACAATTTTTCCAGTACTTTTTCTGTCAGTGACGATTCTAATTATAATTATTGTCGTATTAGCGCATATACCGATGAAGTAAAAATATTACGTAAAAATGCATAAAATATCACGGAAAATAAATATTATCCGTTCGTTGTAATTTATTCTTTTATTTTGCTGGTCTTTCAGACGATAACTTTATATTCTTTTTTTACTCGGCGTCCCAAAAAAAAACATTCCTGTCCCGGAAAATATTCAGGACGATGAGCGTGAAAATGCAAATCTGTCAAAGCTGTACATCGGCTGGGGCCGGCCGATGTAAAACAATTTCCTTTCGGTTGCGAGTCTGGCGGCGGTTGAGTCACGTTCGTAGGGTGGCCCACGGTCGCCCCTTGGGGGCGGGCACCACGCACTGGACCGAAATCAAGGAAAAACAGGACAGAATTACAAAAAATTGATATTTTATATCATACTAGCGTGTACCCGCGACTTCGTTCGCGTCGAATTAATCGTTTGTAATGGTGATGATAACTGGATAAAATTTTCTCACATTTATGTTAGCATGAGAGAAAAAAAATATGACGATATTATTATATAACATAGTAATATTTGAGGGGAAGTTTCATCTCGTTGGAATTTGACTTTCGAAAAATCCGTTTCCCAAAAATAAGCTTTTTACGTCAAGCAGTTTAAGCAGAATCGTGGTTAATCTTAGGTTACCCAACTTTTGGAACACCCTGTATGGTTTTTTAAAAATTTAAAAAAATGTAAAAAACAAAATAAATTATGCGTGTCCAAGCGTTTTCCCGAAAGACTAACAGTGTTTTAAATAACAAATATTGTAATATTTGAGGGGCGTCTCCACCCTCTTGGAATTTGAGATTCGAGAAACCCCTCCTTATCGAACTTCTACACCCCACAGTCAATCCGTTTACCAAAAATTAGCTTTAAACGTCAAGCAGTTTAAGTAGAATCGTGATTACTCAATGGTCATATTTTATGAAACGCCCTGTATAATTTTTTTAAAAATCTTAAAATATGTAAAACAACAAAATAAAATATACGTGTTTAAGAGTTTTTCCAAAAAACTCACCGGTTTTTAAATAAAAAATATTCTAATATTTGAGGGGTGGTTTCACCCCCTTAGAATTCGAGTTTCGAAAAATCCCATCTTATCGAACCTCTACACCCTAAAGTCAATCCGTTTTCCAAAAATCAGCTTTTTCCGTCAAGCGCTTTAAGCAGGATCGTGATTAATCAATGACCAGATTTTTCGAAACACCCTGTATACATTTTTAAGAAATCTTAAAATATGTAAAAAAACAAAATAAAATATACGTGTTTAAGCGTTTTTTTTCGGAAACTTGACCGTTTTTTCAATAAAAAATATTGTTATATTTGAGGGGTTGTTTCACCCCCTTGGAACTGGAATTTCGAAAAATCCCTTCTTATCGAACCTCTACACCTGTTTGCCAAAATCAACCTGTATGCCAAAATTGAGCTTCTTACGTTGAGTGGTTTGAACAGGATCGTGATTAATCAGTGAGTCAGTCACTTAAAGATTTTATATATTAGTATAGATTTATTATTTTCCCGAAGAAATGAGTTTGTCCCGTTTTTCTCCGGTCGTACCGCTGCGCCGCCATTGTACACCGCCTAATGACGTAACGGGCGGCGCCCCCTATTCACCGGGGCCCCCTTTTCGCTCCCATTATTTCGTACAATGTTGCGAGACGTGTCGTCGTCCTCGGCGGAATCAAATTACCTCGGGTCTTTTGTGGGAGCTGTCCACCAGCTGGATATCCTAAATTAAATAACTGGATAAATAGTTTTTCGGGGTGGCGAGAGGTGTCGGGTATGAGGGGGGCGTAGCGCCGTAGCCCGGTGGTCTCGTTGACAGCGAAGGAATAAGAGATTCGTTGGTCGTTTTGTTGGAGAAAATTTGATATATATGTCTTGGTTTATTCACTGTTGAGGTCTTGAAATGGTATATTTGAAATAAATTTACTAGACGATTATAAATGAAAGACCCTGTATACAGGGTTGTTCACCACATACGACACGGAGTATTGTAGCTAAACGATGAGATTTTTACAAATTGTAAGTTTGGGGTTGGTTGAAGGACTATTAGAGCTACAATTTAAAAATATTTTTACAAGATACAGAGTGTCCCAAATAAATAAAAAATATCAAAGTCGTATTTTTTTAAATGGAACACCCTGTATATTATTACATTTTTAGTTTCTACGATTAAAATAAAGGTAAATTTGATTAAGGTTTATTATACTTAAACCTTACCGATTTTGAAATATTTTCAATTTTGTGAAATTGCAGTAAAAATTCGTAAAAGCTTCATTTCTCCAAGGGTATCAATGTTTTTAATACTAAATATTTAATGAAGTTTATTTATTGATCAGTTATTGTGTTGCAATAATAAAAATAATACTACCTTATACAGAGTGTCTAAAAATTTATTTTAAATAATTATTAGCTTCAAACGGCAATAACTTCTTTAATTTAAATAGAATGCCCTGTATATTTTAGGAGAATCAGATGCACAATTAAATTGTCTATCAAATTGTATTATGCCATTTTTTACCTATCCCTTCAAGTTTTCGTAGAAAATGCATTTTCTTATAATTTAGACCTCATTTATCAATATATCCATGGAATATTGACATTTTAGATTGTTTTTAAAGCAGCAAATGTACAAAATGTACAGACTAGTAATATTATCGTTTTTAGCAAAACGATAATATTACTAGCCCATTTGTATGCAAAAAGAAAACTATTTAAATCTTTATCAAAGAGTATACCATTAATTAAATATAACACCATTATTTCCGCCCATATACTAATTAATTACATACTTAATTGTGTTCGTTAATAAATTATTATAAATAAATGTGGATTTGAGTCAGAAATCAATATAATAATAAGTTATCAAATTAAAGTCTCTGTTGTTATAAATAAGCATTTATTAAAAAATGAAATATCATTTTTAAGGTGTTACTTTTTATCACACTGTCTAATGCCCATACAAAATTCAGTTTTTTAGTATTTGGAGCAATTATTATTAATCAATGCAAACAGTCAGTTAATGTAGTTTGAATACTGGATCATATTAATTGGTCCTCTTTAACAAATATTTAAACCGTTTTTTTTTATTTTTTAATGAAATAAACGAATTATATCGACAATATTAGTATCAGTACTCTTTAAAAATTTGGTACATCTTTAAAAATAATCTAAAATGTCAATAGTCCATGGGTATATTGATAAATAAGTTCTAAATTCCAAGAAAATGCATTTTCTACGGAAACTTAAAGAGATAGGTAAAAATACCCATAAATGGTATAATATAATTTTAGTAGAAACTAAAAATGTAATAATATACAGGGTGTTCCATTTAAAAAAATACAACTTTGATATTTTTTACTTATTTGGGACACTCTGTATCTTGTAAAATTATTTTTAAATTGTACCTCTAATAGTCCTTCATCGAACCCAAAACTTACAATTTGTAAAAATCTCATCGTTTAGCTACAATACTCCGTGTCGTATGTGGTGAACAACCCTGTATATGTTACAATACGACAAAAATTATACTTACTATTCCTAAACCCCTCGTATCATCTCAGTAATTTATTCTCCGCTTTTCCAGGGCCCTCTTCTCGTTAACAACATTATGCGTTGCGCTATGACGATACGCTAACAATGGCGACGAAAACGCGCCATGTGTACTTAACACCACCCTGCAACCCCCCGGCCAATGGAGGCACGCCATTGACTCGCAACGGTTAATTTGGCAGGCTTGGGGGTCGTCTCCACAGGGGTCGATTATGGTGTGATTACGGACAAATTATAGGGTGTGCGTAGAGGGACTACAGTAACAGGGGTATCGATTTTTTTCGAGTAATTTTTAGGGTATGTACTGGAAGACTCAATCTGTAACCTGAAATGGGAATCTGCAACGGTCTAAGACACTAGAAGAATGTTTTAGGGCGTATGACGGAGAAATAAAATACACACACCGGAAAAATCTAGGGATATCATTTTATTAAAGTTGAAAATAAATGTTTTGAATAAACAACCTCATATTTGTAGGCCGATTATTTCTACTTCAATTGAAACGAAGTAGTCACACTAGTTATTTCTAAATTTAGGATATTTGCAGAAGTGTTTGTGCATTTTTTGTCAAATGTATAAAAAGCACCTAGCATCAATTGTTTAAATTTAACCTGTACTGGCTATGTTTTTGTGATAACTGGCCAGAATTCATTCAAATAACTCTGTTTAGTATTAAACGACATTATGGAGCGTAGACATCTTAACAGAGACGAAATGCTAAGGGCCATGGGTATGCTCGAAGCTGGAATGTGCCAAATCGACGTAGCTAGAGCACTAAATACAACGCAAAGTGTAATACCGCGATTAAGTGCACGCTACCGTGAAAGTGGTGATGTTGCTGAAAGGCACACAGGGCGACATCGCATTACTACCCCTCAGCAAGATCATTTTTTACAATTAAATGCTCGACGCCGACCGACTCTTACAGCACCATAGCTTAGTTTAATTCTCCAGGAAACACATAATGTAACCGTTAGTCCTGACACTGTTGGCAATAGATTAAGAGAGGTTAACTTAAGAAGCAGACGCCCCTGGAGAGCTCAACCCTTAACGAGAGAAATCGAGAGGTACGATATTTGTGGGCTCAAGATCATGTTCAGTGATCGAATGAACAATGGGCAAATGTTCTTTTCACGGATGAGTCACGCTTTGGAATTCATCCAGATTCGAGAAGGCTTAGGGTATGGAGAGAACCGGGAAATCTTATTCGGTTGGATCATGTTCAGGAAGTGCACCCTTATCAAGGTGGAACAGTTATGGTCTGGGGAGGAGTTCAGTTAGGCCGAAAAACCGATCTTGTTTTTCTTGAAAGGTTTCTAACAGGAATCACATATCGTGATTTAATTCTTGAGCCTGTCGTGTTACCATATGCCATTGATTTTGGGAGAAACTTCATTCTCATGCATGACAATGCACGGCCTCATACAGCCAGAGTGGTAAGTGAGTTTATCAATGCTCATCAATTAATCTTACCCTGGCCGGCACAATCTCCTGACCTCAACCCCATCGAGCACGTATGGGACGCGGTCCAAAGAAGAATTTTGAGATGGGTATGCCTCGTGAAACTCGTAGAGATCTGGTTCGGGCCGTGAATGCAGCGTGGCAGGCTGTACCTCAAGAAGAGATCGACAACCTGATCAGGAGCATGGAGAGACGATGTAGGGCTGTAATGAACAGTAGAAGAGGCCATACCCTTTATTAAGTAAAAATGGTTTTATTTTTTTTTAATTCACAGTTTAGAATAAAAAAAAATGTGTGTATTTTTTTGAGTTCAATAAAAATCAAGGTAAATTTGAAAAATTCGGTAAATTTCGTATTTTTATTTCCGACGTATTGGAATGTAAACTATTTGTTTATTTTAATTTTATTATATCAGAAATGCAAATAATAAAATTACTGACGATGGCTGGATAAAATTGTAATATCCCTAGACTTTTCCGGTGTGTGTATGTATTTCCTTCGGCCACACACCCTGAAAGCATAATAGACTCTTAAGTACAATAATAATACTATAGGAATTAGGAAGATATCAATAAAAAACTCTATTTAAAATAAAAATAAATTAGTATTTTCTATATATAACTTTTGACATATTTAATTATAAAAAAAACTCTTAAAATTAAAAATTTTCTTTTTTACAGCTTCGTTCATTTTAGGTTTAGTTCTATCTATTCCATGTGAAGTTTAATGGACTGAAAAAATAATAAATAATATGTTATTAAAATATACAGGGTGGCCCATCAAAAACGTTCCGCAAGGCATAAAATAAAAAATCCAAAAACACGTCAATTTTGTTTGTGAGGGGGACAACTTTTGCCCCAAAAATGATTGCAAAATATTCAACCCTCTAAGCGGGGGTGTCATCCCCCAACTTTTTTCAAATGGAAAGGGGAGTCAAGTGGCGCCGCAATGAAATGAGCTTTCTATTCTCTATATTTCTCCGCTTCGATTTTGAAATCGGTCGAGTCATTGAGAAAATATGAAGGATTGAAATTTGAAAAGTTTATTTAAGCATTTATCAGAGTAAATGATAATTAAGAATAAATTCGACCAATTTGCTGTTTTTTCTTATTATTTCTAGATGTTTACGCATTTTTTCACTTGCCACAACGTTGAACGATCAGGTGCGGTAGTTGCTAGATAGCTGTTCTGTGACTTGTACGTTGAAGTTCTTCTCAATATCGTTAAACTGACACATAATAGAATTTCCAAAAATACCAGGCCACGCGTTCAATTTCTGAGGGTTTTGTGTGTGCACCTCGTGAAAAACCCTGGGGTTGTTCTCAGCCCAGTACCGACAGTTGCACAGTGCTTCGTCCCATGGACAAACATCAAAAAATAAGTTAAAATTTACTAATATCTGAATATATAATTTTATACTTATAGCAATGTTCAACCATCCTGTATATTATTTTTCATAAACAGCGTTTTTGTTACCAAATATTTTCACTAAAAATAAATTTTGCGATCATTATCTCATCAGTGAAAAGAATAACATTCATAGTAGTTCTGTATATTATGGAGTTAAACGGGTACGTACTTAATTGAAAGCCACTATGGATATTGTTAAACAAGGTATGTACTTTAAATTTATTTCTAAACAAGTTCGTGATTGTTTAGTTCTTATTTATTTTTTAAGATGATTCTTAAATGGGTATAAAAATTTTACGTTTTCAAACTTCAAAAAGGCATTTAAAAAAAACATATCAAAACATATCGTATTTATTGAATATTTTTGTTCCCATATTCATACACTTTTAATTTTTGTATAGTTCACCTGCGTCTGCTTGCGACGAACTTTATTTTATAATACTTTTCAGATGGAGTAAAATTGATAAGCAATGCCGATCTGGCTATACTTGGCTTGATCATAAGGATAAGAACTCAAAATTATTTGTATTTCAAAAAATATGTTCTTATTAGATATTGATGAACCTTCCAGTCAAATGAGACACCACTTGTGCCTGAAAAAGTCCACTATGTTGGAGCGAAACGTCGCATAAAAAAAATGTCCATCTTTCAATTTATTATAAAATGTTATACCCAAGAAAAGGAAAAAATAATATATGGAGAAGGTATATTAAAGATGTAACTATTAACATCCGAACCCCTCATACCGACAAAATGAACAGTAACAACGCGAAAAAGTAACATATTAGAAAATGATGTACAGAAATATCTTATATGTGAGGATACTTCATCTACCTGTGATTTGGATACTATAAATTTGGAAGATTCTGTCAAGAGTGATTCTCCTGAATCAGAGTAGTTACGATCTATGCATTTTGTTGTCCTAAAGTAAATTTATAGTATCTTAAGTTTTTTTTTAATTAAATATAACATTAATGTTTCTTTTTCATTAAAGAAAAACATTTTTATCTTATATTAGGCTTATATTGTAGGAATCATATTCTAATGTTATTTAAATTTTTTATCACAGGAATTTATTTAATACTTACACGGTTTTCATACTATAACTTATTATTTGCTTAGATGGAACACAGCTCCAACATTATTATTATTTATAAGATTTTTTTTTATAAACGTGGGACTAAGAACATCATCATTTAGTACAATGAGAGTACTCATCAATTGTGTCAAATAAACCTAGTTTGAATAAATTGCTTATAATAAAAGAGAAGTTTTGGATTTTTGTCCTCTAGAGCCATATGTTCGAAGCACTGTGAGTTGTGCCGATTAACTACACCGTTCAAAAAGAAAGTACACTCATCCGAAAAACACACATTAAATAGGAAATTATTATCATTCGCCACTCGTTCACTCACAGTTTCACAAAATTGCAAGCGACGATCAAAATCGTCTTCCTTGAGTTCTTGTACCAACTGAATTTTGTACGGGTGGAACTTGTGTTTTTTTAATATCCTTTGGAAACTTGTACGATTCCCGCCGGTCTCATTGGCTAATTTTCTTGTACTCAGCGTACTATCTATGGCAACTTGGCCCAATACGAATACCTCCATAGCTTCATTTACTACAAGATTTTCCCTCTGCCTCTTTTTATTCATAACGGAACCAGTTTCGCGAAATTTTGCTATTAACTGGCGAACAATTTTGCCATAACGGTGTTTGTCAGGATGGCGTTCATTGAATATCTGCGCAACCCGATTGCAAACATCTAGAAATAATAAGAAAAAACAGCAAATTGGTCGAAGGAATTTACCCTTATCATTTACTCTGATAAATGTTTAAATAAACTTTTCAAATTTCAATCCTTCATATTTTCCCAACGACTCGACCGATCTTCAAAAACTAAGCAGGAAAGTATACAGAATAGAAAGCCCTTTTCACTGCGGTACCACTTGACCCCCGTTCCCCTTTGAAAAAAATCGGGGAATGACACCCCCGCTTAGAGGGTTGAAGATTTTACAATAATTTTTGGGGCAAAAGTTGTCCCCCTCACAAAATTGACGTGTTTTTGAATTTTCTGAAAAAAAAATGACCCTGGCCGTTATGCCTTGCGGAACGTTTTCGATAGGCCACCCTGTACATTATTCATATTAATTCAAGCCAGTCTTACTTCTTTAATATTTCCTTGGTTTTTCAAGCCTTCTTTGTTAACTCCCGACTGGAAAGCTTTGTGTTTCGCCTCTCTAACTTCTAGCCTGGCCTTATCCAGATGTTGGGCCACAGAAACTGGAAACTTCGGTATGGAATACGACAAAATGGCGTTGCAGACCAGTATCACGTGCTAGATCCAAAAAAAACCTGTTTAGTTTTTTCTGTTTTTAATGGTTTTTGCCATTGAATGTCGAACTGTATTCCGGAAACTTCGACAACATACTCTACAGATAAAAATAAGTAAAAAAGTTCATGTCCTAAAATGCTTAATTTCGGAGATACAGGGTGTAGAAATTTCGTTTTTGGTTTAGATTTTTTCCAAATAATTTCTGAAGTAACGTCAATATTTGGATCAAAATTGTTGTCTGGGAGTTTTTTGACATTGATTAATTTAATTTAGATTTTAGATGTCAATGTAGATCCTACTTGTAGAGGGCGCCACCTACATATTTTTAACTGGTTTGAAGAGTAATAACTTTTCGTCCGTAATTGTATAAAACTGCTGAGTAAAAAAATATACATTTACGCTTTATTACATAAAAAAGGTCTCTTGGTTTGGAGAGCTACGAGCTACGAGTAAGGGTTCTCGAGATATTTGAAACCGAAATATTCAGTACATGTTGTCATTGACATAAATTCAACATGTTGACTAAATAGTTATTAGACTGAAATCATAAATTTAAAATGTTTTTGTGCCAGAAGTTCAACAGAGACTGTTTTATCATAATTTTTCCGAAGAAAAATTTATGATTAATTTAAAAAAATAAGAAGTTCCCATATTTATCATTCACATTAATTCACGTCAAATTACTATCACAGATTATACAGATTATAATCTTTGTTTTTTCTTTATTGTTTTTCGTGGTTCCAATTTTCGGAATCGGGCACTAGTTAGGTTACTAGTTTGCGCACATAGCACGCCCACTTATGGCCTCTAAAATTGTGCACAGCGCCTGACCGGCACAGTTATTAGAGAGATATCGGAAAACCGAATAGCGTCATCCAACATGAAGAATTTCAAATATTACCTCGAAAACAAAGACAGTTATCAGTCGATACGTTAGGTACCTCCAATAGTATAAGCTCAACTCATGCCTCTTGAAGTAATTGGTGAACCTGTACTGTCCTCTGAAATAGCAGTATTCCGGAACATCATTCAATTTGCTGTACCCGTCGTACTTAACTGTTTTGTACTCTGTAAAAAATATACAGGGTTAGTCACCACATACGAGTATTGTAGCTAAACGAGTAGATTTTTACAAATTGTAAGTTTTGGGTTCGATGAAGGACTATTAGAGCTACAATTTAAACATATTTTTAAAAGATACAGAGTGTTCCAAATAAATAAAAATATCAAAGATGTATTTTTTTAAATGGAACACCCCGTATATTATGACTTCTTTAGTTTTGTTTAAAAATTTATATTAAATAATTACTAGCTTTAAACGGCAATAACTTGTTAAATTTAAATAGAACACCCCGTATATTTTACGTAAGTCAGATTTAATTGTCTACCAAATTGTATTATACCGTATGATCGAGAAAAAACGGCGTCAGCGTTGGCTATGAAATGAAGATCGCTCTCATTTTATATGTAAATTTATATGGGAAATGTCATCGAACGTCATTTCCCAGCCAACTGGACGCCGTTTTATTTCGACAACTTATACCTCGGTTTTAGTATACCCTTTTGATGCTAATAATATTATTTAATAATGAATTTATACCCCCAACCGAAGAATCATACTTCTTCAGCTAATGGTAAACTGCTGATGGACACATTCCATCCAGTTCAAAAGGATCCAGTCCAGGAAAGTTTTCTCGTTATAATTCGGTTTTAATATTTTCTTTTGATGATAATAATGTCATTTAATAATGAATTTATACCCCACAACCGCAGAATCATACTTCTTCAGCTAATGGTAACTGCTGATGGCCACATGCCATCCAGTTCAAAAGGACCCAGTCTAGGAAAGTTTTCTCGTTATAATTCGGTTTTAATATATTCTTTTGATGATAATAATGTCATTTAATAATGAATTTATACCCCACAACCGTAGAATCATACTTCTTCAACTAATGGTAACTGCTGATGGCCACATGCCATCCAGTTCAAAAGGACCCAGTCTAGGAAAGTTTTCTCGTTATAATTCGGTTTTAATATATTCATTTGATGATAATAATGTCATTTAATAATGAATTTATACCCCACAACCGTAGAATCATACTTCTTCAGCTAATGGTAACTGCTGATGGCCACATGCCGTCCAGTTCAAAAGGACCCAGTCTAGGAAAGTTTTCTCGTTATAATTCGGTTTTAATATATTCTTTTGATGATAATAATGTCATTTAATACTGAATTTATACCTCACAACCGCAGAATCATACTTCTTCAGCTAATGGTAACTGCTGATGGACACATGCCATCCAGTTCAAAAGGACCCAGTCTAGGAAAGTTTTCTCGTTATAATTCGGTTTTAATATATTCTTTTGATGATAATAATGTCATTTAATAATGAATTTATACCCCACAACCGTAGAATCATACTTCTTCAACTAATGGTAACTGCTGATGGCCACATGCCATCCAGTTCAAAAGGACCCAGTCTAGGAAAGTTTTCTCGTTATAATTCGGTTTTAATATATTCATTTGATGATAATAATGTCATTTAATAGTGAATTTATACCTCACAACCGCAGAATCATACTTCTTCAGCTAATGGTAACTGCTGATGGACACATGCCATCCAGTTCAAAAGGACCCAGTCTAGGGAAGTTTTCTCGTTATAATTCGGTTTTAATATATTCTTTTGATGATAATAATGTCATTTAATAATGAATTTATACCCCACAACCGCAGAATCATACTTCTTCAGCTAATGGTAACTGCTGATGGACACATGCCATCCAGTTCAAAAGGACCTAGTCTAGGAAAGTTTTCTCGTTATAATTCGGTTTTAATAACATTCTTTTGCGTGATAATAATGTCATTTAATAATGAATTTATACCCCACAACCGCAAGAATCATACTTCTTCAGCTAATGGTAACTGCTGATGACACATTCCATCAGTCCAAAAGGACCCAGTCCAGGAAAGTTTTCTTGTTATAATTCGGTTTTTAATATATTCTTTTGCATGATAATAATGTCATTTAATAATGAATTTATACCCCCATAACCGCAAGAATCATACTTCTTCAGCTAATGGTAACTGCTGATGGACACATGCCATCCAGTTCAAAAGGACCCAGTCTAGGAAGAGATTTTCTCGTTATAATTCGGTTTATAATATATTCTTTTTGATGATAATAATGTCATTTAATAATGAATTTATACCCCACAACCGCAGAATCATACATCTTCAGCTAATGGTAACCGCTGATGGACACATGCCATCCAGTTCAAGAAGGACCCAGTCCAGGAAAGAAGTTTTCTTGTTATAATTCGGTTTTAATATATTCTTTTGGTGATAATAATGTCATTTAATAATTAATTTATACCCCACAACCGCAGAATCATACTTCTTCAGCTAATGGTAACTGCTGATGGACACATGCCATCCAGTTCAAAGGGACCCAGTCTAGGACAGTTTTCTCGTTATAATTCGGTTTTAATATATTCTTTTTGATGATAATAATGTTATTTAATAATTAATTTATACCCCTACAACCGCAGAATCATACTTCTTCAGCTAATGGTAACTGCTGATGGACACATGTCATCCAGCGTCCAAAAGGACCCGAGTCTAGAAAGTTTTCACGTTATAATTCGGTTTTAATATATTCTTTTGATGATAATAATGTCATTTAATAATGAATTTATACCTCACAACCACAGAATCATACTTCTTCAGCTAAGCTAATGGTAACTGCTGATGGACACATGCCATCCAGTTCAAAAGGACCCAGTCTAGGAAAAGTTTTTTCTCGTTATAATTCGGTTTTAATATATTCTTTTGATGATAATAATGTCATTTAATAATGAATTTATACCTCACAACCACAGAATCATACTTCTTCAGCTAATGGTAACTGCTGATGGACACATGCCATCCAGTTCAAAAGGACCCAGTCTAGGAAAGTTTTCTCGTTATAATTCGGTTTAAATATATTCTTTTGATGATAATAATGTCATTTAATAATGAATTTATACCTCACAACTGCAGAATCATACTTCTTCAGTTAATGGTAAACTACCGATGGACACATTCCATCCAGTTCAAAAGGACCCAGTCCAGGAAAGTTTTCTAGTTATAATTCGGTTTTAATGTATTTTTTTGATGATAATAATGTTATTTAATAATGAATTTATACCCCCCAACCGAAGAATCATACTTCTTCAGCTAATGGAAAAGTGCTGATGGACACATGCCATCCAGTTCAAAAGGACTCAGTCTAGGAAAGTTTTCTCGTTATAATTCGGTTTTAATATATTCTTTTGATGATAATAATGTCATTTAATAATGAATTTATACCCCACAACCGCAGAATCATACTTCTTCAGCTAATGGTAACTGCTGATGGACACATGCCATCCAGTTCACAAGGACCCAGCTTTAGGAAAAAGTTTTCTCGTTATAATTCGGTTTTATTATATTCTTTTGATGATAATGTCATTTAATAATTAATTTACCCCATAACCGCAGAATCATACTTCTTTTAGCTAATGGTAACTACTGATGGACACATGCCATCCATTTCAAAAGGACCCAGTCTAGGAAAGTTTTCTCGTTATAATTCGGTTTTAATATATTCTTTTGATGATAATAATGTCATTTATTAATTAATTTATACCCCACAACCGCAGAATCATACTTCTTCAGCTAATGGTAAACTGCTGATGGACACATGTCATCCAGTTTAATTGGACCCAGTCCAGTGAAATTTTCTCGTTATAATACGGTTTTAATATATTCTTTTGATGATAATATTGTTATTTAATAATGAATTTATACCCTCCAACCGAAGATCATACTTCTGCAGCTACTGGTAAACTGCTGATGGACACATGTCATCCAGTTCAAAAGGACCCAGTCCAGGAAAGTTTTCTCGTTATAATTCGGTTTTAATATATTCTTTTGATGATAATAATATTATTTAATAATGCATTTATACTCCACAACCGAAGAATCATTCTTCTTCAGCTATTGGTAACTGCTGATGGACACATGCCAACCAGTTCGAAAAAGGACCCAGTCCAGGAAAGTTTTTCTTGTTATAATTCGGTTTTTAATATATTCTTTGATGATAATAATGCCATTTAATAATTAATTTATAATTCTACAACCGCAGAATCATACTTCTTCAGCTAATATGGTAACTGCTGATGGACACATGCCATCCAGTTCAAAAAGGACCCAGTCTAGGAAAGTTTCTTGTTATAATTCGGTTTTAATATATTCTTTTGATGATAATAATGTCATTTAATAATTAATTTATACCCCACAACCGCAGAATCATATTTCTTCAGCTAATGGTAACTGCTGATGGACACATGCCATCCAGTTCAAAAGGACCCAGTCCAGGAAAGTTTTTTTGTTATAATTCGGTTTTAATATATTCTTTTGATGATAATAATGTCATTTAATAATGAATTTATACTCCACAACCGCAGAATTATACTTCTTCAGCTATTGGTAACTGCTGATGGACACACGCCATCCAGTTCAAAAGGAGCCAGCTCAGGAAAGTTTTCTCGTTATAATTCGGTTTTAATATATTCTTTTGATGATAATAATGTCATTTAATAATTAATTTATACCCCACAACCGCAGAATCATACTTCTTCAGCTAATGGTAACTGCTGATGGACACATGCCATCCAGTTCAAAAGGACCCAGTCTAGGAAAGTTTTCTCGTTATAATTCGGTTATAATATATTCTTTTGATGATAATAATGTCATTTAATAATGAATTTATACCCCACAACCGCAAAATTATACTTCTTCAGCTAATGGTAACTGCTGATGGACACATGCCATCCAGTTCAAATGGACCCAGTCTAGCAAAGTTTTCTCGTTATTATTCGGTTATAATATATTCTTTTGGTGATAATAATGTCATATAATAATGAATTTATACCCCACAACCGCAGAATCATCCTTCTTCAGCTATTGGTAACTGCTGATGGACACATGCCATCCAGTTCAAAAGGACCCAGTCTAGGAAAGTTTTCTCGTTATAATTCGGTTTTAATATATTCTTTTGATGATAATAATATCATTTAATAATGAATTTATACCCCACAACCGCAAGAATCATACTTCTTCAGCTAATGGTAACTGTTGCTGATGGACAATATGCCATCCAGTTCAAAAGGAACCCAGTCTAAGGAAAAGTTTTCTCGTTATAATTCGGTTTTAATATATTCTTTTTGATGATAATAATGTCATTTAACAATTAATTTGAGAATTCTACAACCGCAGAATCACACTTCTTCAGCTAATGGTAACTTCTTTGATGGACACATGCCATCCAGTTCAAAAAGGACCCAGTCCAGGAAAGTTTTCTTGTTATAATTCGGTTTTAATATATTCTTTTGATGATAATAATGTCATTTAATAATGAATTTATAC
The DNA here is from genome assembly GCF_002938485.1 of Sitophilus oryzae. NCBI lineage: Eukaryota > Metazoa > Arthropoda > Insecta > Coleoptera > Curculionidae > Sitophilus > Sitophilus oryzae. Next base: position 798,431 of record NW_022145624.1, on the reverse strand, counting down.
CCCCACAATCCACAGAATCATACTTCTTCAGCTTATGGTAACTGCTGATGGACACATGCCATCGAGTTCAAAAGACCCAGTCTAGGAAAGTTTTCTTGTTATAATTCGGTTTATATATATTCTTTTGATGATAATAATGTCATTTAATAATGAATTTATACCCCACAACCGCAGAATCATACTTCTTCAGCTAATGGTAACTGCTGATGGACACATGCCATCCAGTTCAAAAGGACCCAGTCTAGGAAAGTTTTCTCGTTATAATTCGGTTTTAATATATTCTTTTGATGATAATAATGTCATTTAATAATTAATTTATACCCCACAACCGCAGAATCATACTTCTTCAGCTAATGGTAACTGCTGATGGACACATGCCATCCAGTTCAAAAGGACCCAGTCTAGGAAAGTTTTCTCGTTATAATTCGGTTTTAATATATTCTTTTGATGATAATAATGTCATTTAATAATGAATTTATACCCCACAACCGCAGAATCATACTTCTTCAGCTATTGGTAACTGCTGATGGACACATGCCAACCAGTTCCAGGAAAGTTTTCTCGTTATAATTCGGTTTTAATATATTCTTTTGATGATAATAATGCTATTTAATAATGAATTTATACCTAACCATTTTTAACCTCTCTTCAAGTTTTCGTTAAAAATGCATTTTCTTTTAATTTAGACCTTATTTATCAATCTGCCCATGGAATATTATTATTAAAAAATTAGCGTATCTATCTATACCACTAATGGAATAAAGTTATTTTGTCCTACTAGTATATAAATTTTCATTTTAAATGAGTGGATGAACCTCTCATTATTGTATGATTCTGGATAAAATAAATATTCGAATAAATCTTTTGATCACGCTGTAATATGAAATATTGTATTTCTTACTTGTAAGCATTAATACTGGAAACTCTGATAAATCACTGCTCGGATTGTAAGATCGGAACACCTGTCTAGGGACGATATCGCTGGTAAAAGCTATGACGAAAGCCTAAAAGAAAAAATATAAATACTCATACACTAAAGGTGCGTCCAGACCTGACGAGACGAGAGCGAGACATCTTCTATCCGTTTTTTGAGGCAAACCTGCCACGAGACAAGCGAGTTGGATCATAATGAAAGGGACCCAAACATATTAAATTGTAATTGAATATAACAAACGATGGCCAAATAATAACGATCATACAGTAATAAATGTTTGTATATTTAACATGGTATTTGGTTCGTCGTATTTTATTCATCGTCGGTTTTTTCAATCAGTCGAGCGAGTCTATGAGGCTCCGTGGCAAGTTTGCAGCAAATTTGGAATGTCTCGCTCTTGTCTCGCTCTCGTCTCGTCAGGTCTGGACGCACCTTTACAGGACAGCTTATAATTTTCGTGTATTTTTAAGTCGATTATAATATTTGACTTTTTAGGCTCTTTTTAAATTAAAAATTCTAATCCCCATTTTTTTATTACACTAGAGAGAACAAAAGTTTATTTTGACGAAAGTTTGAAACACCCTGCGGAGTGGTTTAACAAATATATCTGAATACAATATTAAAAAAGTAGAATTTTTTCAAAACGGTTGAAGAATACTTGCATTCGTAGCGGTGCTGAGAAAAGTAACGCTCAGTAGAACCCCGTTCCAAGCTCCTATACCGGACTTCATCAGCGGTATAGGTCTTCGGTAGAGCATCACAAGCTTGTAAGCGTCTGATCGCATTTCAAGTAGATTATTGGCCAGTGCGCATAAGGGGGCTAGGGGAAATGCAGCCACAAAAAACGTCACAAAACCATATTTTATTACTAAAAATGTATCGAATTATTCAGTAAAGATACAGGATGGTTCATTGTCAGTTATATACCGGGTGTTTCTCAAAAGTGGCTCATCCCTATTACTTTACTTTTTTTTACTTTAATCGAATTATAGAAAATGACACTCTGACTAGAATAACATATCGTAGTCAACGTTTGACATTCTCGCCATTAGAGTGTGTTAAAAACTCTAATTTTTAATCAAGGAGACTTGGAAAAATAGATTTGATCGTCTAATGTTTTTCGTGTCTTGTTCGGGCCGGTAAAAGATGCCCAAATCGTATTTTTAATCATATCTTAATTTTTTCAAATGTAATAAGTGTGGCTCATTAGCATATTTGGAAAAAGTATTTTTTTACAAAAAATTTGACACCACACACTTGGTATTCTAAGTCAAATTGTCGTTATGAACCGCATGTTACAATTTCAAATAAACCATATGCGAAAATATCAAGAGTTGACATACATGTCATTCTATTCTGAGTGTCATTTAAAAATCAAAAGTTGTAGTAATTGACCGAAAACAATTGAATACGTCACTCAATCTGTAGGTACAAGACAAAGCAAAATGGGACCTATGTTGTTGCTGTGAAAAATAAATCTTATTTTAACGTAAGGAACCTCACCACGAAAAAAGGCACATATTTTTTGAAACACCCTGTAAGTTCAATATCCAATAACGTTTATAAAAGTAACAATGATAATCCCTAAATTACTAAGTAATTTCTTACTCATTTCGGTAAACTCGGTGGTAAGCAAGTAGCGGTTGGTAGGAAACAAACAGTATTCTTCCTCCCATTGTGGTATGTTTGTGGGCGGTGGCTCTTTAATGTTCAGTAAATAGTTAATAAGTTTTCTGATCTGACTGAAAATAAATATAAGAAAAATAGAGTAACAGTTCCAATCAATGCACATCTATATAGGGTGATTCACGGCGATGGCACGTTACACGTTTATGGAGAACTGATGATGAATTTTTATGAAAATTCCACACCTGTAATTTTTAACCAATCAAAACGTGTTTTTTGACAAATCACCATGGCAACGGATAAATTTTAGTGATTTTTTTTTCCTTGTGGGCACCCAACAGCGAATTCTACTGGAAATTTTTGGACGTTTATAATGACAGAATATCTTTTTGAGAGTCTGGTTTTTATTTGTTTACATGATAATTTTGATACGTTTCAATTACAAAGCTGAGATGTTTTCTGTATTCTTTGGACAGCTCCTTTCTTACAGTTGAGGGTTGGAACCTTTGGTGTTACACAGCAAAATAAAAACACTAAATCACCACAATACACCAAAACACTTTTACTTTTACACTGGACGCGCGTTTCGCTAACCATGTTAGCATCATCAGCAGATGATTATCAACTAAAGTACGATCTACAAGTTGAGCGTTTATATACTCGCTACTACGTGGGCACCGAGTGGGCGTGGCAAAATCTAGCCAACCGAGTCAGAGCCAACTGAGCGTAACAGTTAGATTTCCGCCACTAGAGTAGTAGGAACAAAGAACTTGAAGGAATTAGACCGTTGACTCTGTTCATACTATCTTTACATTTATTAATTCTGATGCTTTCATATGCATCTAATTGCCTGTAATTTGAGACTTGTTTAATTAATTTTAAATTATTAAGATCTATACAATGTTCATTATCAACAATATGTTCGGCAACGCAAGATTTATCCGGTCTACCATATCTTATCTGAGCTAAATGTTCTTTAAATCTAGTTAATATTGATCTTCTAGTTTGCCCAACATATTTCTGATTACAATCTTTACAAGAAATTTCATAAATAACCGACCTTTCCAGTGGAGGTGTTTTATCTTTGGATTACCTAATAATTGTTGTAATTTATTATTAGCACTATACACAAGTTTATAATTGACATTCTTAAAAATTCCTTTTAGACCACGGGATAACTCTCTATCAAACGGTATCGAAAAATATTTAGACGTATCTTTCTCCACTTGAAAAGTCGAATTTTCAGAAATCATTAACCTATACCTACGTTTTCTAATTAATTTATCCTAATGTAATCTCTTTCTATTTCATATCTTTCGTTGGAAAGTGGGAAACTAAGTAATCTATGAAGTTTCCCACTTTCCAACGAAAAATATGAAATAGAAAGAGATTACATTAGGAATGTAGCTGAGTGTAATGGATATTCTCCTTCACTAGTTGATAAATTAATTAGAAAACGTAGGTATAGGTTAATGATTTCTGAAAATTCGACTTTTCAAGTGGAGAAAGATACGTCTAAATATTTTCGATACCGTTTGATAGAGAGTTATCCCGTGGTCTAAAAAAAAAGGAATTTTAAGAATGTCAATTATAAACTTTTGTATAGTGCTAATAATAAATTACAACAATTATTAGGTAATCCAAAAGATAAAACACCTCCACTGGAAAGGTCGGGTATTTATGAAATTTCTTGTAAAGATTGTAATCAGAAATATGTTGGGCAAACTAGAAGATCAATATTAACTAGATTTAAAGAACATTTAGCTCAGATAAGATATGGTAGACCGAATAAATCTTGCGTTAAGTTAAATACAGGAGTACTTACAAAAATATTAGACTGCATACATTCCCCAAAAGGTCTTTAAGCGTCATGAGAAACGCCATTTGTATACAGAGTGCTAAGACGCAATTTGCCGGCATGCACGCATCCCTTCGAAAAAAGTTGATTTCGTGAGGCACCGTGTACAATTTTCCCTGTAATTTATAACATTAGTAATAATAGTTAGTTATTATACCGGGTGCGTGCCGAAAGTTGCTCACCCCTATAACTTTTTATTTTTTCAGATAAAAAAAAAACGAGATTTGGTATGTTATGTATATGACATAAATTTGGATTGATTGACGTATTCAATTATTTCTGGTCACTTCCTGTTTCACCGGAAATTACCACAACTTTCGATTTTTAAAAAATGGCACCCTCTGAGTAGAATGACATTGCTCTTTGATATATCTTTTACTATGCTCTCTGGAACAGCATGCGGCCCGTCTGGCTGCCGATACCTGTTGCGTTCACTACTGCGCATCGGAAGAAGATCCTATATTTTTTTATTAATTTAGTCCTATCAATTCTAGTACTGGTGATTTAAAAAAACAAATATTTAATACTTTACTATCAGAATATAAACGAAAATAAAATAAAAAAGTCTTTGCCCTGGCCCGGATTCGAACTCTGAATCATCGGTTCGTGGTCGGAAACTCCACGCACTGCGGTATGGAGACATGTTCGATTTATATTCAATACTAGAAGTTAAAGGACTAATAAAAATATAGGATCTTCTTTCAATGCGCAGTAGGGTGCGCAACGTTTACCGGCAGCCAGACGGGCCGCATGCTGTTCCAGAGAGCATAGTAAAAGATATATCAAAGAGCCAAACGTCTTAAAATACTTTTTTTTCCGACGTTGCTAGCTCTCGTACTATAAAGGGGTGAGCCTACTTTAATAAAATTAGTAGTATAGTTAAAGTATAAAAATATTTTATTAAAAATGTGAATTTCCATTGGTCGTAGATTCATTTTTCTTACTTTCATAAAAGCCAGATAGAACAGGGGAGTATAGTTGTTGATGAAACTGAGCAAGTACCTCTTGTACAGTACCGAGTTGTCAAAGGCTTGCTGGGTTCTTGGGTTCTCGTACTTTGTGAGTTCAATAGAGAGAGGTCCATAAATCTAAAATTGTTGTTTTTACAATAAAATACATAATATATTTAGATATATAACACAAAGTCGATTAGTTACACTATACCGGGTGCGTCTCAAAAGTGGCTCACCCCTATAACACTTTTATTTTTCCAGATAAAAAAACGAGATTTGGTATGTTAGTATATGACATAAAATAGGATTGATTGACGTATTCACTTGTTTTTAATCACTTCCTGTTTCACCGGAAATGAACTAACTTTTGATTTTTAGAAAATAACACTCTGAATAGAAAGACATATATCATATGTCAACTTTTGACATTTTCGCATATGGTTTATTTAAAATTGTAACATGCGCTTCCCAGCGACAATTTGACTCGAAATACCAAGTATGTTGTACGAAATTATTCGTACAAAAATGCGGGGGTGAGTCACTTTCGAGGCGCACCCGGTATACCTTTTCAAACATTTTGATACAGAACACTTGCATGGCTGATCCCAGTAACATCGTAAGTATTTTGGAGTGGTATAAAAGGAATTTAGTTTCAGATGCGTCACAGTACCTTGCAAATATCACTTTGAAAGCTGTTATAACCAGTACTGTAAGGAAAATAATCCCGATCTACAAAAAAACAAGATTAAATTGGACTAACGATAGGAGAATTTTTGATTATCGAACACAATACCCACTAAAAAGAGACAAAAAAAGCATGAAAAGTATTTTTATCACAAATAATGATATCTAAAGGAGCGTCCACACGCAACGATTTACCGTACGACTTAGCGCCAACAAAACGTCCAACTTTATTTAAATAAACAGCAAAAACTAACCACAACAGTGTTTTCCCTATACTGATATGGCCGAATTCAAAAAACTGAACGACAAGTCTTTGCAAAGGTTGATTTTCAATATACCTTCCATATCAGCTCCCTTCCGTTTACATAAAATATTATATCATGTAAACGAATAGGACAATGCACACTATCCGTTCCGTTTCACTTCCTTTCCATATCCTTTCCTTCCCTGGACTGAAGCGTATCGGAAACAGCGTTGTCAAGTTCTTACATTTGTACCAGCTCTATTGAAATTTTGCTAATATTTATTTATTCTTTCACCTCTTGATTAAATCTATTACCTTTTTCAAAAGATACAAATTTTTAAAATAAAACTTTCGTAATGATACCTATAAATTGTACAGGGTGTCCCACTAAGAATAGCTCTCGGCTGTATCTCGGAAAGCATTAGCCGTAGCGGCTGCGAAAAAAAATATTTATAACTAAAGAGGGTATGGGAAATTGCTGGAAATTATTTTCCAGTTTGTTTGTTGGTCTCCAAACGACCACTAGGGGGCGCAACTGCAACAAAAAATAAGAAGATGGAGTTTTTACACAATTTTGTCTAGATAAGGTGTACTATAAGTAACAGCTTCATAATCTTCAGTAAATTTTGAATATTTTTTGTTAGAGCCATTTTCCCCTATCTACCATCTTGCTTTTTCAAAATGCCCACAACTTCAAGTACTTCAAATAATAAAGGCATTTTGAAAAAGCATTTAAAAGATAAAAAAACGCTGCTAATACTATCAAAATGTTGATCTAATAACAATTTGACGTTTATACTATTACGCGAAAAGCAACTTTTTTCCAAAGCCTACCATGACTTCACTGAATCATCGTTTCTTTTTCACTATTATTAATATCTTAATTATTAGATATTAATACCTCTGGTATTATGGTATTCTGGTATTTCGACGATTTTAAAATAAACTAACTGTTTCTATCTTATTTTTTTGTTAGAATGGGCCTAATCAAGAGGGCTACTGATACTGTATTGTAACATGATACAAAGAATACAAGGTATGATATTGCGCAGGTTGGTTACTACGTCACAGGTGATAAACGGCACCATTGGTCGGCAAGCCCTGCGCGCCAATTTCAAATTGTCAAAGAGATTGTGTCATCTGTGAAATTTGATTGTGTCAAAATGTGAAAATAATGTTTCAAATGTCAAGCTCGATGTCAAAACATAACTTTTGCGGTTATGTCCTAACTCTTCCTTATTTTAGGTCTTTTTTTATTAGTGGCAATTGAACAATATGGATATTTTTTTGTATGGCGTATGACGTCACAGGTGGTATGCGTAAACTTAACGAAATTGGAGCCGCTATCGATCATACCTTGTTTTCTTTGTACCATGGTATTGTAAAAATAAGGTAATTAAGGGCTTATTTTTTGGTATTTATTATAATTTTGCTAATATCTTCGGTTTGAAAGAAGATATCAAGATGCGGTTTTCGCTGACTTTTTAAGATTTTGCTACTCTTTCCTATCAGCTAAAATAACACATACTATCGTATTTACTTTTTTTGAAAAAAAGCGCTATATTTGTTAAATTGTAAGAAAGCGCCCCCTAGCGTCTACGTTCAAAAACTTATTATTATTATTTTTATGGTATAATATAGAGTAAGAAACGCTCTTTTAAACAAGCCCTCGTTTGTTGGATTCTGATCATCCAGTCCGGAGTTTGGTTTTTTGCTCCACCTAGCGGCCGTTTTACGAACTTGAAAATAATTTCCAGCAATTTCTCATAGCCCCTTTAGTTAAAATATTTTTTTCCGTAAGCCCTACGACTAATACTTTCCGAGATACAGCCGAGAGCTATTCTTAGTGGAACACCCGGTACAATAAAAAGTATGGAACTGATACGGAACGGAAGCTTACGTATAGCGTCAATACAATCAAAAATACGAAACGGATATGGAATGGAAACGGAAGGTACAGTGAGAATCAACCTTAATGTGGACGCATCTTGATCTGCGCGTTTTATATGTTGCGCAGGCAAATCGTACGGTAAGTCGTTGCGTGTGGACCGCGCTTTACTAAACAAAACAAGTGTATAATTTTAAAAATCTTGAGATATAACAAAAAAAAATCTTTCAAAAGCTTACCAAAATACCGCAGGTGGACAGAGTGACGGCATATCGAAAAAAAATATTTATTTTCGGAATGTGAGGCTCTAGCTCTCCGGTAATGGTGTTTCTTCTTTTGCTTTTTGCCGAATCTTCGAAAACTGCCCTGTTTTCTGTATCGAAATCTTCGATGTTTGTGTTCCATCGTAATTTTAACTTGTTCTCTTTTCTACGCCAGAGATTAATGAAGAAAATTGCTAGAAATTGTTAATATCGACGTTAATACAGGGTGTCCTAATATTTCGATACAGAACTACTACGTATTTTTGAAATCAAAATATGTTCATTGGACACAATTTACCTCCATACAAAAGTGCTTCGTTTAAAAAAAAATAAACACGTTTTTCAGTTGGTCTCTCTCTGTCTGTCTCATGACAATGTCAGGAAATAAATAAATAAGTGTGGCTACTTGACATTTTTTCAGGGTTCGCATGATTTAAATCATGATTTAAATCAAGTGATTTTTTTAATTTTAATCATGATGTGATTTAAATCAAAAAAATATAATTTGATTGAAACATAGGCAGAACCGGAGGAATTAGCGTATACCCGTCCGCCGGATAAAAAGCAGGCGAAAAAATGCGATAAAATAAAAATAGGTAGATATGTGATAAGAATGTTTCAGAATTTGTATTTATTCGTGTTTTAATAGCCAAAACAAATACACCCAAGTAGCATTTGGACGTTATCTAACGTCGGGTATACGTGGCGTTCAATAAATCCGACGTCGGGTACCAACGTCGGTTCGACCGCCTGACGACCCTTATTTGCACCTAAATGGGGAATACAGATTCGGGTCGCCTCGACGTCGGTATCTGACCTAATAGAGAATGTAATTCTACCAATTACCAACGTCATATTACGTTGGATTTTAGTCACTTAAAATTCGTCGCTAAGCACTTACGTTACGTTTGGTTTCATATTCGCTACCAAGAATACATAAAAACCTAACCAAACTACCTAATTACAAATGGATTCATAATCACTCTTCTCGAATATAACTATAAGTGCCTATCTAATTTCATATTATAATAATTCTGAATCATTAATCCAGACATCAGTTTTGTCAACGGAAGTCACTTTTTGATATATCTGATTAAAAATAATTCTGAAAACAACGAGCGCCTTCAAAATTAGGTAGATTTATGAAATAAAAATATCTATAAAAAAGTAACTCGCAAAATATTTGTTTAATTTTCTAGCTGGTTTAATCATAAAATTGTACTGTGGTTCTCCCCAAACTCAACCTTATCAATATTATTCTACTAGAAATCGAAATGTGAATATAAATTTTAAAAACAAAAAACGATTTTAAAATGGCTGACTATCTGATACTTGTTAAGAATGGCGGATTTCTGTGTCCGACTTAATATGAACTACCAATATACCAATGCCGACCGGGTCTGCAACATTAGTCGTCTCACACGACCGAAGTCATCAAACCGGACGACCGGCAATCGTATTATGACGTATATAATTCCAACGTATGCCACGTAACCTCACTTTGCGTATCAGTGATTTGTGGATTTGTGCAACTATATTTTAGTTTTTGTTTTCTCCTTAAAAAAAATGGGCAGCCACTTTTTTAAGCCTAACCTCACATGTGGGAGGAGGATGGGGTCTGCTGGTTTCCTAAGCTAAAAAATGAAATTAAGATGCACCAGTGTAATGCAGCATCTCTTCAGGATAAAAAGCATTTATGGGTGGAGGCAAGACATCACTACTACTATTATTATTTTGCAAAAGCTTCGACCTCTTTCTGTAAAATGTAGATGAATGTCTAAATGCCTTTTTAGTAATTTTTTAGGCGTAAATTAAGTATGTTTACTTTTATAAAAACTTTTTATTAGGTTATATTCATGATGTTCATTAGGTCGCAAATACTACTTAATGGGATTGTATTTACGGACGTAAATAGGGATACGTAAATTAGGTTATAAATATGAACATAAAATACAACAAAATATAATTGGACTTTACTTTAGGGATTATCAGTGAGACGTATACTATTGAGACAACAATTGGGCTAGTTCAAGTATATGTACGTCGTGCAAGCCATCGCGCATCGTGGGAACGACGTTGGGAAATTAATAAAAATGGTACGTTGTTATTTTGTACGTCGGCAGATCGTTGGATTTACCGACTCGGATCGAACGACGTCGCTTTTAATAGGAAAGCGACGTCACCGGTCGTATCACCAGCACCCGACCTAAATTTGCACAAAGTCTGACGTCGCTTCAGGTCAGATTTAGTTCGAAGTCAGATAGATGCTACTTGGGCATAGATTCTCGCGACAGTAAAATTTATTTTTTAAGTAAAATAACGGATGTTTACGAAGTTCGTGAGAAAATTCAAATTATAAAATGGTATTTCCAAAATAGGTCTTATCGGGATATACAAACAATTTTTCCACAAACTTTTGTAAACAGGGCAATTCTATCATTACCTACTATATCAAGAGTTATTAATAATTTTCGCTGTAAATGCGTCCGGCAACTTGCTATGTTACTAGTAGCCTAGACATTTTAATCTGCAGTAAGTACTTTACACTTTGACATATAGGACAGATAATACATACTAATTCCATTCTCAACTTAAGACTATTTCCGAACAATAGTGTGTTGTTTTATTAGGAGTAAAAATTATACTTTTTTTGACGATGCTGTGACGACCTTTGAAGGACCATCGTAAAGCTATTCCGACGTTACAGGGAGGCACAAAAAGTACATTTTTACTCCGAATAGAACATCTTTTTTTAAACATTACAATTACTTATTTAATCAATTTCAAACATTGCAAATAATATAAACGGTAATCGAGCAACAATTTGTACACTCGTTGAAATTGACACTTAATATCAGTTCAGTAATATTTTTTTCTACTTTTGTGCTTAGACGTAACAGTGCTTTACTTTCATACCTAGGCTTTAAAATGACAAAAATTAATACTTTTGCGATGTTTGAAAAAAAACTTCTTTTGATGATCGATGTAAAAAAATGACACGCTCCGTAGAATTGTTAATGTTATCGGTATCAGGCAGAGTTAGTTTACCGATTTAGTCATTTAGGATAGGAATTTTAATTTGAAATAAGCCCTAGTCATTTGGAAATTCGATTTAAATATTGTTTTGAATCAAAAACAATCAATTTAAAAATCGCTTCCTCGATTACGTAGCTAAAAAATTAATTATTATCATTATTATTATTATTATTAAACTTGCTGATAACTTCAGCGTTCCGAGGCGGCGCGTCGTCTCGCTGGAAAAATATGTTTTCGAGTTCCATTAAGGGCATATCATCAATAAGGGTCCAAAGCCTACTAGTTAAAAGTGGCGAACTTTTAAATATTCTGTATTTCGAAGGGAATTATCACAAAATATCAAGTGTGCTATATTTTTGGAAAGGTAATTTTAAATTCTTTTCAGTTAATTAAAAATATAGAGGGTGTCCTAAATAAAATAATCAATTTTTCTGTTGATAACTCTTAAATTATTAATTTAAAAAAATATATACTTAAATCATTAAATTCTACGTAAAAAGGTGCTTTGGAAATGTTTTCATAAAAATACAAAATTTTCCATAGCAAAAAAGTTACAGCGATTTGTTAAAAATGCATATTTTTGAAAAACACCCCGTAACTCCGAAACGGTAACAGATATCGATATGCGGTTTTCACCATCATGTTTTTGAGAAAAATTGAGCTCCAGACACCAATATTAGTTTTCGTCCATCTCCTATAGAAAAGGGTGTTTCCATTTAAAAGCGTCGAATTTGACCCACCCTGTACACCTTACCCCAAAATGACATTAAGACGGCAAAGGCTGCTGTCAGGTAGTTGTCAAACACGAATGTCCACAGGAACAACTCGCAGAATTTGTTGAAATTACCGAATTTGCAGTTGGGCAAGTCTTCGCAGGTGGCGCACATGGTCAAGTCGTTTTTTCGCACGCTTTGTACCTAAAAGTTTAGTTAAATATGTACAGGGTGGCTCCAATTCGACGCTCATCATTGGGATTTCGGAACCTGTATGAGATACAGGATCGGTTCAATGGAGGCAAAGTTGCGCTATTTGATGCTCAATAAAATGCCGTATTGCATTTTTATTTTTTATTTTATTTTTTTGCATAAAATATTCTGGTAATGGAATTTACTGTACGAAACGTCGGCAAATATCAAAGTGACTATATATAGTGTTTAAGAGATTTAATTAAATTGAAAAAAAATCAGGTCCGTACACTGAAAAAAAGGACCTCTCAGTCGAAATGAATATGACTTTGACCCAAAAGATTGGCGCTTTTCAATAGGGCCAAGAACGACGTTTCTTTGCCCAAAGCATTAACTATCTTTTCATAAGCTTTAAAAAATTACTTTAGAGAATAGAAGAATCCGAGGGGTAAACCGCAGAGGAAAAAGTGTACACCGTAATTCCTTTTGCTCAAATAATTCCTCAGAATTCCTCGTAATTCCTTCGGAATTTTTTGGAATTCCTTGGTCTTCAACGTCAAGGTCAATCATTCAAGGTCTTCCTTGGAATTCCTTGGTACGAACTCGGTAACTCTTTCAGTCTCAACCAGCGTTGCCACCTCCGTTTCGCAGTTCCGCAATGAATTTTGTCGTGATTTTTATATGTCCTAGATCTAACAATAAAAAGTACTATTACAAGATTTACGTTTTTTTAGTTAAATTTTAGGACTAATAGGGGATCATGAGGTGAAAATACTGGAAATATGTCGGCACTTACTTATTAAAATTCATTTTCTCGGGATTTTTTTGAAAATTATAGGTCCTAGTTATATCTATAGGAAAGGAAATTAATAAAACTTCAGTTGAACGTCATAATACGATCACCAGTAAATTCCACAAGATTACGTATGGTGTCATTGATGAAGTGCACCTAAAGTTGTATTAATTTTCCTATTGTATATACTCGGTATTATTCCGAGGAAATGAAAAAAACAACTTTACACTTTCTGAGTATTGAATAAAAAATCTTATGAGCGTTTCTTTTTAAAATGGCGAAATCAAGGAACGTTATAAGTAGATCTCTCGGGGGTGGTTCGGCCAACTATTGGAATATATTTTAGATATATAATCGAGGGTACAATATTAAATTAAAAGAATATCTAACCTGTAGATATTTGATGTTGGGAAATTTTGGAAGCGATTCGAAAATGAAAAACGGATAGTAAAAAAATCGCCTGCAAAACGTTTTTCGTTAAATTCGGTCCTACCTATTATAGTATTCATGGTCTACTTATGTTCGTTAATTTTGTATAAAGTTGCTTGTAATTCCTCTTAATTCCTGTGGAATTCCTCTAAATTCCTAAGGAATTCCTTGGTATTCATCGGAATTCTTCCGGAAATCATTGGAATTCCTGTTAATACCTTGGAATTCCTCGTAATTCCTTGGAATTCCTGTAGAATTCCTTTATAGTGTACACCATAATTCCTCTGCGGTTTACCCCTCGGAAGAATCTATCTGTCCAAAGTAATACTATTGTCTCAATTAAAATTTATTTTGATCTAAGAGAAGTCTATACATCATATACAGGCATATTACGAGGTATATTATTTTCTGATAAATTTAGGTTTTCCTGGTCTGTAGTAAGTAAAGTGATATTATTTTCCTCGATAGTAGTTATTTCTGCTTCTTCACTCCTTGGTATTTTTTGGGGTGGTTCATCACTCTACAAATTACAAAGAAATGTTACATCACGATTAATCAAAGTAAAGCAAATAAATTATTAAAATTATAAGCTTTGGTCACATTTTGAATTTTTTAATACGACGACTTGAAATTCTAAAATTTTTGTAATTATTTGCATAAAAAAATCGATACCTATATTCTTATTCTATCTATAGTCACGCATGCATTATCTAAACAGGTGCATTAGGTAAATGTCTCTTACCTTCAAATATAGCAAATAAATGCTCTAATTTCCATTTTTTCAGAAACTCCTTTAAATAATCCATATATCCTAAAATTTGTCCATAAAAAATGACAAATGCATGTTAATAACGATCACTAATTTGTTATACGATATGCGTTTAAAAAGCAAATTATGCAAAATTCCAAGTGGAAAATTCCAAGCAACAAAATCCGTGCATACAATGATGTGCGACCTATGAAATGCGACGTGCGACTGATCAGACTGTCGACAGTGTCGACTGATTGTATACCGTCCTTCGTCATCGTCTTTGCCTGTCGTTATTATTTTTCATCAAAAGAGTATTAAGCTATTGGAAAAATTGGCATGTTTCTCGACTAAAGTACTTCCTAGCGTATTTTTGTTATTATCTTAAAACAAAGTAACTTGCACTTGGTTGAATGAAAATAGATTCAAGAGAAATTTTCGAATTTATCAAGAAAACAATTTTTTTTGAGTTAAGAGAGTTTTTCTTCAGGCAAAATATTTTCTTTTCCTTTAAAATAAATTCTCTTGCCACTAAATTTTTTTTTTCAAGAACGATGACGACTTTAGTTGAAGTCTATCTTTTTTATCAGTGTATTAAAAAAAAAATTAAGTTGATGATGGTCACCAGAAGCCGAAACGTCAGAGTCAATATTTAATCACACAGAGTAGAAAAAGTGGCCATGAAAATTTGTTTTTCATTTTAAGTTATCTTAACAAATAAAGCCAGGTAACAATAGAAAACAAAATTGAAAATTCCGTTTTTTTTTCGAATATATTCGGAAGTATTCGGAATTTTTCAAAATGCAATACGGCATTTTATTGAGCATCAAATTGCGCAACTTTGTCTCCTTTTAACCGATACTGTATCTCTTACGGTTTCCGAAATCCCAATGATGAGCGTCGAATTCGAGCCACCCTGTACAATCGAAAATAAATAATTATAATATATAATATAATTGATATAAAGGTATCCATTTAGATTAAAGGTGTATTTACCATTTACTGTAAGTGTCTCCGAGAGTGTATATAATGGCAGCTACAAATACGATTGCTCCGCCAAGCGCTGGTATGATTAGCATCCAAACAAAATACTCCAACCAAGCAAAATAGAACGCTATTTCTTGTCCAAAATATCGGTATATCATGTCCAAAGGCTGTTCTTTGAACACGCATGAGATGTTAGCCCAGTACCTCAACAATAACTAAAAGAAAAAAATGTTGTAAGTTGTAAGTAATAGAGAAAAATAGATATAGTAATTGCAAAACAATTTCCGATGGACGTCATCAACTTTGAGCGACAAGCGATGGCGACAGTGCCGCCAGATTGTGACAGATTTATGGGACGAATCTTAATGTAACATTAGGAAACAATATACAGGGTGTCATTGAGATGGTATAAAAAAATCTGGTGTAAAAAAAACGTGGGTTCATTTTTTGAAAACTATACATGCTTTTTCCTACAAAAAGGGCACTGTTGCACAAAATTTAAAGCAAAGAGATTGCTAATTGTTAATTGCTAATTAACCAAAACATATGAAATTTATGGCGGTTCAAAAGTAACCAAGTAGTTATTAAATAATTAATTGGAAAATCAAAATTTCATGATTTTTAAAACATCTTATTGCTTTAAAAACGAAATAAACTTTTTTGGTTTTAAAAAAGTTTGGCCGATTAATACTGAAAAGCAACTACGGCAACGCATTATTGACTGTTCCAATCAAATTCGGACAACACCAAGGATATTCCACAGGGTATCTACGCAGATCGTGGAGAAGAAGATCAGATGGTCACTTTGAACATTTACTAAGATGGTGGTCACTTTGAACATTTACTATGAATGAATTAAGGAATGCATTATTTTAATAAGGAATTGTGGTAATTGGATTATTTCGTTTTTTAAAGCAATAAGATGTTTTAAAAATCATGAAATTTTGATTTTTCAATTAATTATTTGATAACTACTTGGTTACTTTTGAACCGCCATAACTTTCATAAGTTTATGTTGATTAACCAGTTAGCAAGACATCAGAGCAAACTCTTTGTCTTCAATTTTCTCGAAAACCATCGCTCTGGGCGATGTGCAACAAGAGGTAGGTAAAAAGTATGTAGTTTTCAAAAAATGAACCCACGTTGCAAAAAAAATACCCTCAAAAAAGTAATTCACGAAAAAAAACCCTATCCTTGCAAAAACTACCCTTTCCGCTTTTCCTAATAATTTTTCAGTATTACCATTTGATTTAGGGTCAAAATTTATGGCAGAGGACTTTTTTTCGAAATTTTATCTCGTTTTTTAAGCCTACAATTTTAAGACAAGCGTTTTTTAAATTCACCCTTTCAGTGCCCCTAACTCCCTTAATATGCATTTTCTGCCCTATACTTATAGGAACTTCTTTTACTATTTTTAGGAGTACTATCACCCCCCGATTTTTTTTACACCATTTCAATGACAGCCTGTTTAGGGAACCAATAAATGTTGGCGAGCACGTCATTGATTTTCCTATACATACCTACAAAGACTATCTAGTCAAAAGTTAAAAACACTAATTTATAATAATAAAGCAAAAATCATGATCTGGAAAAAATGTAGATATTGTTATAATAAGAATAAATGAATATATTACTGATCTAGTGTTTTCTCCATTAAGAGTTCCTGTACCATCGTGCAATGGGTAAGCACAAACGACTATTTTTCTTTTCACCAACTTGCTGATGCCAAAGTCTGCCTCTTTTTCGTCAAACTTAATGGATTCTAAGACTAAATTTACTATAGCTACCCGTTCTGCGTCTGTTATCTCTCTAAAATAATCAAAATCAATCAAAAATCATTAGTTTATTTTGATTAGTATATTTTTTAAAATTTTATTTGTATAAAAAGATTACCAGTTCGCACTAAAAGAGGTTCTAAAAAGAACAATGTTTGACTAAACCATTAACTCCTACAAATTATAGGAGTTAATGCTATAACTCCGTAATTTTTTGAAAAAAAAAACATATTATAGCTTATATCGCTGAAAAGCTATAAAATGGTGCTTTTTATGAAGTCATGGCCAACTATGGTTTCCATTTAAAAAAACATATGTTTGAGTCATATGTCAAAAATGACAGGCTTTAGAAAAGATCGGAGAACACAAACTCATTAGGGATTTGATTATCTACAACTTTTATCTGTAGACTTTTTGTCTAAAATAGATTATAATGGAATTAGGGACAATTTTTAAAATAGCCAAAATTTGTCTTTTTTCAAAATATCTAGTAAGCCATGAACTTTTTCAAAAATCTAAAAGGCGCATATACAGGGTGTTTCAAAACAAATGCGAAAAACTTTAGGGGGTGATTCCTTGTTCAAAATAAAGGGTAGTTTGCTTTATAAACGTTGGGTCAAAAGTCAACCATTAGGGAGATATCGCGGTACAAAGATGGCGGAAAAATAATGTTTTTATTTTTTATCTTGAAAACGAAAAGAGATAGACTAATGAAATTTTATGGAAGCATTACTGTTATGAGGAAACACACTTTCAGGTAATTTTTTACTTTTTTAAAATGAGTGGAAGGGGTTGAAATAAACTACCCCTATCATTCTTGTTAACGAAATTTAAAGAAAAATCTTATCAAACACATGCAAAAAAATTAATTTGGATAGTTTAGTTTGTTTAGAAACTTTTTTACTTCTTGTGTTTTTTTGATAAAACTCACCGATTGGAAATTAAAAAATAAAATGTAAAGCATTACATGTCAGGACAAAAAAACATTTTTAGATTAAGAATCTAGTGATAATAACGATAATAACAATCATCTAAATAATAACGTATTGCAGTAGAGTAATGTCAAATAAAATAATATTAGGAACATCCTAAAAAGTAACAGCGGCCGACTAGATTTTATCCTAAAAAAATTACAGCAGCCCACTAGATTCTTTATCAGAAAATGTTTTTTGTCCTGACATGTAATGCTTTACATTTTATTTTTTAATTTCAAATCGGTGAGTTTTATCAAAAAAATACAAGAGATAAAAAAAGTTTCTAAACAAACTAAACTATCCAAATTAATTTTTTTGCATGTGTTTGATAAGATTTTTCTTTAAATTTCGTTAACAAGAATGATAGGGGTAGTTTATTTCAACCCCTTCCACTCATTTTAAAAAAGTGAAAAAATTACCAGAAAGTGTGTTATAAAATTTTATTAGTCTATCTCTTTTCGTTTTCAAGATAAAAAATAAAAACATTATTTTTCCGCCATCTTTGTACCGCAATATCTCCCTAATGGTTGACTTTTAACCCAACGTTTATGAAGCAAACTGCCCTTTATTTTGAACAAGGAATCACCCCCTAAAATTTTTCGCATTTGTTTTGAAACACCCTGTATATGACCCCACAAAACTGCAATTCTTTCCCCATTTAGCCGACCGTTCTCTATCTCCAGTAGTTTCCGAGATACCCATAGAGAACATAGTAGGAAACTCACCCTGTATGTGTTCTCCTTTCTTGTCACACAGTATAAATGCTCCAGTAACAAATTAAAGAAAGTGTATAAGATAAAAATTACTATAAGGGCGTAATTAGAATTTCGAGGACTTACTTGTTCTTTTTAGGTAAAGTATTGGATATTGGTGTTTTAAAGTATGTCATTGGATAGATTGGTTCAGTATATATCGACATTTCTTCGTCTAGTTCTTCATTTCCTATATCATAAACTTGCGAAAAATGCTGTAAGGCATCGTTACTTATCGTTACCTTAATAAACATCAATTCGATCGTCTACAAATAATAAGAATATATTCATTTAAATTCACAGTTTTTAATAATATTGACATAATATGATAACTAACTAAATTCTTGATTTTATTACTATAAAAAGATTTTATTACTATAAGAAAAGATAAAATTTCAGACATTTTGAAAACAGAATAACGAATAACTATTACCTCTCCCCTAACAATTTCATAGTCTAATTTTAACGTCTTCATGTTAGCTAGAAACATCTTTAAATCATACACGTTTTGTTCTTTGACAACTATAATATAGTCCACTCTTTTAGAAGCCTCTTTGCCTTCTTTTGAGGGAGCCATCTCAAAAACCTGTCAATCATAACTGACGGTTATGATTGTCTGACTTTGACTTTGAATTGTAAACTAGGTTAAAAAATGGAAAGTGTGAATCTGGAGACATCAGTAATCAACAATTTCCTTCAAAGTTTTTATATTATCTGCCAAGTCGAAGGCTCTCTCTGTCGCCCACATGGGATTCTGGTAAAGTTTCTCTCTTTTCATTATTGCGCCTATATAGAAATGGCACACATTGATTAGGTTAAATCTTTTAAATGCTGTTCGTTGCATCAGAAGAGGGCCACTGGAACAAAAGCTCTAAAATCGAAATGCTCTAAGTGTTTTCACCAGATTTTTCAAACTCACTGTTTGAGGTAGATATTAAATATTTGGACAGTGGCCTAAGGAACATACGGAGACGAAGTGTGGACGAAGAAAGCCTTAGATGGCGTCTCGATCGCCTCATTACGCCAAGTGACGAAGCAAACGCCGCAAATGGTCAGTCTGAGGACGGGATCAAGTGGGCGCCTTCCGATGGTCTGTTTATCTTTGACAGATCGCCAAATAACAAACAAGAACCTATATAATAATACGGTAGTACTGGTATAATTGGTGTTGAAAAAGATTCTCCATTTTTTTACGCAGAGATATTATAGCTATTTTTTGCTTGTTATTTTTTATACTTATACAGGGTGTTTCAAAACAAATGCGAAAAACTTCAGGGGGTGATTCCTTGTTCAAAATAAAGGGTAGTTTGCTTCATAAACGTTGGGTCAAAAGTCAACCATTAGGGAGATATCGCGGTACAAAAATGGCGGAAAAATAATGTTTTTATTTTTTATCTTGAAAACGAAAAGAGATAGACTAATGAAATTTTATGGAAGCATTACTGTTATGAAAACACACTTTCTGGTAATTTTTCACTTTTTTAAAATGAGTGGAAGGGGTTGAAATAAACTACCCCTATCATTCTTGTTAACGAAATTTAAAGAAAAATCTTATCAAATACATGCAAAAAAATTAATTTGGATAGTTTAGTTTGTTTGGAAACTTTTTATCTCTTGTATTTTTTTATAAAACTCACCGATTTGAAATTAAAAAATAAAATGTAAAGCATTACATGTCAGGACTAAAATATATTTTAGATTAAGAATCTAGTGATAATAACGATAATAATAATAATCTAGATAATAACGTATTGCAGTAGGTAATGTCAAATAAAACAATATTAGAAACATCCTAAAAAGTGACAGCGGCCGACTAGATTTTTTCCTAAAAAAATTACAGCTGCCCACTAGATTCTTTATCTAAAAATGTTTTTTATCCTGACATGTAATGCTTTACATTTTATTTTTTAATTTCAAATTGGTGAGTTTTATCAAAAAAAACACAAGAGATAAAAAGTTTCTAAATAAACTAAACTATCAAAATTAATTTTTTTTGCATGTGTTTGATAAGATTTTTCTATAAATTTCATTAACAAGAATGATAGGGGTAGTTTATTTCAACCCCTTCCACTTATTTTAAAGAAGTAAAAAAATTACCAGAAAGTGTGTTTTCATAACAGTAATGCTTCCGTAAAATTTCATTAGTCTATCTCTTTTCGTTTTCAAGATAAAAAATAAAAACATTATTTTTCCGCCATCTTTGTACCGCGATATCTCCCTAATGGTTGACTTTTGACCCAACGTTTATAAAGCAAACTACCCTTTATTTTGAACAAGGAATCACCCCCTGAAGTTTTTCGCATTTGTTTTGAAACACCCTGTATACACAAAAAAAATAAGTAAAGTTAAATTTGGCTTAACGATATAACGCTGTATAATAGCAAAGATTACTAAAAAATAGAGTAAAACATTTTTATTATTGACATTTTGAAAAAAATGCATTTTTCATAAAAAAATTTGCTTGTTCTAAAATGGCTAATCCCGTTTATACCTTTCCAAATTTTTAGAAAAAATATGAAAATATGGCTGAATTTTGATTGAAGTCCTAAAAATCAAAAGGCGTTTCTATGTTATAATATAATTTCGATTTCATTCTTTGATAGTTGGTTATTATTAGTTTTGATTAACGTCATATTCTTTGCTGTTAAAGTATTACATTTTTCGATAACTATTATCACCCTTTCCGTAGCATTGAACTAAATAAATTTTGTGCTTTAACATTTTAAAATAGCAAAAATATGACGTTAATTAAAATTCTCTCAATAACAATCTATCAAAGAGTGAAAACGAAATTATATTAATACAGAAACGCGTTTTCATTTTTAGGACTTCAATTCAACCATATTTTCATGTTTTTTTTTAGTTTTCTCTAAAACGGTATGGAAATTTGGAACCATAGAACAAGCAAACTTTTTTTATGAAGAATGCATTTTTCTCAAAATGCCAATATTAAAAAAGTTTTTCTTCTTGTAAAGGCAATCCGGGGACATACTGTATAGTATTCAAAACACTAACTTGTTAATATGCTATGCACGCCAGGTTAAAAAATAAATCACTATAATATAAAGACGCCTTTGTTGAAACTTTCGCATCGAAAATGCTGGATGATGGTAATTTTCATTTGTCTCGGTTGTCAGGGCAACCTGAAATTTTTCTGGCAACTTTTCAAAATTATTGACGCGTGGATAGCTGAAGAAACATAATATGGCTAATTCGGTTATTTTTTACACAGGTTATAAATAAATAAATGCCTTTATTGTCAAAAAATTTTTCAATTTGTAGACAAAGGTAAACTAACAAACAAAGTAAAAAACAAGGTACACAAACAAACAAACAAAAGATAATAAAAAACATTATACAAATAATATTGTCAGTCTTATTGTTAAAATAAACATTTATAAATGTTTATAATGTCAAAGAACAAAAAAATAAAATTAATATTCAAAAATATTTAGCTAGTTTATAGTAAAATATCAATGACCTCTACATAAATTCATTTCGATGTCATTAGTAAATATAGCAATAGCAACCATTAGACCACTGTTTACAAGATCAAATTTGATTTTCAAAATATAATTCATTTACGGCGTAGAAAGCCTTGTCTAGTAAATAAAAGTTCAATGCTTTGCGAAATGAAAAAAATGATGTTATGGATTTGATTTCAAATGGCAGGTGCTTGTGCATTTTTTTCGAATTGTATAATATTGAACTTTTAACTAACTCTGAGCGTGGGGTAGGTAGATAAAGATCTTGCTCCGCGTTCCTGAGTGGATAAGTGTGAGATGGCCTTTCTTGAGAAGCTGATACATGTTTACGTATTAGGCAAACGGATTCAAATATAAATAAGGAAGGAAGAGTCAATATTTTTAATTTTTTAAAAATGTACCGGCAATGAGTTCTGCTGTTTAGTCCCAGTGAATATCGAACAGCTCTCTTCTGGAGCCTGAAAATGCGGTCAAATTGAGTCGCACAACACGTACCCCAGAATGGAAGGGCATACATGAGGTGCGACTCAAAAAGTGCATAATAAACAGTTCTAGCCACTGACAAGTTAAGCTCCTTAGAACCAGACCTTAATGCAAAACAGGCAGAGCTCAATTTTTTCGACAAAGCTTCGATATGTATGTCCCATTTTAGAGAATTGTCCACAACAAGCCCCAAGAACTTTACAGATTTGACGACGTCAATGGTGGTGTTGTTAAGTACAAAAGGCTGCAACGAGTTTTTATACGACAAAGCTTTAGTTTTAGAAATGTTGAGACTCAGGAGGTTCGAATCGCACCAAGATTTAATGGTGATTAAGTCATTTGATATAATCCTATGAAGTGCCGTGTTGCTCCAAGTGAAGCTAGTGTCGTCCACAAAAAGACATATTTTGCCACTGATGTTTATGTTAGCAATGTCGTTAATAAAAAGAAGAAACAAAATAGGGTCTAGTACTGAGCCTTGTGGTACTCCACATTCTATTGGCTTGCTAGAAGACAACGTGGTATCCACCCTCACAAGTTGACTTCTGTTGCTCAGATACGACTTAAACCATTCGAGAGATGATCCCCTGAACCCACAGTGCTGCAGTTTATTAATTAAGATCTTATGATTTACACAATCGAACGCCTTAGAAAAATTACAGAAAATTGTTGCTGTAGAATGATTGTTGTTTAGGCTGGAGTAAACTTTATTAAGGAGGGAAAACATATAATTATTATAAAGTATGCATACCGTCTAAGCAACCAGAAAACCACTAGATACAATAAAAAAGGGAGCAATATACACAACTCAACCATCAGCTCTCCGTTTAAAAGGTAAACAAAGACAAGCGTTTCGAGGTATTCTCGACACCCGTCATCATAATTATATACATTCTGTGGCATTGTATCTGGTCCCAATAATACCAAAACAGATAATATCGCGTTTCAGAGTGCATATAACAGGAAGCCGAGACTCGCCATGGCTTGGGAGCACTTGGGAGTCTCATTATAAGAGTGGATACAAAAAGAACCCGTCATTTCAGATGATCTAGGTACATATAGGTCAAAGTTTCGTGGTATATATACGGTGTTACCAGTTAAGTGAAGAAAAAACGGAAATGTGTGATGGTGTATGTGTATTTTAGTATTATTCTTATATATATAATGTATTCATTTACATGGCTCTTGTTTGATCATATACATGAATTACCGACTCTTGGGGCTAGTTAGTTATTAATTTAAGAATGTTTATTTGTTACAATTTAAAGAAATCGCTTAATCATTATGAATCATCTTGTATATTAAGATTTTTTTGAAATATCTTCGGATTATGATGTCCTAAATAATAAACTAAAATGACAAATTGGAAACTTTTTGATATGAATCTTCTTCTGTACTATTGAATCACTCTCAACTCCAATAGAATACATTTGAAACTCTAGAAAAAATGTTCATAATATTCGACAAGTACCTACATTTTTCTTGTTAACGGTGATCAGTGATACACAGGGTGTAAAAAATTATTTAAAAAGAAAATTAAGTTAAAATCAAAAATATAATATTTTTTCTACCCTTTCAAGTACTGTAACTTCCTGAGATAGCATCATGGGGCACATGTTCATACCTCTTGGACAGAAACACACGGATGAGAAGTCAAGCCATCAGGATTGAGCCCAGAACGAGATTGAACTAGGTATGTTACAACTTTAAGGGGACTAACGTTGCCCTTATCGGTCTTCGCAAAGCAAATGAGATTGGCTTTTAACATGAAAATTTACCACCAAGTAAGAATTCGTCAGTGAAACGTGATAACCTGCTAACATCATTTTTGATTTTAAGTAAATAATACATCATTTTTAACGTAACATTTTTAACGAAATGTTGAGTTTGATTGTTCCCCAACAAATATTATTATTATTCCTTTATCATTTAAACGCACGAATATACTTGCTACATGTGTACATATTTTTTTGTACCGTTTATTTTCAACAATATTGTATTAGTCAAAATTAACATTTTTTTGATAATACTAAATCTAATCGGTAATTTGATTCTTATATGGCAAGATAATTTCGTAGTTGTACGGCCCTAAATTAGGCAATACACAAATATTTGTGAAATAATTAGGATTTGCAGCATTCTAATAACGACAACGATAACAACAGGAGAATATATATTTATAATAATAATAATAAATAATCTTTATTTCAAAAGTATGTTAAAAATAACATAATACGAAACAGAGTCAAAGAAACAAAAATATCTTAACCTAGTTTTATAGATAGGTAATCCTTTAAATTATATGGTTCCAAACTTATTAAAAATGTATGCAACTGATTTTTAAAAGGCACGATATTTTCTATCTGTTTTATATAATCGGGTAGGTGTTTAAATAATTTCAAACAACCAATAATATTTGTGTTAGAGTTATTATGTTGTGACCTTATTTTTAGTGATTTTATTCTGTTATTGGTAACTGATTATGATCTAGTGTGTTTCTTGAGTATTTTTTAGCATAGAGGGGCTCTGCGATGGCAAACGACCTCGCATGAGCTCCTCACGCCGAAAGATTGAGGACCTGTGTGGTGGCAAACGACCTCGAATGAGCTCCTCACGTCGAAAGATCATCGCCACCATCAGCATCAACTTACATGTACAACTAACCTTTTCTACAATGTACACCTAGCTATTCCCATCCTCATTCCTTTCCTGGTAAAGATTGTCCCGCCTCCACGTGGCCTTTGCTGGACTGCAGCATTTTTCTATTTGACTCAGTTTCCATTATGTTAAGATACTTTTGACAGATAAACATATGGTGAACGAAGAAGAAAGACTTTCTCTCAGTTCGTTAAATAATAATATTTCAGTGAAAAGACTTAGTATTTGGACAATATTAATCTATATTCTATTGATTTTACTTTCTTTATTCATTGCTTATAAATACTTTAAAAATATAAAACGCATTGTTGTTAAGAACGATAATGACGATATAATAATATAAGTGCTTATTTTAATTACATTTTACTATTTTATATTTTACATTATTCATTTTATTTTACTTTATATTCAATTATCTATTAACAAATTAATTTAATTGATTCATTGTTTTATTACATTATTATTGATTATTAATTATATACCTTAAAAATAATAATTAGGAAATCAAGGTGTATTTCCACCTCTACGAA
This sequence comes from Sitophilus oryzae, assembly GCF_002938485.1. NCBI lineage: Eukaryota > Metazoa > Arthropoda > Insecta > Coleoptera > Curculionidae > Sitophilus > Sitophilus oryzae. The sequence goes on along the minus strand of NW_022145624.1, from coordinate 772,426 downwards.
GGGAGGAGTTATAATTGTATAATTAGCACACACTTAGAAATATTATACTTTATATTCATCAGCACTTATATTATATATAAAGTTTATTATTTCATTTGTTTTAAGGATTTAAAAAAAATGTTAGAAAAAGAAATAGAAAAATTTTAGGAAAGGTCAGAATTTATAATTTAAAATTATTTTTATTGTCTCATCTCCACTAGCAACCTAAGAAAAAAATGACCCAAAGAAAAACAAGAGGTCTATTTTTTGCCATAACCTTATATAAAAAAAGCAGGCAAAATATATCTAAAAAATGTCTATACCTAATAATTCGCAAATATAAGATTTGTCACCATTCATAGGACACAGGGCACAGAATAAATTTTAATAACGCCAAAATTATAATGAAAGAAGCGATACCCTCTGAAAGAAAAATAAAAGTGGTTTTTTAATACAATCTAATAAAAACAAATGTAAGAAAAAAAAAATTAAAAAAACAACGCTTTATTGTACAAAAAGCCAAAACAGCTTCATCGACAAAGCAAAACAAAAAAGCACAAAAACAAATATACAAATAATAAAAAAAATTAAAAAAAATGTCATACAATACAAATCAATTCAAAAAAATTTACGTCATAAAATTACAAATAAAACATATATGGACATTGCAGAACACAGGCGTATCTAGAAAATTTTACAAAACGAAAACTGTAAATGGATAAAATAATGTTATATATTATAAAATCAAGAGTTATATAATAATAAATATTAAATATGTATTGCTCATGTATCTCTAGATGTTAGCAATGTATGGAAATCGCTTCTTTGATTTTAAAGCACATAACATAAATAAACATAACATACGTAAAAATTAAAAATAATCATACAGAAAGTTTGGGGTTTTTTGGTTTTACCTTATTAAGTAATTGTTATCAGGTAGTAATTGTTAATTTTTGACGTTTAACTTGATATAATGTCGTTTTAACAGAACGTCAACGGTTTCTTGTAGACGTATCTGTTTCAAAAAAACTAAAGTTTCTCGAATAGTTGAATTTAAATATTTCAAATAGTTTTTTTCTTTATTTTTTGTATTTTTTTTGCTTCCGACGACGACGGAAAGAGATAAACTTTCCGAAACTTTAAGCATTTTTTTGTTCGTTAGGCAAATTTGTATATTTATAGATATAGATATAAATACAGACAAATACAAACACATCACACATCTCTAAAAATAAATTCTTCCATTCAATCTTTACACTCCGACCCAATAACTCAAAAAGCTTTTACCATTCTCCAACCTATCTTCCCTCTCCATTATCTCTCCTTCTTGGAGAAAACGCCAGACGACCTCCCCTACATCCCTCCCACTTCCCCTACGTCATCCCCCCTCCCTTCACTTCCCCATCCCTTGTTATATACCAGTTTCCATCATTCCTCCGGGATCAAATTAGAAGCATTAGGCTAAACCAGAAGCTGCCGTATAATAAGATATCTCATATTATCTGTCTGGTAGCGTGACAGGCCGGCAGCCATTACACGCCTCCCACCACTCTGAGGGAGCTTGAATCGAGACGCGCCCCCTCCACGGAGCTTTCGGGGGCGGAGTTAAGTGGCCCCGCCCACTGGGGAGAGCGGGTGATTTGAAATTGGCGCGGTAGATGGCGCGACGTGGAGGTTTGTGTTGGTTTGTGTCGTTCGCTGGGAGATTGATAAATGTATTATGATGGATTTATTTTGTGTTGTGGTTTGGGATGGATATTTTATTGTATTCTTGAATAGAATAAAAAAGAAAAGAATAAGAAATTTTTTTACTCTAAAGTAGATATTATTCCTCCCATCGTCTTTACCAGAGCAAACATTTGTATCCAAAAAATTCTTTATGGGTATTTCGCCACTTAATTTTGTGTCAACACTTCTGCGTTAAACCTAAACGGACACTGCTTGTCAGAAGTTATGATTGCAGTTATACAAATTTGCCTAACAAAGAAAAAAATTCTTAACGTTTCGGAAAGTTTATCTCTTTCCGTCGTCGGAAGCAAAAAAAATACAAAGAATAAGAAAAAAACTATTTAAAATATTTAAATTCAACTATTCGAGAACACTTTACTTTTCTAAAACAGAACAGTCTACAAGAAACCGTTGATGTTTTGTTTAAAAAATGTTATGTTATTTTGAAAAAAATACAATCATTATAAAATTTTTTGCTTGTTTTAAAATGAATAATATTGTTTAGGTATACCTACTGTTTCAGAGTGTTTCAAATTTTCATACCCTTTTAGAGAAAAAAAAAATGAAAATAATGGTTGATTTTTTTCTAAAAGCGTTTCTATAGTAATATAATTATTTAGTTTTAATTCTATAAGAGATGATTATTATTAATTTTTATTAATGTTATGTTTTTTGTTCTTCTTGTTTATTGTTAATTTAATTAATATTTATTGTTTGTTTCATTGATTATTATTAAAACAGCGCCCCAAAAACAGGTACTACTTAGTAATATACAAATTGATTCTGCCATAGGGATGATATTTAATTTTTTGGCATTACAAAAAATTCAACCATATTTTCAGATTTTTGTTCCTGAAAAGGTAGGGTAATTTGAAATATCTAGTATAAAGGGATTTAACCGTTTTAGATCAAATAAAAACTTTTATGAAGAATATATTTTTCTCAAATTGTTAATATTAAAAAAAACGTTTTCTTTCTTGTAAAGATGATCTGGAGACATACTGTATAATAGTTGACGTTAACTATATTCTATTTTGCAACATTCTGTAACAAAGTTTATTTACCTGATCATGAATATTTGATCTTTAGAAAACTTTATTTTAAATGTTTAATAAGAAAAAAAACTACTTTTTACTTTTGAAGAAGAATTGCCTATCATACATTGATAAGTATTGAAAAAAAAAATGAATTTTGAAAAAACTTCACTAGTAATATTTGTAAAACTGTTAAATATTTTAAATACAACACTTTAGATACAAAAATTTCTATCTTTTAAACTACAGGGTGTTATTGTCAAAAAAAAGAACAAAAAATATTACTTTATAATATTTTAATGATTTTGACAACAAATTTTAAACACCCTGTATAATTTGCGATTACGAAAGATATATCAAAATTCATATATATCAAAAAAAGAGATATTAGGACATTATTTTGTACATTTAATAATATTTTTAAAAAAACTCTGTAAAATAGATTTACTTTATATATTTTTTTGAAACTATGAAAGCCAAATTTAAAAATAACCTAGGATCATGTAAAGCGATTAAAAAGAAGCCAAAATTATAATAATATACAGGGTTTCTTGAAAAAGTGCCTGTAACTTCTCCACTGAAAGAGAAATTTAAAAAATCATCTTATGATTGTAAAGACTAGCAGGATGTTTTTTTGTGATATATAAAATATTTTTTTATACATTTTTTCCATAGCAACTGTTAAAATTATTTCTTCTCGCACGTTTTTTAATTGCTTTCATTTTTGAAAATGTTTGTATTCCTTTTCATAAGTTATTCGGGATTTAAATATGAGTAGTTTGGATATGGCGTTTGTCGCCTCAGCATGAATATCTGTTGGTAATTTACTTATTTCGTTTTGAGCCATTCCTGGCTCCAATTCAATCAGCAATCGACACGAAAGAGAATTAAAAAATATTGACTCAAAACTGACAACTAAAGAGACAGCTTTACTTATTTCTCAAATTACATAGAAACCAATGCCAACCCAGCACAATATTTTTTCTACTCGTAATAAATTCCTTGAAATAATAATTTCCGAATATTTTTTAAAACGTAACTCGCTATGGAAAAAAATATTGTTTTATACACGACGATAAAATTGCATTATCGTCTAGTATAAAAAATAACTATTAATACAGATGTTTTTTTTTTCAATCGGAAATATATCCTAAAATTCAAATAAGTATTTCACCAGAATTACATTTCTAATTTCAAACACAAACAGGCAATATCAAATAAATGGGTTTCGAAAAACAAATAAAGAGTGTAACAACAGTACAGAGTGGAACAAAAAAATTAGGGGTGGATGAGTGAATTAAGTAAATACGTTTTTCTTCACTGGCTGATGATAATTCTATTACAAGACTCTCCGCTTGCGTAGGGGTGGCTAACAAAGGCACATTGTGTTAAGCTAGACAACGGTTTTAAGTCGTTAAATGGGCTGGAAGGGTCCTGCCTGTGTTTACAAGCCCTTTTTACTGTTTGTTCTTCTATAGAAACACTTTTAAATCCAATAAAACTTTGATTAGAGCCTACAGATTTCATCCAATATACCTAAGTTCCAATATAAGTAAGTTTTTTTTCTGGTATCTCAAACATATGTCATTCAATCATTCTTTTGTTAAAAAAACTTGAACTGTCTAACGAGTTTAACAGCTCATTTACAAATATTATTAAAAATTAATTTTATTTAATATTTTTTTTTAATTTATTTATTCTCTCTATATACACACACCGAAAAAATCTAGGGATATCATTTTATTAAAGTTAAAAATAAATGTTTTGAATAAACAACCACATATTTGTAGGCCGATTCTTTCTACTTCGATTGAAACGAAGTAGTCACACTAGTTATTTCTAAATTTTGGATATTTGCAGAAGTGTTTGTGCATTTTTTGTCAAATGTATAAAAAGCACCTAGCATCAATTGTTCGAATTTAACCTGTACTGGCTATGTTTTTATGATAACTGGCCAGAATTCATTCAAATAACTCTGTTTAGTATTAAACGACATTATGGAGCGTAAACATCTTAACAGAGACGAAATGCTAAGGGCCATGGGTATGCTCGAAGCTGGAATGCGCCAAATCGACGTAGCTAGAGCATTAAATACAAGGCAAAGTGTAATATCGCGATTAAGTGCACGCTACCGTGAAAGTGGTGATGTTGCTGAAAGGCACACAGGGCGACATCGCATTACTACCCCTCAGCAAGATCATTTTTACAATTAAATGCTCGACGCCGACCGACTCTTACAGCACCAGAGCTTAGTTTAATTCTCCAGGAAACACATAATGTAACCGTTAGTCCTGACACTGTTCGCAATAGATTAAGAGAGGTCAACTTAAGAAGCAGACGCCCCTGGACAGCTCAACCCTTAACGAGAGGAAATCGAGAGGTACGATATTTGTGGGCTCAAGATCATGTTCAGTGGTCGAATGAACAATGGGCCAATGTTCTCTTCACGGATGAGCCACGCTTTGAAATTCATCCGGATTCGAGAAGGCTTAGGGTATGGAGAGAACCGGGAAATCTTATTCGGTTGGATCATGTTCCAGTGCACCCTTATCAAGGTGGAACAGTTATGATCTGGGGAGGAGTCCAGTTAGGCCGAAAAACCGATCTCGTTTTTCTTGAAAGGTTTCTAATAGGAATCACATATCGTGATTTAATTCTTGAACCTGTCGTGTTACCATATGCCAATGATTTTGGGAGAAACTTCATTCTCATGCATAACAATGCACGGCCTCATACAGCCAGAGTGGTAAGTGAGTTTATCAATGCTCATCAATTAAACATCTTACCCTGGCCGGCACAATCTCCTGACCTCAACCCCATCGAGCACGTATGGGACGCGGTCCAAAGAAGAATTTTGAGAATGGGTATGCCTCGTGAAACTCATAGGAATCTGGTTCGGGCCGTGAATGCAGCGTGGCAGGTTGTACCTCAAGAAGAGATTGACAACCTGATCAGGAGCATGGAGAGACGATGTAGGGCTGTAATGAACAGTAGAGGAGGACATACCCGTTATTAAGTAAAAATGGTTTTACCTTTTTTTTTAATTCACAGTTTAGAATAAAAAAAAAATTTTCTGAATTCAATAAATATCAATATAAATTTGGAAATTTCGGTAAATTTTGCATTTTTATTTCCAATACGTCCTGTAAACTATTTGTTTATTTTAATTGTATTATATCAGAAATGCAAATAATAAAATTACTGACGATGGCTGGATAAAATTTTAATATCCCTAGACTTTTCCGGTGTGTGTATTTTGATTTTGGGTTCACATATCCTGTACTTTAACAACAACAACATCTCACATTATCTGACAGCTACACTATTAAAATCGATAGAAAACAAGAACAAAGAACACCAAACTCGAATCTATGGCTGTATCTGACAGTCGAAAATCCCAATTATCCTCTCGGTAAATATCCAGAGACAAAGGAAGACATATAGAGCGAAGCAAACAATCGTGTCGATATTAAATTTTCCCAGAAATCTGGAGATGGGGAAACAAACAAACCTTCCGGAAACCAGCTACAATCTATTTATCGACAGTTTCACCCCTTTTTTCTATTGTCCTGTTACCCTCGGGCTCCCTAATGCCCTTTGGGTCCATTTTGTGGCCGGTTTGCTCTATATAAAAGACAAAAGTGAGGCTTGGTATGTGAAAATAATGCCTATACTTCGTTTTTAAGATTTAGATTTTTAGATAGAATGTTTTATATTCGAAAAAGTGAGTAAAATCATTGTGGGTACACTGAAAAAAATAATTTAAGAATTTAATAATAATATTGAGGGTTATTTCTTGCCACAGATTATTGTAGTTAATTTACCATCCGTTCTTAAGTTATACAATTTGTTTTTAAAATCCCTGTATGGCTAATTTGTGGCATGATTGTAAATATGTCTAACTAGCGTGTACCAGCGACTTCGTTCGCGTCGAATTAATCATTTGTAATATTATTTACAGTAATTTATGTCAGCATGAGAAAAAACAATATAGCGATATTATTATATAACTTGGTAATATTTGAGGGTTAGTTTCATCTCGTTGGAATTTGACTTTCGAAAAATCCGTTTGCCAAAAATAAGCTTTTTACGTCAAGCAGTTTAAGCAGAATCGTGGTTAAGAAATTACCCAACTTTTTGGAACACCCTGTATGATTTTATTTAAAAAATTTCAAAATATGTAAAAAAACCAAATAAATTATGCTTGTCCAAGCGTTTTCCCGAAAGACCAACCGTTTTTTAAATAACTAATATTGTAATATTTGAGGGGCGTTTTCACCCTCTTGGAATTTGAGATTCGAGAAACCCCTCCTTATCGAACCTCTACACCCCACAGTCAATCCGTTTGCCAAAAATCAGCTTTAAACGTCAAGCAGTTTAAGCAGAATCGTGATTACTCAATGGTCATATTTTATGAAACACCCTGTATAAATTTATAAAAATCTTAAAATATGTAAAATAACAAAATAAAATATACGTGTTTAAGAGTTTTTCCGAAAAACTCACCAAAAAATATTTTAATATTTGAGGGATAGTTTCACCCCCTTAGAATTCGAGTTTCGAAAAATCCCTGCTTATCGAACCTCTACACCCTAAAGTAAATGTGTTTTCCAAAAATCAGCTTTTTACGTCAAGCAGGATCGTGATTAATCAATGACCAGATTTTTCAAACCACCCTGTATACATATTTAAAAAAATCTTAAGATATGTAAAAAAACAAAATAAAATATACGTGTTTTTTCGGAAACTTGACCGTTTTTTAAATAAAAAATATTGTAATATTTGAGGGGTGGTTTCACCCTCTTGGAACTGGAATTTCGAAAAATCCCTTCTTATCGAACCTCTACACCCTAGAATCAACCTGTATGCCAAAATTGAGCTTCTTACGTTGAGTGGTTTGAGCATGATCGTGATTAATCAGTATATCAGTTACTTAAGAATTTTATTTATTAGTATAGATTTGTGGCATGTATGTAAATTATGTTATATTATATTCACCAATATTCTTTGCAAATTTATTTAAAAAATGTGTGTATCTCTTTGTAAATTTACTTATTCATTGTAAATTTTTTGGAAAAGATTTGTGTGCCTGGAGACGTTCTATCCTTTTTAATCTTAATTAAGAAAAAAATAACTGTTATATCTGTGTGCATCCTATTTACATTCACGTAGGTAGTAAAGTTGGCATTATTGATTTTATAAAGTTTGGAAAACGTCAAAACAACAATATTATTTTTCCAATTCTATATCCCTTAACTTATTTTTCCTCTGGCAATTCCATTATTGTGACAAATAAACCGATTAGACTGCTCGAGCACTTTACCTCACCTGATTTTATTTATGTAACCGCTAATAGAAACAAGGGCATTAGCTGAAACATCATACAGTCCATTAGTCCACCCTTTCAATAACGCCAGTGCCTGCGTGTAGGTATATGCGGCACAGACCGTAAAATAACAAGGGTGGTTATACGGTTCAATAATGCCTGTGTACCCTCGTCTAGCCATGTTTTGTTTACCCTTATTAGCATTATTGAGTGTAATTTCGTTAGAGGTTACCGGAAAAAAATGGTATACGTGATGATTTGAGTTCGTTTTATTTCTTAATGAATTTATTATAAGCTTATATCGTCACTAGCGTGTACCCGCGACTTCGTTCGCATCGAATTAATCATTCGTAATGGTGATAATAAAGCAAAGCAAGAATTTCTTTTAAAATACAAACTGGATAAAATTTTCTCACATTTATGTCAGCACGAAAAAAAAACAATATGGCGATATTATTATATAACTTGGTAATATTTGAGGGGTAGATTCATCTCGTTGGAATTTGACTTTCGAAAAATCCGTTTGCCAAAAATAAGTTTTTTACGTCAATCATTTTAAGCAGAATCGTGGTTAAACAATTACCCAACTTTTTAGAACACCCTGTATGATTTAAAAAAAAATCAAAATATGTAAAAAAACAAAATAAATTATGTGTATCCAAGCGTTTTTCCGAAAGATTAACCGTTTTTTAAATAACAAATATTGTAATATTTGAGGGGCGTTTTCACCCTATTGGAATTTGAGAAACCCCTCCTTATCGAACCTCTACACCCCACAGTCAATCCGTTTGCCAAATCTCAGCTTTAAACGTCAAGCAGTTTAGGCAGAATCGTGATTACTCAATGGTCATATTTTATGAAACACCCTGTATAAATTTATAAAAAATCTTAAAATATGTAAAACAACAAAATAAAATATACGTGTTTAAGAGTTTTTCCAAAAAACTCACCGGTTTTAAAATAAGAAATATTCTAATACTTGAGGGGTGGTTTCACCCCCTTAGAATTCGAGTTTCGAAAAATCCCTTCTTATCAAACCTCTACACCCTCAAGTCAATCCGTTTTCCAAAAAATCAGCTTTTTACGTCAAGCGCTTTAAGCAGGATCGTGATTAATCAATGACCAGATTTTTTGAAACACCCCGTATATATTTTTAAAAAATCTTAAAATATGAAAAAAACAAAATAAAATATATGTACGTGTTTCAGCGTTTTCTCGGAAACTTGGCCGTTTTTTAAATAAACAATATTGTAATATTTGAGGGGTTGTTTCATCCCCTTGGAACTGGAATTTCGAAAAATCCCTTCTTATGTGTTATGATTTCTCTATGGGGATTCAATTTTTGTGTCTCGATAAGAGAGCTACGACGCCACTGGCAAAGCAAAGGGAAACGAAAAGAAGAGAAAGAAGTGGCAATAATAAAACTGGATAGTTAGCAGGTTGTTCCCTTCCGGAACAAATCAAACACGACGCCAATCCGATAGAAACAATAAAAGAAGAGTGAAGGGCCTTAACCGAATTGCTCTGCTGGAAGTAAGGGTGAGGGTGTGAAGAGAGGAGAAGGGGTGACGTCAGATGAATCACTATGTCAAAACGTTCTGACAGCAATCCGTGTAGGAGGGAAGAAGAATAAAGAAAGAGTATTAGTGAAGAGAAAAAATAAATTGGCGAAGAATATTGGGACAATCCGTTTTAATACCATACTATAGTAAGGTACAACGAACTGGTATATACTCTGGTTTTTTTTTTTCTCAGGCAATATTTTGACAGACGATGGCAGAAGAAAAGCAGATGACGTCCATACCAACCTATTTATTTTACTAAAAACTTTCTAATATTTTTTAAGTTAACTATGGATGGGTTTAAATATAAATCTGTCATGCGTTGTCTCTTGTTGTTTTCAAAAATGACAGATCATATTTCAATTTTATTGGTTTGACGGAACGATGAACGACAAACGGACGCCGATGCGTATGAACTGGCCTTTTGATTTTTGAGAGTTGTCAAAGTCTTGCCAAATTATAGGTTATAATTTTGAGTCAACCTATGTCAAATACCTTGCGTTTTGGAAGATGATGCATTTTGATTCGTGTTATTACGTGCGGTTTGTGTCTTTTTTTAAGTCAAGTGGAGGAAAAATCGAGGGAAAATTAACTGTAGACCCAGAGCACAGTTTATAGTTAATATTTAGTTATTTATAGTTATTTTTTATATTTTTTTTTTGGTATGGTATAGGGTGTAGTTCATTCTGATATTCGAGAGTTAAAAATAGACTAATAATATTTTTTTTCTGTAAAATTTTAGAATATGCTGATAATATATAATTTTATATATTTTGATGCTAACTAAGTTATTCATGCTAGTACAAATTGTGTCAAAACAACTCAAAAGGCATTATTCTGGATTTATTCTAATTCTAACCCAGATAAAATCTGATCAACATTCCTGTAAAAGCAGTCTAATGTTGATTCGTTTGATAAATAAACAGAAAATCGATTAGACGCAGCCGTGTCGTCGAGTTTTCCAAGTAAAGAGTCTCGGTTTTAAAAGGAGGAAAAACAGCCGGGAAAATTGCAATCGAGGAAAACATATCGATTTTCAGTTCGAATTTGAGGTCTTTTAGGAAATTCGCTTTATCAATTTAGGCTAATAAAATAGTAATGTTTCTTTTTTGGTCCTTAAATTAAGGGTTATATATTCAAAACTGTGTTTTAAAAACATTAAACAACATTACAGGTAGGAAACACCATACGACAAGTATATTTCAATACGTTTTCAATATTAATCAATAGGACATTACAAAGTATGAACAACGACTTTCTAGTGAAGAAAATAGAGACAAACCAAGAAAAACGTGGAACAAAACAGTAGAAAGTATTTTTACACACATGGACAAGAGCAAAACCATTAGCCCAAAATAGGAGAAAATGATCTGCATTTGTCTATGACCAGAAAACATGAATATACACTTTCTAGACACTTTTGTGGATAAAATGGGAGTTTTTCAAAATACATTATTATTAATTTTCAATTTAAACGCTTAAAAGAAAAGCGAAAATGAGTTATTATCCGGGAACAAAGTGCGAAACTGTCGCCTCAGTCATCTGGAGTCGATGTACCTCGTTTACTGTGCCCTGTAATCGAGCTAGGGGGCGCACCTTGCGCCCCCGGCATCTAAACCCTTTAATTTGGCTCGCGACTGTTCCTAATTGAAATTACGGTGATCGAATGGCGCTCTTTATCAGCCGATACCTTAATTCGACCCGTATTTGTTCGAATTTCTATCTGTTAATTGGTATCTCTTCTACAAATCGATATTTCGATGTTTCTTGTTTGTAGAGTATCCATAATAATCTAGTATAGACTCAAAGATAAGCTTACAGGAGTTCCTTTTGGTCTATTTCAATATCTTCTTGTTGTTCTTGAGACCTAGTTTCTCTATCCAGGCTAGCGTAGCTTTACTGTTGCATCGTCGGACGGGACATATGAAATCCCATGTAAATTTTAATGGGGTCAATTATTGGCTTCCCTAATTATTTTAGAGAATAATTCTATTTAGGTTTATTGAAGAGCACTAAAACCCACATTCAAAAGAATAACTTTAGATATTTTTGATTAGCTCGTTTACGAGTTATCGTCGATTTCTTTTTAAATATTTCTCCTTTCTTATGGCCATGTATTTACTTATGGGCAACAGTCAAGGTAAAAGATAACTGTCAAATGAAGTTGTCATTTCAAAAATTTACCTATTTAGTGTTTTATTATTATTGAAAACTCATTCCTACATCGGAAATCTTAAAGATGTATTTATAAATACAAATTAATATGAATTAAAGTAAAATAAAGTAATCAATTACAAGGTTAATTATAGTATTATTACAATATTCAATAACTTATTAATTTAGATACTATCTATTAAATTGTTAGAACTTTAGGATTTAAGAAGATGTTCAAATATTCCTCCATCGACTGCTAGACAAAAACCCAGGCGATCATAAAATTCTCTTCTTACATTCGCTAGTTGGTAAACTGAAATTCTATTGCATTCGGCAGAAATAGCATTTTTTAACTCTAGATTTGGGTATTTTTTATCCTTGTATATCCTGTTTATTAAATGGCCCCAGAGAAAGAAATCATTTGGCGAAATATCAGGAGACCTTGCTGTCCAATTTAGTGTATGATTTAGGCCAATAACGTTTCCGTTAAAACTATTGTCTAAATATTCCCGAACAGCCAGGGTACTATGTGCCGGGCAGCCATCCATTTGGTACCAAACTTCCTGATTTTCCCTAGTGGCATCATGTAAAGCAGGTAAAATATGATTTTCGAGTAGTTCCAAATACTATTCTGCATTTAAATTTCGCGTAAGAAATAACGGCCTGATAATATTGTGCCTGAATATCCCTGCCCAAACATTTACTTTCTGTGGATATTGCGTCCTTGTTTCGACAAACCTGTGTTGGTTTTCTTTGTTCCAATATCGATAATTTTGAACAGTGGATTCATTATTTAAGGTAAACGTGCATTTGTCAGTGAAACATATGTTTTTTTAAAAATTCCCTATCCGTGTTTGCAATATCAAAACAAAACGCCTGCCGCCGTATTTCGTCCCCATCTCGTAGCTCTTGGTGCTTTTCATATTTGAAGGAATATTATTTATGTCGTTTCAAAATTCGAAACGCTGTAGTGTGATCTATTCCTATTTCATCCTCAAGTTTCCTTGTGCTGATCTTTCCATCGTTCTCTTCCACGCACAATAAAACTTCCAAGTCGGTATCATTTCGTGCATCTTCTCTTTGTTCCTGCCTTGCTTCACATCTGCAGTTATTTATTAGGGTACCTTTGGTCTCAAATCTCTGGATATTCCTTACGATTCTAGATTTTCCAGGTATCGGTCTATTCGGATACAGAGCAGCAAACATGTCCGACACCTTTTGATAACTATATATTTCCTTGATAATACCATTTAATCATCAATACATTTTCTTCGGTAGTGTAATTCATGGCTAATATTTTCGATGTAGGTATGAGTTTTTAATAATAATAATAAAGCACTAAATAGATAAATTTCTGAAATGACAACTTCATTTGACAGTTATCTTTTACCTTGACTGGTGCTCATAAGTAAATACAGTGCCATAAGAAAGGAGAAATATTTAAAAAGAAATCGGCGATAACTCGTAAACGGGCTAATCAAAAATATCTAAAGTTATCCTTTTGAATGTGGGTTTTAGTGCTCTTCAATAAACCTAAATAGAAAATTAGTCTCTAAAATAATTAGGGATCAATAATTGACCCCATTAAAATTTAGATGGGATTTCCTATGTCCCGTCCGACGATGCAACACCCGGTATATTTGCAATGGAAACAAAAAATGATGGAGTCGTCATAATTAAACAATACAGAGCGTTTCAAAAGTATTTATAATATTAATTCAATAACTTTTTTTATTTAATTGAGAAAAAAGTTATTTTTTTTTAAATTCGTGGTGATAAAAAAAACAGTGGTACAAAAACCTGAAAGAGAACACTTTGCTAAATCAAAAAGGCACTAGAATCGCGAGCGCCTCGAAAAAATATAATTATTTTCGAAATTGGACGAATTAGTGAAAGTCATGGCCCAACACTTCCTGTCCAGCTGCCTGCGAGAGTATAACGCCATTAAAATTAAACAAAAATTAAAAAAAGTCGAAAAAAAAACGAATCACATTACTGAAAGTCTACCCGGAATGATTGATGGGTCTCATTTTACCTTTATTAAAGTTTTTTTATATTAAGGGCCTTAATTATCGATATAGCGATGATACTAGAACGAATTTACTTAGGCTAATGTTGCTTTGGTGAAAATGAAGAGATTTTATCGGGGTAGGTAACGAAATACGACATGAGCGAACGATATTTGATGACCGAAGGGAGTGTAGGTTTGAAAAAAGCTGTGTGTCATTAACACCATGGTGTTTTAATGTCATTAAACGATATATAATTTTTTCAGATCTCTTATAAAGCTGTTCCTTAGTCTATCTTTCCTTGTTACCCCAAGTACTCTTCGTAGATATATAACATCTCCATTCTTTGGATCTTACTCTTCAATCTTTTAGTTAATACCCAACTTTCACAGCCAAAAATCAACGCCGGTATGAATACTGTCTTGTATACACACACTGCCTCTCGAGATTTCTTTTTTATATAAAAAACTTTTCTTAATGGCTTGATACAAGCGGGACGTGTTGTCAGTTCTTTCGATGATTTCCGTCTCTTGTTCTCTTGTGTTACTCCCAAATGTTCACTCCCAAATATTTGTAAATTAATACTAACATTTAAAAAAAGGATTTAAATTGAATTCTGGTTGTCTTGACATTTTACTGATGCATATATTATATGCTAACTGAAAAACTAACATAAATAATGTCTAACTTAGGTAATTACCAGCAGAGGCAGCAATCCGGAGTTTAACAATAGTTTTTTCTATTGCAAATAATTTAATTTTGATACAATTTTATGACACCCGTATTTTTTTATTTTACTTCAATTTCGTCCCATTTTTTTTTAAATTAATCAATATTAAGAATTTTAAATTTACACTTTTGCCATCTCTGACGTCACCTATCAAAAGTGTCACGGTTTGCCACCAGGTACAAAGGTAAATAAAAACCATTTTTCTAAATGTATTTTAAGGTAGATATAAAATTAATTGTAAAATAAAACTTAAGGAACTTACGTTAAAATGATCTTCACAGCAAAATCTCGTACTTTTGCTGACATATTGTTGTCTTGCCGCTTCAAACCAGGCTCTTCGACGGCTTTCATCCAAAGGAACAGTTATAAAAACTTTTTCTGAAGAGCCTTTAGAGTTATTTAGACAGCCCTTCACAAAACAAACTTTAATACCCTTCATTACAAAAATAATAAAGAGGGTACAATAAAACAAAATTGAAAACTCAAAGTATTTAACGCCAAACGCAAAATCCACAAAATACAAATCGAACCTCGAACCCTCGAACGCCTGGAACATCCGAACAACTTTGGTAGTGTTTAGTGCTTCCGTAAAAATGGCAATAACCTGTTAATTATAAGAATTTCTAGTAGTAAAAAATATAAAAGTAAATTTAATATTGGGGTAATAAAGAATTATCCCACATAAGAACGTATTTTTTAACGATCTTAGTAAAAATAGAAAAATCTAACGTGATTTTAATATATTATATGATGTAAATACGCTAGCAGAGAACTAGAGACGCGATAATATTATTCTTCAGAGGCTCGCACCCTCTGTCAACTATTCAGTCAAATGGTGATAGGTGCACTGAAAAAAAGGATCTGTCAGTCGAAATGAATATGACTTTGACCCAAAAGATTGGCGCTTTTCAATAAGGCCAAGAACGACGTTTCTTTGCCCAAAGCATTAACTATCTTTTCTTGGCCCAAAATGGCCCAAAATGGCCACTCTTGGCCCAAAATGAATATGGAAAGAAGTACTTGCTACAAGAACAATAGTCTCTTTGATTCATGCAAAAATTCTTGATTGAAAAGGGACATTTCTTGATTAAAGAGACACTTTTCTAACACCAATAGCGAATACTATTGACTCAATTAAAATTCATTTTGATCTAAGACAAGTCTATACATCATATACAGGCATATTAGGAGGTATATTATTTTCTGATAAATTTAGGTTTTCCTGGGCTGTAGTAAGTAAAGTGATATTATTTTCCTCGATAGTAGTTATTTCTGCTTCTTCACTTCTTGGTATTTTTTGGGGTGGTTCATCACTCTACAAATTACAAAGAAATGTTACATCACGATTTCAAAGTAAAGCAAATAAGTTATTATAATTATAAACATATATATAAGCGTATATTAATATTTTATAACTCTAAAATTATATCTATTTACTGCGTACTGTTCTAAAATTGTCCATGTATATTCTTTTTGTAATTTTAAAGACGAATAATATATAATTTTTAAGAATTTTTTATAATAATAATTTTTAAGAATTTTTTTGAATTGTATTATTTGTATTGTGTATTTTTTGTTGTTTGTATTTTTTTTGTGATTTTGTTGTTTGTGAGTGCTTTGTCGATGAAGCTGTTTTGGGTTTTTGTACAGTAAAGCGTTGTTTGTTTGTTTGTTTGTTTGTTAAGCTTTGGTCACATTTTGAATTTTTTAATACGACGACTTGAAATTCTAAAATTTTTGTAATTATTTGTATAAAAAAAATCGATACCTATATTCTTATTCTATCTATAGTCACACTTGCATTATCTAAACAGGTGCATTAGGTAAATGTCTCTTACCTTCAAATATAGCAACTAAATGCTCTAATTTCCATTTTTTCAGAAACTCCTTTAAAGAATCCATATATCCTAAAATTTGTCCATAAAAAATGACAAATGCATGTTAATAACGATCACTAATTTGTTATACGATATGCGTTTAAAAAGCAAATTATGCAAAATTCCAAGTGAAAAATTCCAAGCAACAAAACCCGTGCGTACTATGATGTACGACTGATTGGACTGCCGACTGATTGTATATACCGTCCTTCGTCATCGTCTTTGCGTGTCGTTATTATTTTTCATCAAGAGTATTTAGCTATTGGAAAAATGGCCATGTTTCTTGAATGAAGTACTTCCTAGCGTATTTTTCTTATTATCTTAAAACAAAGTAACTTGCACTTGGTTGAATGAAAATAGATTCAAGAGAAATTTTCGAATTTTTCAAGAGAACCAGTTTTCTTGAGTTAAGAGAGTTTTTCTTCAGGCAAAATATTTTCTTTTACGCTAAAATAAATTCTCTTGCCACTAAATTTTTTTTTTCAAGAACGATGACGACTTTAGTTCAAGTCTATCTTTCTTATCAGTGTGACGTCACAATTTTCTACGCGTCATTTCGAACCAGTAAAATTTGTATTGAATTTGATTTATTCCTTAATTGTAACTTCGTTGCATTTCTTTTTGTATTGAGGGAGTACTTTTTAATCACTTCAATTGAATTTTATATTAAAAATAACAAAAAGTTTCAAAACAAAAATTTACTATGGTTAAACACCGGATTGATCACACATTAAGCCGAAGGAGCAACAATGTCTTTGGCAGAGTGGAACCCACAAGGCAGTCGAAGAAATGGACAATAAAAAAGGAGATCGAAACCGACGAAAAATTCCAAGTAACCGAACCCACTGTAGAGCTTTTACTGAAGCCCTGTGCTCCACGCAGGGCAAAGGACAAAATGGCTTAGTAACTAGCTTATAAATTAAAAAAAAAATACTTTTCTCGTATAATTATAAGAGAAAAATCAGTCACAGCTTCCGTTCCCAGTTTGGTTAATGCAAATCCAGGCGTTAATAAACATCTCTCTAACTCGGGAATCTGCCAGGAACTAATCAAAATACGGCTGCCGGCCTAACCCGATTAAATCCCGCGCCGGGCTCGAGCAGGAACTGCCAGTCGCCGCTTCTTCCCTCTTCCAGATACCGCTAAAACTCCCTAACGAGGTTAGAGAGAATCTGCTGTTCGTTCCGCGGCTTTTAGCAAAGGTTCGCACTTCAAATCGACCCAAGAGGGAGGCTATTCTGACTTATTTCGTCAAATAATTCGAGTTCGGATTATTAGAACTTGATATTTTTCATCACTGAGACAAAAGGACAAATTTAACGCCTTCTCAAAAAAATTTAATACAATTTTTGCATAAAATTATCTGGCGAGATAATATTTGACCCTGTCAAAATTTAGAAGGGATTTCCTATGTTCCGTGTTCCGATGCACCTCACGGTATACTTTTAATGTCAGTGATTGGTTCATGCCGTTTCAGTCACTAGGTCCCTGCAGTGGGAAAATCACAAGGTCCCTGCAGTAGGAAAATCACTAGGACCCAGCTGTGGGAAAATTACTAGGTCCCTGCAACCCAGTCCAGGAAAGTTTTCTCGTTATAATTTGATTTTAATATATTCTCTTGGTGATAATAATGTTATTTAATAATGAATTTATACCCCACCATCGAAGAATGATACTTCTTCAGCTAATGGTAAACTGCTGATGGACACATGCCATCCAGTTCAAAAGAACCCAGTCCAGGAAAGTTTTCTCGTTATAATTTGGTTTTAATATATTCTTTTGATGATAATTATGTTATTTAATAATGAATTTATACCCCACAACCGAAGAATCATATTTCTTCAGTTAATGGTAAACTGCTGATGGACACATTCCATCCAGTTCAAAAGGACCCAATTCAGGAAAGTTTTCTCGTTATAATTTGGTTATAATATATTCTTTTGATGATAATAATGTTATTTAATAATTAATTTATATCCCCCAACTCAAGAATCATACTTCTTCAGCTATTGGTAACTGCTGATGGACACATTCCATCCAGTTCGAAAGGACCCAGTCCAGGAAAGTTTTCTCGTTATAATTTGGTTTTAATATATTCTTTTGTTGATAATAATGTTATTTAATAATTAATTTATACCCCCCAACTCAAGAATCATACTTCTTCAGCTATTGGTAACTGCTGATGGACACATTCCATCCAGTTCGAAAGGACCCAGTCCAGGAAAGTTTTCTCGTAATAATTCGATTTTAATATACTCTTTTGATGATAATAATGTTATTTAATAATGAATTTATACCCCACAACCAAAGAATCATACTTCTTCAGCTAATGGTAAACTGCTGATGGACACATTCCATCCAGTTCAAAAGGACCCAGTCCAGGAAAGTTTTCTCGTTATAATTTGGTTTTAATATATTCTTTTGATGATAATTATGTTATTTAATAATGAATTTATACCCCACAACCGAAGAATCATACTTCTTCGGTTAATGGTAAACTGCTGATGGACAGATTCCATCCAGTTCAAAAGGACCCAGTCCAGGAAAGTTTTCTCATTATAATTCGGTTTTAATATATTCTTTTGATGATAATAATGTTATTTAATAATTAATTTATACCCCCCAACTCAAGAATCATACTTCTTCAGCTATTGGTAACTGCTGATGGACACATTCCATCCAGTTCGAAAGGACCCAGTCCAGGAAAGTTTTCTCGTTATAATTGGGTTTTAATATATTCTTTTGTTGATAATAATGTTATTTAATAATTAATTTATACCCCCCAACTCAAGAATCATACTTCTTCAGCTATTGGTAACTGCTGATGGACACATTCCATCCAGTTCGAAAGGACCCAGTCCAGGAAAGTTTTCTCGTTATAATTGGGTTTTAATATATTCTTTTGTTGATAATAATGTTATTTAATAATTATTTATACCCCCAACTCAAGAATCATACTTCTTCAGCTATTGGTAACTGCTGATGGACACATTCCATCCAGTTCGAAAGGACCCAGTCCAGGAAAGTTTTCTCGTAATAATTCGATTTTACTATATTCTTTTGATGATAATAATGTTATTTAATAATGAATTTATACCCCACAACCAAAGAATCATACTTCTTCAGCTAATGGTAAACTGCTGATGGACACATTCCATCCAGTTCAAAAGGACCCAGTCCAGGAAAGTTTTCTCGTTATAATTTGGTTTTAATATATTCTTTTGATGATAATTATGTTATTTAATAATGAATATATACCCCACAACCGAAGAATCATACTTCTTCAGTTAATGGTAAACTGCTGATGGACAGATTCCATCCAGTTCAAAAGGACCCAGTCCAGGAAAGTTTTCTCATTATAATTCGGTTTTAATATATTCTTTTGATTATAATAATGTTATTTAATAATGAATTTGTACCCCACAACCGAAAAATCATACTTCTTAAGTTAATGGTAAACTGCTGATGGACACATTCCATCCAGTTCAAAAAGACCCAGTCCAGGAAAGTTTTCTCGTAATAATTCGATTTTAGTATATTCTTCTGATGATAATAATGTTACTTAATAATTAATTTATACCCCACAACCGAAGAATCATACTTCTTCAGCTAATGGTTAACTGCTGATGGACACAAGCCATCCAGTTCGAAAGGACCCAGTCCAGGAAAGTTTTCTCGTAATAATTCGATTTTAATATATTCTTTGATGATAATAATGTTATTTAATAATGAATTTATACCCCACAACCGAAAAATCATACTTTTAATGCCAGTGATTGGTTCATGCCGTTTCAGTCGATATCCGATGCCACAGATCAATCTCATCTTCCTTTATCTCTGCGGTTGTTCGGGCATTACACTACTAAGACGCTGAACATCGTGTCTAACCAAATAAATTAGACGATCGAAATATCAATCACGGCATCAGACGCGTTAATATGAATCACCTTTCGAAAGAAAAGAGAAAATTAATAAGCCCCCAGTGGCGTAACAAAGATATATTCCAGACAGAAATCTTTGCGAGAAAAAAAAATTATAGAAGAGCTTACTCAGAAAAGCTCATAAATATACAGTGTCTAATGACTATCTCTCTAACTGTAGCTCCTAAAGTTTTATTTAAGCCCAAACCTAAAGTTTGTACTGGGATGTATTTCAGGAAAATATTTTAACTTCTACAGGGTGGCTCAAAAATGTGTGAGTGGATCGGGATGATTTTTTCTAAATGGAACACCCTGTTTATTATTGAATTTTTGGCTTCCTTTCAGATCACTTTACATAATCCTAAGGTATTAGTAAATATGTTTCTATAGTTTGAGAGATATTAGATAATAAATAAATAACAAATTTTCAGCCTCTCCTAAAAAAAAATTAAAAAATACAAGAACTCTCCTGAAGTCAAAAGTATATTAGGGGTTTACTATTATAGATAGTACGTACATACTTTGCTATAAGTACTGTAATATTAAATCATACAAGATGTTCAAAATTCTATGCCAAACTTTCTAAAATATAAAATAATTTTTCTTAGTTTTTCATTAAATGGAACACCCTGAATGTATATTGTTTTTTTTATTATATGGAGACTTAAAAAATGAACATTTTTGGTATTTAAAGTATTTCAAAATTTTTAACGGTTTCGCAAATATTCAAATTCAAATTCAAATTTCTTTATTAGACCCCATTAAGTTTTACAGAATAATATTAGTACATATTAATAAATGTGTGTCTAAAGGGATCGCACCGCGGTTAAAAACCGATACAATGGCACAAAGTGCCAGAGTGGTGCGACCCCAAATACAAAATAGAAATAAATTAAATTACAAAAATAAACAGAATTAAAAAAATTAAAATTATATAAAAAAAGTGAAAATATAATTTTATCAGGAATGAGCGGAGATAAGCAGCGGAGATAAGCAGCATAATGATACAGGAGGCATATAAACAGGTATTAGTTTATTTGAATCTACAAATGAAAGAATTTGATTATGTAGATGTTTTTCTATAATTTTAGAAATTGCTGGCAAAATACTCACGGGTCTTAGATCATTGTTATATAAAGGTTTGGAAATTTTACAGAGAGGTATTATAAACGCTTTTTTCCATATTTCGGGATAGACATTGTCTAAAATAGAAGTATTAATTATATTTATTACCGCTTTACCACAGTAAGGCATGCACAGCTTTAGTGCTTTAATTGATAAATCATCTTCACCGACAGCATTAGACCGAATAGAATTTAATATTTGATGTAACGATACCTCATCTATTCGTGGTAATATAGTACATATGGCATGTTTCACAGTAAATTTTTATCAAAGCCACCTAAAGATTTTACTCTGGTATTTTACCGTTGAAAGAGCCATATGTAATATTACTGCGAATATCTGTGAAACCGTTAAAAATTTTGAAATACTTTGAATACAAAAAATGTTCTAAAAAACTAAGAAAAATTATTTTTATTCAACCACCAGAAAGAAGGAAAAGGAAAGGTTAAAAGCAACATGGATTGGAGGAATACAAAAAAAAATTCCGGAGAGGCATATCTCCGTCAAAGCATCTTCATCCAGGGAATTCAGGGAATAGTTTGACTCTATGACTTTCTGGTCATTTTAAGGAATCAGTATCTTTATTTAAATTAAATCGTGGTATAAATAATAAATATTCGTACGCCACTGTGCACTGGACACATCAGTCACCGTTGGCACTCTGCGGGGCCTCAATGACAGACACGAACTGGCCATAATGGATCACCATCGAGACCTGGACTGTTAGGTTATCGGTTCGATGCAATCCGGTGTCGGTTCTCATGCCTCACGTGGCTATATAGTATTCTATCTGATTTTTTTGAGCTCGGATTATAAGCCAATCGCAGATTATCACACTTATTTCATTCCCGATACAATCATATCAGTACTACCATTTTTATTTCCCGGAAATGTTGTAAAATACGTGTATGAAATATTCTGTTTTTGCAAGATTATGATATTTTATATTAAATATATTTTGTTGTAATGAGTCGATTTTGATTTTTAAGAATTGTTGAAGTTTATATCAAACAAACTTTTAGTTCCGTGATTAAGTTTGTCCGGCACAGCCTTGTCCACATATTTTCTTTTAATAAAAATATATTAGGAAACAAGAATAAATTAATTATAAATATATAAACAGTTATTATTTACATCAACAAATTGTATCAACCGAACAATAATACTTCTTCAGCTAATGGTAAACTGCTGATGGACAGATTCCATCCAGTTCGAAAAGACCCAGTCCAGAAAAGTTTTCTCGTTATAGTTCGGTTTTAATATATTCTTTTAAAGATAATAATGTTATTTAATAATGAATTGATACCCCACAATCGAAGAATCGTACTTCTTCAGCTAATGGTAAACTGCTGATGGACATATGCCATCCAGTTCGAAAAGACCCAGTCCAGAAAAGTTTTCTCGTTATAGTTCGTTTTTAATATATTCTTTTAAAGATAATAATGTTATCTAATAATGAATTGATACCCCACAATCGAAGAGTCATACTTCTTCAGCTAATGGTAAACAGCTGATGGACACATGCCATCCAATTCGAAAGAACTCAGTCCAGGAAAGTTTTCTGGTTATAATTCGATTTTAATATATTCTTTTGATGATAATAACGTTTGAACAGTTATTATTTACATCAACAAATTGTATCAACCCCCCCAACCGAACAATAATACTTCTTCAGGTAACGGTAAACTGCTGATGGACACATGTCATCCAGTTTGAAAAGACCCAGTCCAGGAAAGTTTTCTCGTTATAATTCAGTTTTAATATATTCTTTTAATGATAATAATGTTATTTAATAATGAATTTATACCCCACAACCGAAAAATCATACTTCTTCAGCTAATGGTAAACCGCTGATAGACACATGCCATCCAGTTCGAAAGGACCCAGTCCAGGAATGTTTTCTCGTTATAATTCGGTTTTAATATATTCTTTTGGTGATAATGTTATTTAATAATGAATTTATACCCCAAAACTCAAGAATCGTACTTCTTCAGCTAATGGTAATCTGCTGATGGACACATGCCATCCAGTTCGAAAGGACCCAGTCCAGGAAAGTTTTCTTGTTATATTCGGTTTTAATATATTCTTTTGACGATAATAATGTTATCTAATAATAAATTCATACCCCACAACCGAAAAATCATACTTCTTCAGCTAATGGTAAACTGCTGATGGACACATTCCATCCAGTTCGAAAGGACCCACTGCAGGAAAATTTTCTCGTTATAATTCGGTTTTAATATATTCTTTTGATGATAATATTGTTATTTAATAATGAATTTATACCCCCCAACTCAAGAATCGTACTTCTTCAGCTAATGGTAAACTGCTGATGGACACATGCCATCCAGTTCGAAAGGACCCAATCCAGGAAAATTTTCTTGTTATATTCGGTTTTAATATATTCCTTTGATGATAACAATGTTATTTAATAATGAATTTATACCCCACAACCGAAAAATCATACTTCTTCAGCTAATGGTAAACTGCTGATGAACACATTCCATCCAGTTCAAAAGGACCCAGTCCAGGAAAGCTTTCTCGATATAATTCGGTTTTAATATATTATTTTGGTGATAGTAATGTTATCTAATAATGAATTTATAGCCCGCAACCGAAGAATCATACTTCTTCAGCTAATGGTATACTGCTGATGGACACATTCCATCCAGTTCGAAAGAACTCAGTCCAGGAAAGTTTTCTCGTTATAATTCGGGTTTAATATATTCTTTTGATGATAATAATGTTATTTAATAATGACTTTATACTCCACAACCGAAAAATCATACTTCTTCAGCTAATGGTAAACTGCTGATTGACATATGCCATCCAGTTCAAAAGGACACAGTCCAGGGAAGTTTTCTCGTTATAATTCGGTTTTAATATATTCTTTTGATGATAATAATGTTATTTAATAATGAATTTTTACCACCCAACTCAAGAATGAAGATAACTCAAGAACTCGAGAAGTTTTTGATTAATGAAAAGAAAAAAGAAGAGTTTTCATTACAGTCTCGAGATTTCGATAATCTCTTAAACAACGAGACACTAACTCGAAAGTAAATATTTAATAATTATAATTTTTAACAGAAATCTGTACAAAAATCCATTAAGACTCCTCAAGATCATTAAATATTAAATGAACCATTGATGTCCACCCTGTCTCTTTCTTTACATTCGATTAACAGCTACAACGCTCTTACACCCGTTTACCCGACTAAATCGTCCCCTCGAAGCAGTCGTTTTGCTCTATATGTCTTAAAAGCGATAATATTTACTCTCCACGATAACTATTCCCGCCTCCACTAGAGCCGCGTCTCCCCCTACACGCAAGGCGCACAAAAGTGTCGAGACTTGACACGGACGCATCTCTACTAGGGCATTCTGTCGAATTTACAAGTGTCCTCTCGTTCTAGTCCACATCCAAGGGTGGGTATTCCGACTTATTTCAATGAATAAAGAAAAAGAGAAAAACGAAATTGTACAATTTATTGTACATTTTTTTCGCAATGAGACCCCGTAATAATCCGAAGATTGTTCATTCTTAATTCAGTAAAAATCTTTTTTCCATATCAACTGTTAAAATTGCCTTATATCTATCAAGAATAGTAGATAAAATAGTACTTTAACCGCAGGTAGATTAAATGATACTTTAACAGCGAGGATAGTTTAAAAACTTTATTTCTTCTCGCACGTTTTTTAATTGCTTCCATTTTTGAACATTTTTGTATTCCTTTTCATAAGTTATTCGGGATTTAAATGGAAGTAGTTGGATATTCGACGTCTATGATAACGTGGACGTCATTTCTTATTGATTTCTCTATAGGTAAGCATAACTTAGAACAATGGGCATTTAGTTTCTTTGTACAGATTTAAAAAAAATCATTATGGTTCATTACGGAGGTGTAATATACTCCGTGAAGATACTCTCAAGCATATTTCACTTTTTTAACATTCGTTACAGCTTTATTTGACAGTACAAATTAACTAAAACAATAGGTTTGCGGACAGCGAGCTGTCAGCTGAGAAATATATCTCCGGATTTTACTGTGACGAAGAATGGCAGTACAAATTAAAACACTCTTTGTATTCCAAAATGAGCTGGGTCGTAAAATATGTAATAAAGGCTGGAATGAAGAAAATATGGTGACAATGTTGAAATTTAGTCGCTTTGGTGCTACACTGAAAAGCAAATACAAAGATTTTCTTAGAAAAATTTCAGTTAAAAATATAATGTTTTAATATTTTTTTAGAGTGTGAAAAAAACAAAAAAAAACAGTGTTTCAAACTTTAATAAATGAAATAACTGGACTATTTAGGTTTTACTTGAAAAATGGCAAAGAGAAAACATGATTCTATCAAGATCTACCAGTTATTTAGTAATGATTTTATACCCCACAACCGAAGAATCATACTTCTTCAGCTATTGGTAACTGCTGATGGACACATTCCATCCAGTTCGAAAGGACCCAGTCCAGGAAAGTTTTCTCGTTATAATTCGTTTTTAATATATTCTTTTGATGATAATAATGTTATTTAATAATGCATTTATACTCCACAACCGAAGAATCATACTTCTTCAGTTATTGGTAACTGCTGATGGACACATTCCATCCAGTTCGAAAGGACCCAGTCCAGGAAAGTTTTCTCGTTATAATTCGGTTTTAATATATTCTTTTGATGGTAATAATGTTATTTAATAATGAATTTATACCCCACAACCGAAGAATCATACTTCTTCAGCTAATGGTAAACTGCTGATGGACACATTCCATCCAGTTCGAAAGGACCCAGTCCAGGGAAGTTTTCTCGTTATAATTCGGTTTTAATATATTCTTTTGATGGTAATAATGTTATTTAATAATGAATTTATACCCCACAACCGAAGAATCATACTTCTTCAGCTAATGGTAAACTGCTGATGGACACATTCCATCCAGTTCGAAAGGACCCAGTCCAGGGAAGTTTTCTCGTTATAATTCGGTTTTAATATATTCTTTTGATGGTAATAATGTTATTTAATAATGAATTTATACACCACAACCGAAGAATCATACTTCCTCAGCTATTGGTAACTGCTGATGGACACATTCCATCCAGTTCGAAAGGACCCAGTCCAGGAAAGTTTTCTCATTATAATTCGGTTTTAATATATTCTTTTGATTATAATAATGTTATTTAATAATGAATTTGTACCCCACAACCGAAAAATCATACTTCTTCAGTTAATGGTAAACTGCTGATGGTTACATTCCATCCAGTTCAAAAAGACCCAGTCCAGGAAAGTTTTCTCGTTATAATTCGGTTTTAATATATTCTTTTGATGGTAATAATGTTATTTAATAATGAATGGTATACCCCCTACCGAAAAATCATAGTTCTTCAGCTTATGGTAAACTGTTAATGGGCACATGCCATCCAGTTCAAAAGGACCCAGTCCAGGAAAGTTTTATCGTTATAATTCGCTTTTAATATATTCTTTCGATAATAATAATGTTATTTAATAATGAATTTATACCCCACAACCGAAGAATCATACTCCTCAGCTATTGGTAACTGCTGATGGACACATGCCATCCAGTTCGAAAGGACCCAGTCCAGGAAAGTTTTCTCATTATAATTCGGTTTTAATATATTCTTTTGATTATAATAATGTTATTTAATAATGAATTTGTACCCCACAACCGAAAAATCATACTTCTTCAGTTAATGGTAAACTGCTGATGGTTACATTCCATCCAGTTCAAAAAGACCCAGTCCAGGAAAGTTTTCTCGTTATATTTCGGTTTTAATAAATTCTTTTGATGATAATAATGTTATTTAAAAATAAAATCATACCCCCCAATCCAAGAAACGTACTTCTTCAGCTTATGGTAAACTGCTGATGGACACATGCCATCCAGTTCGAAAGGACCCAGTCCAGGAAAGTTTTCTCGTTATAATTCGTTTTTAATATATTCTTTTGATGATAATAATGTTATTTAATAATGCATTTATACTCCACAACCGAAGAATCATACTTCTTCGGTTATTGGTAACTGCTGATGGACACATTCCATCCAGTTCGAAAGGACCCAGTCCAGGAAAGTTTTCTCGTTATAATTTGGTTTTAATATATTCTTTTGATGGTAATAATGTTATTTAATAATGAATTTATACCCCACAACCGAAGAATCATACTTCTTCAGCTAATGGTAAACTGCTGATGGACACATGCCATCCAGTTCAAAAGGACCCAGTCCAGGAATGTTTTCTCGTTATAATTCGGTTTTAATATATTCTTTTGATGATAATAATGTTATTTACAAAGTCATAATCATGACAAGCATAGTAAAGATAATTATAAAATTATGAAAATTTCAGCATTTGTATGAAACGTTATGCAGATTCAGAAAATATACATCTTTGGATACTTGTTTTTCAGCAATTTTTAATGAAGGTTAAACATCTCCTATGTCTATTACTATTCTCGTAAGACTACAATGGCCTGTATTTTCTTATCCTACACCTTTTAGTTAGTAAATAAAAGCAGTTTTAACAAAAAAAATATATGTAGGTACGGAAAAAAGACGAAAAAATGCAAATTTTTGGTTATTATGGGTTTTTTAAGACTCGCCTTGTATAGTAAATACATAATGTATCATGATGAACATTTCTACTGGTATGTATGTTAATATTATACGTACATGTAACATTTTTACAAATATGTATGTGTGAACATAAATAAATGCAGTCACAAAAATAAATTTATGGTGCCAATGCCACAAAGACCTCGTGTTTAATTTTCGAACTTCTTCCTTCAATTTTCAAAAATAATATGCTATGATATGTCATTTATCATTTATCTAGAGTTTTCAGTGGTGCAAAGACTACATCTTCATTACTTCTTCAACATCTTCATTACTTCTTCAACATCTTCAAACCGCGTATAAGTAAAATAAAGTTACAACTAAAGATTTAAATATGAAATACTAAAAATTGCTGGTAAATTTTCTTTGCCTACAAAATATTCCCATCCATAGAGCCACCAAACGACTCTGTTTACGTGTTTATGTTCCTTTTTTGTGTACGAAATTATCCTAATTTGTTTTAATAATTATAAAACGTTTTTTTCTAAGGCAGGAACTGAATTAATAGCGATGAGTCTAGCAGCTCCGTCGCTAGAGCTAGTCTAATATCGGTTTTTGTCTCAATAAACAACAATTTTAATTTTGTTTATTCTTCATTACATCAATCGAATTGATTATATCAGTCCCAATATAGAAATAAAGACCAGAAAATGGATTTAATTAATTTGTCTTTACCCCTTTTTGCATCTCTGTTTATATTTAATTTAAATAATTATTAACCAACTAAAGTCTTCGGTAATTATATTGTAACATTTTTTTTAATGAAGGGTTAATTATGTATAAGGAGGATCTATATATTAATCCTTGTCTTCAATTAAATTAAACCGGATTTTTTTGTTATTACTATTATTGCGTAATTTTTTTATTACGCATGATATACAGGGTCGCTGTTATGTATGGAAACGGTTGATTTTTAGGTAAAATATAGGAGGTACTGCATAAAGTTAAATACAAAAGTTATAGAAATTATAATAAATTCCTGTATACAGAGTCGGTCATAAAGTCGTGGCACAACAAAGTTTTATTTTTTTTAAATAGAACCCCCTGTATATTATTGCACATTTCAAGTCTTCCTTCAATGCTAATCAAAAATCGAAATACACACAATGTACCTCAAACCAACCGTTCCCGAGTTATTGACTTTTTCGAATTTTTTTCTCAGCAGCTGATGAGATTTTTATCGTGGGATATGCAATTTTAAAATGAAATCAGGAAGAAGATTGTCTGTTGTTATAATATACAATGTAACCAAAAAGAAAGTAAGAAAAATGATTAAATCATCTACTTAGTATCCAAAACTCTTCATTCCTTGTTAGAGACTCAAACAGTAATTACAACAACATATCAAAACCTTCGGTACTTGAAAAATTGAAGTCTTAATTATATGTTTATGAGCTCTATAGAAGGCGAGAGGCTAAAAAATGGGTACCGCCCAGTTCTGTTTGCTTTATTTACATTTCTTCGAATGGGATGAGTGACTGACGATGGTACCACGAGTACCATCGGAGGCTGCGAAGGAGCCAAAGAAGTACCTTACTTATTACGAGGAGAAAGAAAATTATGACAATCGTGTACAGGGTGTCCCATTTTCCGTTATACTTCCTTATTATGAAGCTGAAGATGAATTAATTTTAAAATGTTGCTTTTTTCGTATTCCTCTTCGTATCTTGGTTACCTTATAACTTATAGGAAAGGTGAAAACCGTGTCCTGTAGAGTTTTTCACGTAGAATCCAGTGGGGTAACTAGTTTTTCTGAGAGGGCTAGGACAAATGTGAGTGTAGCATCTTTAGTTTAGCAATGTAAAAACCGCATCTTTGAATCTCTACTCATAAACTAGAAATCCTGTAAAACACAAAAAAAATGGAACACCTTGTACAAACCAATGTTTCTGTACAGGGTGTTTGAAATTAAATAAAATTAACTCCTAAGCGTTATTTTTTCGTGATTATGTTGTATTTTTATCGTAACTCACTTCGCAGAAAAATTGTTATGTTATATCAGAATAAGCATTTTGATGCATGGAAAACGCGTATCAAATAATAGTAGTTGAAGCCTGGCGATTCCCCACGACATCAGGAAGAAAAAATACTTTTTTATTTTTTTTTATTTAAATGAAAAACAAAAAATTCGGCGACAACAGTTTTTAGAAGAGCTAATTAGAACGTGGTGTAGGGAATAAATCAGTTTAAGTGAAAATTTGCAGTTTCTTTCAGAACGAAAGAATACTACTATTATAAGGGAAATTATAAAAAAAGCAAAAATTGTACTGTTTTATAAACATATTTATTTATACATAAAAATAAATAAACTTTTTGTAATATAATAACCAAAAATAATAGTGTTTATTCCACCCACCTACCAATTTTAACTGCAGAAGAACTGACTGTTGCAGGAAACGATCGGCCAATTTGTTTAAAGGGCATTAAAAATTGGAAAAATTGTTATGTTATATCAGAATAAGCATTTTGATGCATGGAAGACGCGTATCAAATAATAGTAGTTGAAGCCTGGCGCATCCGCCACGACATCAGGAAGAAAAAATACTTTTTTTTTATTAAATTAAAAACAAAAAATCCGTTGACGACAGTTTTTAGAAGAGCTAATTAGTTATCTTTTAGTAAAAAAGCAACTTTCTAGAGTAAGTCGTAGTAGTAGTATGAACAGTGCTTTCTATGAAAGTCTGAACCCTTCCTGGACACAAACGGTACATTGTGAGACAGGAAATTGTAGAGAGAAACAAGCCCTATAACATAGGATACAACATTTTAATGAACAGTGCTTTCTATGAAACTATGAACCCTTCCTGGACACAAACGGTACATTGTGAGACAGGAAATTGTAGAGAGAAACAAGCCCTATAACATAGGATACAAGATTTTAATGAACAGTGCTTTCCATAAAATCAATAAAATGACTAGTAGAGACGACTAGTAGACTAGTAGTAATGACTAGTAGAGACGACATAGATAAACATTAGCATTTTATATATCAGAGATATGTCGAAAAAAAAATAGAAAATTTAACCATCCTGTATCTATAAAGGTAAGATGTTTAGGACATATATTAATTTGATTTTTTTTTAGAATAGGTCTAAGATTCACCTCCTTAAATATTAGCATGTCATTAAGAAACACCCTGTATGTAACTTTGACATATTTAAATTACTCTTATTTAGTATTTTACCTAGAATAGAAGCCATTAAAGTATACCTGACAAAAAAATTAATTATAAACTACCTATATAATTTTTATACAGGTAATTTATTTTGTCTATTTTACAAAAATTACTGGACATTTCAAGTGTAATACCATTGTTTCTGTACATATAAAAAAAAAGTTAGCCCTTAAATTATGGTTCAATAATATTATCCCTTGATTCAGGTAATTTGGGCCACCCTGTATACACACTGAGGACGCATTAAATACGATGACGTTGAATCGCAAACCGACGAGGGGTGTCATTAAAAAAGCGCCCGTCATCGGTGTAAATGGGGCCTTAGCTACTGGTACTCGCCCGGTAGCGAAGAAGTACTGGAGCCGGTCCTTGAACTTCAAGGAAAAAACAATAAAAAAGATGAAAAAGTACGATATATGACTCAAAAAACATATTTCTATTCGATACACTACGGTAAAACTGTCGTACTTTGTAACTAAATTATTGCACTTTTTAGTTTGGTTTAGAATTTTCGTTACAAGTCTTCAAAAACTAAGCATGAAAAGTTCAAATTATGAACGAAAACTAATAGCATAATGAAAAAAATAATACCTCATTTAACATCTTTATTGCTAATAAAAACTAATTGGTTTAACCAAAGAAACGACCGCAAATCATATGCATTTGTGGTTTCTTGATTTTTTTCACACAGTGCAAAATACCCACAAAATTTAATATAACAAAGTTGAGTCCAAGTGAGTGCTCTAATAGAATTCTTAATAGAAATATAAAAAAAATAGTTTAAAAATATTGTATTGTAGAAAATAGCTTAATAGAAAATTAAAAAAATAGTTTAAAAATATTGTATAAATATGGTTTATCTACAACCGTTTAGTTATAACGATTTTACATCACTATTTTTTTAGTATTTCATTTTAACACAACTAGTGGTGTTATGAATCTATAACATAACTAGTTTTTATAATAATGAAAAACAACTACGAACATCTAAATATATTAACTTTTCCGGCAATAATGATTCCGTGGCACGTACTGCTGCGAATTCTACATGAAGGGAGACTTTCGGAATCGCTCATCGTAATTTTTAAAATGATTTTTCTGGGCAAAAAGTGCTCGCGTTTACTTGACAGGGCAAACTGACTTTTCAGAAAAAAATGTGACAAATCTCAAAACAAATGTCATAGTTAAAGGTGGGCGACTAATAAACGAAAATTAAAACAGCATTTTCTTATTTTTCGGTTGTAGATATATTATTAAATCTATTATTTCTAATAGATTTCGAGATATCGATTTTTGAATTCAGAATTCTAATAGCGCGACCACTATCGAACACCCACTCAATTCCACTTATTTTTACCAAAAATGCAAGTGTTTCTAGCTTGCACTTAAAAAAATTCAAGCTATAGGGAAAATTACAACGACTCGTTAATAAATAAACAAATTGAGTATCACGAGACGTAATTAAATCGTGAAGCTGAACGCATGACGTACACCTTTCCCTAGAACTTTAAGTACTGACAGAGGTCACGTATGCAGAATGCAAGAAAACTGAATACCAAAATCTCTGCTTTACGGTGAGCTTGTAGACGGTAAGAGGAGGCCGGGTCAACAACTCAAAAAGTACAAGTATGTTTTCCACGAAAAGTTAAAGGAAATTAACATGCAGAATGAGTTGGAAGAAGCAGCTCACAGTAAAACGTAATGGAGAAGAATTGTAAACACAGAGAGGCCACAAAGCAACGAGATTTTTGAATGTCCGGAGTGCGGAAGAGAGATAACATCACGTATCGGGCTTTTCAGTCACAGAAAAGCTCATGAAAGAAAACGCCTTGCGTGACCATCTTCCGATGCGTGTCAAATACTCGTCCGCGAGTAATGGCAGTTGTAGTAGTAGTAATAAAGCTGTTTGCGACTTATTCTTTAACACAATCTCTCAAATTATCACTTTTACTGTTGATAAGGAATCAATTCCTCGATGGAGACGTTTAGGGGCTGGATTTAAAATGGTACCGGCGAACGAGACCATGATTTATGATGGTCTCCGTCGATTCCATCGCCGGTTCTGGCCCAGTCACCGGTCCCGAGTAATGAAAACATCTCGCCCCGACAGATCGCCAGTCACTTCGCCGCCTCGTTCGTGACTTTTGACGCTGACCCGGCCCGGATGATGGATGGCACCGCTGCCCGGAGTCGCTTTCCATGCATATTTATGCTCCGGCTCTTGTGTAGTCGGTCGCGTACAGGTATATACACACACAGGATATATACAGTGTGATTTATCAGTTAATAGCTGAGTCAATATGTCGCGGACAAATTCTAAAATACTTTGAACTTTGAACACAGTACAAGACGAGAGGGCGACAAAATGGAAAAACTGACAGTACACGGAAAAAATTAATTTGTATATTTAATAACTTTGAATAAGAAGACTAAAGGAAGGAGCATAATGCTATCCATGTATTCATGCATGGTGGGCGGAAAAGGCACCATAAAAGCTCTCTAGGGTGGGGATCCTTGACAGTTCTGTTTGACGATTCATTTGACACATTTGAATTTGATTTGAAATTTTGTGGATTTGTCAGTCTTTATGGAGCTTATTTTATGTTATTTATTATTTATTCTACTACTGATAGTTGTATAAAGGTAGTAAATCTAGATGGAAATTGTGGCAGAACTTAAATTAACAGTGACACTATCGCGATTTATCGAAAAAGACTCTAAAATAGTTGGTTGTGTAGCGTGCCGTAGATCTCGGCAAAAATTGAGTGAAATAATGGAACAACTTTTCGCTAGTAAGTGACTATATAATATACATACGTGTAGTAAACCGATCATTTATGAAATTCACTTAAATTAACTAAATTATATATTTTTCTTGCATTTTAGCTTTTATTTATTACTTGTCAAAGATTAGATGTCAAAGAATTTAGATACTTTAATTTGACTTACCTGCTTCAGTAGGGTATCGGATGTTTGTGTTAATAAATACTTATTATAACTTATCTATTTTTATTAGAATTATATATTTTTATAACAATTTTAATAACTACCAACATTTATTCACAACGTAAAATAAAACAACAAATTCTTGAGTCTACCCCACGTCTACCCTACATCATAGTTTTACATTTTTTAAATAAAATTAGAACGACACTGATAAACCGGAATTTAAGTCGGCCATATTTGAGGCCCATCGCGGTGGACCTAAGATTTTTGATATGCTCCGTCCTTAGTCTTCTTATTCAAAGTTTAATAAAAATAATGAGGGTTATTTCTTGCCACAGATTATTCTAGTAAATTTACCATCCGTTCTTTTTGGTTCTATTTATATTCACCAATATTCTTTGTTAATTTATTTAAAAAAATGTATATCTTATAGTAAATTTACTTAACCATTGTAAATTTATCTTTTAAAATCGCCAACTTCATTTAATCTATACTAATATACAGTACGTCTGTCCGTTCTGTAGCTACGGGGTATCCGTGAGAGGGGAAACGATATTCTCTCGATGTTTTTCGTAAAAAATTAGACGACGCGTCCTATCAATAAGAATTCGACAAATTTGCAAGTGACCAATAAAATAAGTGGTAGGAGCGATTTGCGGTGACGTACTCGTCAAGTCGACGTATAAAATATATTGCTGATTATTTAAATGTTTTTTGTCCGCATTCCTTTCATAGACACAAATCCAGCAGACGTACTGTATAAAATCATTAAGTGACTGACATACTGATTAATCACGATCCTGCTCAAACCACTCAACGTAAGAAGCTCAATTTTGGACAGGTTGATTCTAGTGTGTAGAGGTTCGATAAGAATGGATTTTTCGAAATTCCAGTTCCAAGAGGGTGAAACCACCCCTCAAATATTACAATATTTTTTATTTAAAAAACGGTCAAGTTTCCGAAGAAACGCTTAAACACTTATATTTTATTTTTTTACATATTTTAAGATTGTTTAAAAATGTATACAGGATGTTTCGAAAAATCTGGTCATTGATTAATCACGATCCTGCTTAAAGCGTTTGACGTAAAAAGCTGATTTTTGGAAAACAAGTTGACTTTAGGGTGTAGCGGTTCGAAAAGAAGGGATTTTTCGAAACTCTAAGGGGGTGAAACTATCCCTCAAATATTAAAATTTTTTTATTCGGAAAAACTCTTGAACACGTATATTTTATTTTGTTGTTTTACATATTTTAAGATTTTTTATAAATTTCGAATGGTGATTTTCATTTAAAATTCAACTAGTACAATCTGAATATTCTCTGACAAAAATTGCGAGATTTACCAACACAGTTGTTCGCTATTTTTGTACAAAATCAACCACAGATTTAACTATTTTGGAGATCTACAAATTAAAAGAAATAAAAGCTACAACGTGATGCCTAATAGTACCATTTCAAACGCAAATTGCAGTAGTGTCTTCTAAAATTGTGGGGTTTGTTACAATTTATTTTTTCCGTGTAGCATCAAGTCCCCTAAACAAAGAAATACTACATTTTTCGATTATCTATTATTGATGGTCATCAAGAAACACCCTGTATATATGGCTACGTGTGTATAACGTCGAGGTATACCGCTCGGCGCGCGATTAGCATTTTGTACAATCATTCCGCTTCAATTTCTGAGTGATTTTTTCCTTGCCATTAATACGTATGTGGCTCGGACACGATGAAATAGATTATTTTTTTTGGCCTGGTGTCGTGTTCCACCGGCTAATGGGTTTGTTTTAGGATAAACGTGATTTAATGATGGGGTTCGCCGAAGCGGGCTGGTCTAGATTTGTGTTAGAGATTAATATGTCTTCGATAATGTAGTATGGATGGTATACCTAATGAGAATGGACTATTAGTTTTAGTGCATATTTTTTTCTTTATACTACTATAGCTTAAAATGGCGATTGCAATTCTTTTCGATACCAATTTTAGTTAGTCTTCTGTTAAAATTGTTATAGAGGAGAGCTTTCAAGCCAAAAGTCAGGGGTTATAATTTTGTGTTAACTTTGCCAAATATCTGCGTTTTGGAAGACGATACATTTTGATTCGTGTTATTATGTGTGTTTTGTGTCTTTTGAAGTCAAATGGAAGAAAAATCGAGGGAAAGTTAACTGTAGAGGCAGAGCACAGTTTATAGTTAATACTCGCTGCACAGCAGAAAGTCTTAAACCAATGAAGTTACCATCAATAAAGTTTGTATACCATCTCGTCGTAGATAAGTGCGTCTCGTATATGCTACCAGGATCTTACTAAACATATTCTACTGGACTAGCTGTAAAATATCGACATCACACGATAGGTAAATAATGGATTTTACGGCGGAACTGTACTGCAGAAAAATCATGTCAAAAGGTACTGGTTTAAAAAAATTATGTTAAGTGTTATTATTAATCAAATAGTTTGGTTTATTTATGTTGTTTTATTTATTTCTGTGGAATATTACAAATTTATATCTGTACATAAGTTATATTGATAAATATTATAATAAATGCGAGCACTTTCTTGAAGCTTGAAAGTAAGAAATAGTTCTTTTTTATATTTTTTTGGTATGTGGTGTTTTGTTCTTGTTTGTTTTGTATTAACACATACCGTTTTTATTTAAATAAAATAACTCGATTACATTTTTTCAGTTTTATACAGTTTTTTTACAATATTAATAAGTAAATCACTTAACAGTCAAATTTTAAATGTATTAATTTCCTGCTATGCGTTCCAGTTGTACCAACTTATTTCTTGGTAAAATAAAATAAACTACTTTGAAATTAAAATGACAGACATGTCTATCACTGTCAAGAATCTTGTCATTGGACAGACCTTTGAATAAGAAGACTAAGGAAGGAGCATATCAAAAATCTTAGGTACACCGCGATGGGCCTCAAATATGGCCGACTTAAATTCCGGTTTATCAGTGTCGTTCTAATTTTATTTAAAAAATGTAAAACTATGATGTAGGGTAGACGTGGGGTAGACTCAATAATTTGTTGTTTTATTTTACGTTGTGAATAAATGTTGGTAGTTATTAAAATTGTTATAAAAATATATAATTCTAATAAAAATAGATAAGTTATAATAAGTATTTATTAACACAAACATCCGATACGCTACTGAAGCAGGTAAGTCAAATTAACGTATCTAAATTCTTTGACATCTAATCTTTGACAAGTAATAAATAAAAGCTAAAATGCAAAAAAAATATATAATTTAGTTAATTTAAGTAAATTTCATAAATGATCGGTTTACTACACGTATGTATATTATATAGTCACTTACTAGCGAAAAGTTGTTCCATTATTTCACTCAATTTTTGCCGAGATCTACCGCACGCTACACAACCAACTATTTTAGAGTCTTTTTCGATAAATCGCGATAGTGTCACTGTTAATTTAAGTTCTGCCACAATTTCCATCTAGATTTACTACCTTTATACAACTATCAGTAGTAGAATAAATAATAAATAACATAAAATAAGCTCCATAAAGACTGACAAATCCACAAAATTTCAAATCAAATTCAAATGTGTCAAATGAATCGTCAAACAGAACTGTCAAGGATCTCCACCCTAGAGAGCTTTTATGATGCCTTTTCCGCCCACCATGCATGAATACATGGATAGCATTATGCTCCTTCCTTAGTCTTTTTATTCAAAGGGACAGGCTATACATCAATTGAATAAGTCAAATGAATTCCTTCGTATTTGCAAATATCACCGATATTTCCTGGTAAACGATCGTAACATTTCTCTCTCTCCCTCTTTCTGCATTCTCTGAATCTTGCCTGCGCCGCTAAGGCCCCACATCGGCGGCGTTTCTCTTAATCTTGTCTCCGGGCCGGCTATCGCGGTTTAATTTACAGTCGCTAATTGCGGGGATCGGGGCTCCCGCCGTGCGCCCCCCGGCACTACCCGCGCACCGGTGATACATCGATATTTTAGGATAATTGTTTGGGTCACACCCGGCCGCGAAGAGATGCGGCGCCGATAGCGCCTAATAACGCGAGGCCGCCGCGGCTTTTTCGCTAATTATTATGCCGGACCAAGAAGCCGCATCGACGTTGCCAGATGGCTGGAGAAGAGTCTCCCCCAAATCTAATTCTAATTCCAAAATCTACCTTATAGTCCAAGATTCCAGAGCGATCAGACATAACTTATTTTTACAAGGATGAAACCTTAGGCTCCCAATAGTGCTCTCATGTGCTTTGAATACCGGCGTGTATTTGGAACACAATTCCGACCACCCTGTGTATCGGTCTTGGTTTTGGATTGAACAAAAAGCAAGACCAAGTGCAAATGCGACAATGATTAGAATGGTCGAAAGGGAACGGAAACAATACTTAGTGGAAGAATTGTCAGCTCAGGAGCTTGGAACACACTCAAATGTGGAATGAATGATTACCAAGTAAAAAGAAATGAAAGAGCGTTTGCTCATGAGGTAAAAGACCATACCTTATAATCGGTGGTATATTCATGCTTTCAAAAACAAAAACCAAAGCAGCAACAGCAAACAACAAAACTTGTGCAAATAGACTTGTTTATTCTAGTTTTTTTTTGTCGAAGATATAACGACAAATGCTGAAGCTTGGCATCAGTGTATGCAGTACCCCTCGGGCACGTTCGGGATACACCGAGATAAGTCAAAGCGGCAACCGCATTGGTAGAAACAGATAGAGAGATCGCGACGCCACCTGCGAGCGCCGCAAGCAACGAAAAGAGCGCTGCGTGTGAATAGGGCCTTAGGCGCGTCTCGCTCGCGCACAGATTCTATTCACCCGGGTATAAATCACATATATAAAGTCATTCGAGTGACGCATAATACAAAAACAGTGATGTTTTTATCTATGTACCTAGATATATTAAACGGTTTTGGAAATCAAAACTACACTTAAAGTTTCTACCATTTTCTTCCCGTGCTATTAATATATAACAAAAAAAATATACAGCGTGTCCCTGAAATAAGTGCAAGAAATAACTTTGAAAAATCTGTCATAAAATAAGCTCATTAAACATTCAAAAAACAAAAAAAAAGAATCTAAAACAAACCAAACCATACTAAAACCTTTATAGATTCTAAACTGTCTACACAGACGTACCGCATATGGACACAGTCTGAATATTAAGACCCCCATTCCCCTACTTCCGTCCCCTTTTAGAACCCCCTCGCCCAAATTCAGTCTTTATCTGAAATCTTGGAATTTGCCTTTTGGAACGTGAGTGAATCGTCGGGTAAATTGAGGATCTCCGTGCCATTCTAAAATATGGAAATCGTCTAAAATTTCCCCGAAGGAAAACGTATACTGCCGGTATATCGATTTTTCCCGGTAAATTATAGGGATCGCGAGATTTTCCTGGATAAGGGACTCGTCTGGAAAGTCTGGAATAAGTGAAGTTTTCTCTCTGCTGAAAGTTACTGAAAATTATCCTGTAAATGAAACGCGTATTTTGGATGAAAGATATTCTTTATAATATAGATTTGTTCAAAATGGTTCTACTTAGATTTTGTT
The DNA here is from genome assembly GCF_002938485.1 of Sitophilus oryzae. NCBI lineage: Eukaryota > Metazoa > Arthropoda > Insecta > Coleoptera > Curculionidae > Sitophilus > Sitophilus oryzae. The sequence goes on along the minus strand of NW_022145624.1, from coordinate 732,686 downwards.
AGAAATTTTTGAAAATCTTTATTCAAAAATTAGGTTTTAGTCTGAAATCTTATGAACTTTGTGGATAAGTAAATTCGATTCATTTTTGTTGAAGACACGTCAGCGACATTCGACTCACTGATTATCTTTGTCTTTGACAACTGATTGACCGATCGTCTATCTTTCTTTTGGGTATATGTCATTTTTATGTTATAAAATAGAAAATATAAATATACAAATTAGAGAAAATTATATTGTTATTCGAATATTAATTATTTTTTGGATAATATTTGTTAATATATTAATTATTTAAAGAAAAAAATCAAAGGTAAATTGCCTAATAAATGTTTAAAGTGATTAAGTTTTATAATAGTTATTTTTTATTTAAATTTATTATTTAAATAAATTATGTTTTAGAAAAAATGTTGTGGTGGGTTGGCGTTGGTTTCTATGTAATTTGACAAATAAATAAAGCTGTCTCTTTAGTTGTCAGTTTTGAGTCAATATTTTTTAATTCTCTTTCGTGTCGATTGCTGATTGAATTGGAACCAGAAATGGCTCAAAACGAAATAAGTAAATTACCAACAGATATTCGGGCTGAGACGACAAACGCCATATCCAAACTACTTCCATTTAAATCCCGAATAACTTATGAAAAGGAATACAAAAAGTTTCAAAAATGGAAGCAATTAAAAAACGTGCGAGAAGAAATAAAGTTTTTAACCTATCCTTGCTGTTAAAGTATCATTTAATCTACCCTTGCGGTTGAAGTATTATCTTATCTACTATTTTTGATAGATATAAGGCAATTTTAACAGTTGCTATTGAAAAAAATATATATTTCACTGAATAAAATTCCGTTTAAAGAACGATATTGAATGACACATCTCTTGTTTTTGGAAAATCTGGAACATACTTCAGAGGTTTTCATACTTTTAGTGTTGTGGAGTTCTTTTAACATTGACTTTGACAGCTTCACATATTAGCTAACACTTTTATTAGTCATAATGTCTATTTATCCACTAACTTTATCGCACTATAAAAACCAACTTTCAAAAAGACCACAAATCTAAAATATCGTTGGAAATCCAAATCAACTCTTTATTATCATGGGTTAAACAGTATACAATAAGCAAAAAAAGTGGCATTAATTCAAGTTTATAAGATCTAAGGTTTTAGTACTATATTAGTAGACTTTTGAAATTCTTTATGTTCTTCTCTTTCTTGTAATAAGACGATGTTCTGTCAATTGCCTATTTTGTGTCTTCTGTTGATGTTCAGCTGTCATCGGCATCTAGTCCCCATCTGACATTATCAGATAGTCAAGCAGCCTTAAGAGCAATTAACTCAGTAATCATCAATTCGAAGTTGGTCAAAGAATGCCAGGGAATTTGAACAAACTAAGCAAAGAAAATAAAGTACTCACATCAAGGAATAGAATAATGAAGAAGCTAATAACGATCTAGCTAAAAAAGGAGCTAACACTCCACTAACTGGACTAGAACCGTTTTGCATCCCAAGTGGAAACCAACTTACAAGAATTGAAGACAGACTTACAACCAGAACTGAAGAACCTGGAAGACTATTTAATGGAAGAGAACTTTCTACAAAATAAAACACATTTTTTGGCGCAGTCATTTATTCAGTTAAAGCATCAAAACCTTCAGATTAAAATCATCATTATAAACATCTTAGAATCATTTCCAAAAAATCTTCGTACTTAATATTGATACTTCCCGAATAATTCACATCTCTGTTCTTAAATTCATCGGTGAATCGTTGAATCTGAATACAAGTGATGATGTACTGGTCCAAAGCCATCTTCTTAGCCTTCGGGTTGTTTTTGGTGATGAGAAATCTAATGAATTCCGGGGAAAAGTTGATGTCCATTTGCTTCAAGGCGTAGTCTAGCTCGTTTTCATCAAGAAACCCGGATTTATCACGATCGTAAGTGTTGAACGCGTTCAACCATTGACGAATGTAGTAATAGAGAGACTCGAATTCTTTCACGTCGAGACCACCGTTTTTGTCCAAGTCAAATAGTCTGTAAATGACAAAATTTAGAGCTAGATAAAACATAGAGAAAGCCTAATAAAAGCCTTTTATAAAACAATACACTTTTTATTTTTAGCCACGATTTCTCTTAAGGGTAGATAATCAAAGGCCAAAATGATGCTACTCGCAAATTGTTTGTTAACTTTTCCAACTAATTGAAAAATCCTACAACTAATTTTGACGTTTTGAATGCTTACATTGAATTTAGAGGAAACCTACATTAATTGAAACCACTAATTTTGAATTTATGAATGAGTTTTAGTTAATGAGCTTTAGTTAATAAATGTATCATTACCTTACGACAAATTTACAGGATGAATCCGAAAAATGCTTGCCCTGGAACACCTCAAAGGCTTGCTGGAGCTCCTTGGAGGAAATGCGTCCTTCGTTTTTGGTTTCCATGGTTCTGAACCATTTTTCCACAGCTGGATGGACATGATTGCTATCCAGAAGGTGTTTCTTGCGTTCGTGGGCATCTAGGAATAACATCATTAGAATAGAAAGACTTTGAAGAAAGAATAAGAAAAAATAAATATCAAATCAATAAATAAAATAAGATATAAATAAGAAGAATTTGGTTACCTCTGAGAATATCGGACAGGAAAATCTTCCTTTTTTCTTCGACAGGGGTATATTTGAAGCCACAGCAAGCCTTTTCAAGTTTTTCATCTACAATAAACATTTAAAGAAACCAGTGATATAATATAAACAAAAAAAAATATTTAAATAGTCTTTTTGTTACCATCTTCGTCCTCGTTTTTTGATCTGTACTGCGCCATATTTTTTTAAACTGCAAATTTTTACTTTAATGGAAATCTGAATGACAGTGACACCGAAACTTTTTTTTGAATTATTACGCTATATTGTGACGTAATGACAGTTGCTGTCATTTAGAAACAGGTGACAATGTCAAAGGAACTTACAATAATAAGGTAAGATTGATCAATACACAATTTTACAAATTTTAAAATTGTGTTTGGTCGCTACATTAAAAAATGATACCAGCAGAAAAAAAAGAGGTGTCAATAAAAATAAGATGTTTCCTCTGGGTAACGGTAAGTAGCTCAACGACCAGTGAGGCCTCTACGGATAGAGCTAGTGGACATCTATATTCGCTCTATTTAAACTGTGTTCCGAAAATGAATAGTTTCCGAGATATTTAATTTGAAAGATTTCGATTTTCGATTTTCTGGATATACCCCTTTGAAATATTTTTTTATTTATTAACTTTTTCTACTTTTTTTACCTGATACGGTCAGAAGACGTTAATGTAGGAATTCTAAATACAATTTGACCCCCTTTTTAGGATATATTGTATTTTAAAAAAATTGCCGAAAATTGAAAAATCGGTTTTTATTTTTTTTTCTCACCTTGTATATACTTTTTTGACAAACTGTGTATACTAAAAATTTAACTAATCAATCTACATCAATCCACGCCCAAAAATTTACAAGAAGGAGAAGAATGTTTATGTTTTATCACAGATTACATGTTTTCAACACATTCAACCTTTTTCTAGTGTTTTAAAAAAGCAATCTATACTAATATATAAAATCCGATCCTGCTCAAACCACACAACGTAAGAAGCTCAATTTTGGCATACAGGTTGATTCTAGGATGTCGAGGTTCGATAAGAAGGGATTTTTCGAAATTCCAGTTCCAAGAGGGTGAAACCACCCCTCAAATATTACAATATTTTTATTTAATAAACGGTCAAGTTTCCGAAAAAACGCTTAAACGCGTATATTTTATTTTGTTTTTTTACATATTTTAAGATTTTTTAAAAATGCATACAGGGTGTTTGGAAAAATCTGGTCATTGATTAATCACGATCCTGCTTTGAAGCTTTAGCGCTTGACGTAAAAAGCTGATTTTTGGAAAACAGATTGACTTTAGGGTGTAGAGGTTCGATAAGAAGGGATTTATCGAAACTCGAATTCTAAGGGGGTGAAACTATCCCTTAAATATTAAAATATTTTTTATTTAAAAACCGGTGAGTTTTTCGAAAAAACTCTTAAACACGTATATTTTATTTTGTTGTTTTACATATTTTAAGATTTTTTTATAAATTTATACAGGGTGTTTCATAAAATATGACCATTGAGTAATCACGATTCTACTTAAACTGCTTGACGTTTAAAGCTGATTTTTGGCAAACGGATTGACTGTGGGTAGAAGTTCGATAAGGAGGGGTTTCTCGAATTTCAAATTCCAAGAGGGTGAAAACGCCTCTCAAATATTACAATATTTGTTATTTAAAAAACGGTTAGTCTTTCGGAAAAACGCTTGGACACGCATAATTTATTTTGTTTTTTTACATATTTTGAAATTTTCTAAGAAATCATACAGGGTGTTTCAAAAATTTGGATAATTGATTAACCACGATTCTGTTTAAACTGCTTGACGTAAAAAGTTTATTTTTGGCAAACGGATTTTTCGAAAGTCAAATTTCAACGAGATGAAACTACCCCTCAAATATTACCAAGTTATATAATAATATCGCCATATTGTTTTTTCTCATGCTGACATAAATGTGAGAAAATTTTATCCAGTTTGTATGTTAATGGAAATTCTTGCTTTGCTTTATCATCACCATTACAAATGATTAATTCGACGCGAACGTAGTCGCTGGTATAAGCTAGTCTTTCTTATATTCAGCTTGTTTTTCATATTATACTCCTTCAAGAAATCTCGTAGTAAACTTATCAATAATTATTTCCACAATTCCTTCACTACAACTTTCTATAAATTGCCTAACGAACCTTCCCCTCATTCCCCAACGTGCCTCCCCTTTATTTATTCACCCCCAACCCCCCAACTAGACCCCACAGTCCGAGACCGCGGCGAATGTCAATGATTGCACGTCCAATTACACCCTGAAGATCATGTTTACATAAGTAATCTCTCTGGGGGTTGGGGTGGCATGAAATAGAAAGGAGGGGGTAGTTTAAACCCCAACGTGGCGGAATTAAGCGTTAGCAAAGCCGCAATGAAAGGGTGGAGGGACGTAGGGGAGAAATAGGGGAGAATTTGTGGTTGTAGTTTAGCAAAAAGAGTTTGAAAGTTATGTCTATATTTTTGAATAAATTATAGATATAATTTCTTGAAAAGATTTTTCTAGAATTGAATATGATTGAGTTTCTTCCATATTATACACCTTTGAAGGCTTAGATGCTTTGATTTTGTGAGAAACTTAATTTTTTGAAGTCTTGTTTTTGATCTAATTTTTGGATATGGTTAAAACATTCCCTATATCCAAAGAATATACCTAGCTAGAAAAAGAATGGACTCTGCCATAATGACAAATGGTCCTACAGAAGTGGCACCATCTATTGAGTAGGGCTTGTTTTAAATGGATCGAAGCGCGGGCTTTTTAAAGGAGCGTATTTATTGAATTTTACTCTAAAATAATTAAATTTGATTATTAAATCTTATTTTTTACACAAATTCAACAATACTAATAACAAGTATCGTTGTGATGTGTAAAAAATAAGATTTAACAGTATAATTTATACAATTATTAAATAGAATTAAAGCCAAACATGTGAAATATTATTTATTATTTAAAGTTTTTATTTATAAGTCAAATATTTAAACATCGTTTATTATAATAAAACAAGACCAACGTAATAAGCCCAAAGTTTTGTAAATGGAGTAAATATAAATAGGTACTTAAATGATGGCAAAAATAAAAGACTTACATTATATTTTTAGGGCCACAAACAAAAGGAATTGTCTAATTAAAACACATATAACAAATTATAGTTTGAAAAACGTTTCGATATTCATTTGATAATATTATGATTGGCTATGACAACGACAATATTTTTTGAGAATTTGACAATAGTATGACAATGACCGTTGGAAACTATGGAAACTACAAAAATATTCTGATTTAGCGCCATCTGGCAATAACGAGTAGCAACTTCTTAACCTAAAAATTAATTGCACTACCACCTAGCGCCTTAGGCTGAAACTATTTTATTTGAAATTTCCATGGAAACGGTGGAACCGCTTTTGCTATTTCACTTTCCCGCCCCTGCCTATATCCATTATTGTTCTCGTAAGACTATACAGTGGTCTATATTTTCTTATTCTATGCTGTTTGATTAGTAAATAACAGCTGTTTTAATAAAATCTGTGACAACTCGCCGAATTTTCACGACTATCTGTATGGAAAAAAGTCGAAAAATGGCCAATCTTTGGCTATTTTTTACACATATTCAAAGCTCTTAGAAGTATAGTAAACATCATTACAGCAAATGTAGGAAATTTTATGCAGATTTATAATATATCCACCTTTGGAGGCTTATGTATCTTAATTTTGTGAGGAAATTATTTTTTTGAACTCTTGTTTTTGATGTAAATTTTTGGATATGACTAAAACGTTTCCTACATCCATTATTGTTCTAGTCGTTGTACTGAGGACACCGAGTTATTTGAAAACCTGAAATAAAAAATGCAGGTACGTATTTAAAAAAATTAAGTTGGTCTCTGTATATCACAAATTATTAGCTAATTTGAAAATCTAAAAATACTATCAGATAGCCCTAATAAAGTGGCTATAAGAATGTGCAATTAATTTTTTATTTTCTAAAAAATAACGACAGAAAAAAATAAAATTGATTTTTCCGGAAAAAAAAGTCTGATGGCATCTTGGTGAACATCCCAAACCGCAACTTTATCCCAATTTAACCATGTCCGTATCTATTACGGTTACTGATATACCAATGCGCGTATCCCGAATTTGTAGCACCCTGTATATAGATTAAGGTCGTGGGACTTGGAAGCTGAATGGCTCCCTCCTATTTTCGACTGTCTCTCTTAATCGAATGGAGCCCGATGATCTAATTAATTCCAATCATGGCCCGCTTTTGTTTGCCCAATATAAAATAATTTGTCATTGTCCTTAAACGATTATTTCCACGAATTCTGATTGATGATGATGGTGGACCTCGCATACAGCGGAAACACATAAATTGTTTTTGTTTTCCTAAATCGTGTTATAAGACACTAACGGTATTTACAAATTATTTTACCCCTCATTTAACTCCAAAAATAATATTTAGAAGAAAATCTGTAGGAAATATATTATAAGAATATATTGCTAGTACCACATTTACACAATGAGTGGAAAGTGAAGCCAAAGAAAAGAAATCTACTCAACGTGTTTATTTTTCGTCAATAATGGCATGTATTGACTACTTCCATTCTAAATATCTTGAGAACGGTTGCTCGTAGCGATTTTTACAAAGAGATATTTTTTACGTAAAAAATTACCGAGATGTATATTTTTTCCCTCGGTAATTTTATACAGGTACGGAGACAAATAATTATTACTCTTCAAAACAGTTAAAACCTTTGAATAAGAAGACTAAGGAAGGAGCATATCAAAAATCTTAGGTACACCGCGATGGGCCTCAAATATGGCCGACTTAAATTCCGGTTTATCAGTGTCGTTCTAATTTTATTTAAAAAATGTAAAACTATGATGTAGGGTAGACGTGGGGTAGACTCAATAATTTGTTGTTTTATTTTACGTTCCCAAGTAGCATTTTCACGACTTGCGACCACATGTTTACTAAACACAACGTTGGATTAGTTACAAAAAATAGTTAGCTCCCTACCTTGGGTATTAAAATAAATTTAAACGTTTTTATAACGTTGTGCCGACGTTGGACTAGTACTACAGCAAAGTAGAAGCTTCTGCGACGTCGAATAAACGTTGTCTTGTAATCTTTTTTGCTTAAGTGATCTTTAGGTGATTCGGACAACGTAATTACAACGTTGGACAATATAGAGTTTTCCGACGTCAGTTTCAGGACCTATTCCAACGTTATGCAAACGTCGTCTGTTTTACTAATTCCAACGTTGTTTAGATTTCCTTATTCTTACGTTGGTAGGACGTCGAGTCACTACCTTTTTGCAACTGTATTGAACCATAACCTTAAATTTTAAATTTTCACTTCATTGTTCTGTTCGGTCAGACAGTTCAGTGCTGTTTTTGTTTTTATAAAAAAAAATAATTAAAATGGGACATAAGAAAGGTACATATAAAACTAAATTTAAATATACAACGACCTATATTACCGATAGTTTATCCACTCCCTCGTTTATTTATATTATAGAGGGCGGCACAAGCTAGACTCTAGGATGACTAAATTAGGCAATCTTGCGACTACTATTCTACCTGTTAAGGCCGAACTGCGACTTTATTAGTCCAGTATACGACTACTCGAACTACTCCATCTTAATCTCCAAAACAACAAAGTGAAAGCCGCCATGCTGTTAAATAAGAAAATGTTTCGTTCCTAAAATAGCAATTCCTGCTTTTTGAATACATTAACTTGAAATATTTGACCCTAAAAAACACGCGGAAACAATTTTTTCGACTGCGAATAAATTATTCTCATTTTACTAAAAAAAAATCAAGAAAAATTTTAAAACTTCTTTAATTTTAAGGCCCATTAGTATTTTTCAAAGTAGAAACAATACATTTATCAATAAAGTTGTTTGCGTTAAACTTTTTTGCCTTGGGTAACGAGTTACAGAGTCGGTTAAAGTGTTTCAATAATTATGATCTTCAAACATCCTCCACACTTAAATACTTTTGTTTTGTTTTCCTTCACTGCCATCTGACATATGTCTCTAACTAAATCATAAAAATAATATTTTTACTATAATTATCCCAATTTAGGATAAAACGCGACTTAGACGCCATATTAGTTTTGTATTTCTGTGAATTAGGATTTTAAACAACGTTGCAGTTTGTACTAAATTAGGCTGCTAGCCAACGTCGGTATCCAACGTCGTTTCGACCCAAAAATTATTCTCCAAACTAGTGCAGACTAGGGTTGGCACGAGGTTGTGCCGACGTTGCGCCCCGACGTTTGGTCGCGTGACACAACGTTGTCCCGACGTCCAAATGCTGCTTGGGTTGTGAATAAATGTTGGTAGTTATTAAAATTGTTATTAAAATATATAATTCTAATAAAAATAGATAAGTTATAATAAGTATTTATTACCACAAACATCCGATACGCTACTGAAGCAAGTAAGTTAAATTAACGTATCTAAATTCTTTGACATCTAATCTTTGACAAGTAATAAATAAAAGGTAAAATGCAAGAAAAATATATAATTTAGTTAATTTAAGTGAATTTCATAAATGATCGGTTTACTACACGTATGTATATCATATAGTCACTTACTAGCGAAAAGTTGTTCCATTATTTCACTCAATTTTTGCCGAGATCTACCGCACGCTACACAACCAACTATTTTAGAGTCTTTTCGATAAATCGCGATAGTGTCACTGTTAATTTAAGTTCTGCCACAATTTCCATCTAGATTTACTACCTTTATACAACTATCAGTAGTAGAATAAATAATAAATAACATAAAATAAGCTCCGTAAAGACTGACAAATCCACAAAATTTCAAATCAAATTCAAATGTGTCAAATGCATCGTCAAACAGAACTGTCAAGGATCCCCACCCTAGAGTGCTTTTATGGCGCTTTTTCCGCCCACCATGCATGAATACATGGATAGCATTATGCTCCTTCCTTAGTCTTCTTATTCAAAGGTTAAAACACATGTAGGTGGCGCCCTCTACTAGTAGTAGTCATATTGACATCAAAATCAAATTTCTCCTGTCAAAAACCACCCAGACAGCAATGTTTATCCAAATGTTGACGTTACTTCAGAAATTATTTAGAAAAAATCCAAATTAAAATGAAACTTCTACACCCTGTGTCTCTAAAACTAAGCATTTTAGGACATACATTTATACGAACTTTTTTACTTATTTTTATCTGCAGAATATGCTGCCGAAGTTTCCGGAGTACAGTTTGGACCACCCTGTATATATGATCTGTAGCAATACTTGCTTTCTCTGAAATAAAAATTTGATATTTAATTTATTTCGTTGGGCGCGTCTCACGGGAGATCTTTCAAAACTTTTTTTGTATATATTGGATTTTAAGTATATTATGAGATTGTTTAGATCGTAATCAAAAATCTAAAATCACACTAATAACATTAAATAATCCTTGGGAAAATGGGAAGAACTAAAATTAATAGAGAACATTTTCATTCAAATTAAAAAGAAGTTTCTGTTGGTAGATACCAATAAATGTGTCACAGAAGTTCAGTAGCTCGTCTTGTGAAATTTAATATATAATAAAAAAATAAATAATATATAGGTAATAAATAATTTTTCATATACCAATACTAAATAACTTTACATCTATTCATGGTTTTTAATTTATAGCCTTTTTAATTACTCCCTGTATATAGGTTTTTAAGGGGTATCGTGTTTCATTGGAACTGGTAATAATGCCCGCATGAACTAACAATCATTGAAAATGCTTATATCAGATGTCTTTTTCATTAAAATAGAGGAGAAATTTTTGGTCTACTGAACTATGTAAAATATACAGAGAAGTGTTTCTTAATTTCTTAATGAGGAGGAATTTTTGTATAACTTTAAAAATTGTAAACTAAATACAACATTTTCAAATGAAAATCATTTTCTGCGAATATATTTTTACTAAAAATCACTTAAAAATTTCTATTTTTCGAAATAATAAACCAAAAACGTCATAAAAATCTAATTTTACTCAATATACAGGAAAAAATATGTATTTTTTTTTAAATTATAGACTAAAAATGTCCAAAATTTAAAAAAAAACAAATATTTTTTTTTCCTGCTACAAATTTTTAATAAGAACTACGAAATTTTACTCAAATAACGGTACTTTCCTTATTTTCCTAATTTTCTTTCATATTTTTCCATCAAAAAACTTTATTAAACCAAATAACACCCAAAAAATCATCAAAAATCTATTTAATTATCTACCCTAATTACATTTATTCATAAGAACAAAATTTTTATTAAAAAATCTATTTGAAACTAAAAATCATCAATAACGTATGTCTGTTTTAAGATCATAAACATCAGAGATTCTTTTCTTCCCCGTCAAACAGTCACAGCACACTTAAAAACACCAACAATTTCGCCAGCAGTGAAAATATTAGTGGGCATGAAAACGTTACTAAGCTTCCTCCGACTTTTTTCTATAAATTTTTACCGAAATTCTTATTCGGGAGTGGTTTTTTCTATCGTGCAATCTTCCTAAAAGTCCAGAGCATGTTTTGAACAGGTTAGTTTTCAGAAAACTATATTTATTTACGTGATTTCCGTGATTTTTTAAACAAATTTTCTAATTCATTTGGCGACACGTCATGGCATGACAGCGATATCGGCCAGGAATTCCATGGCTATCGCGATGGATTTCCTGAGCGCGGCAGGCAGCATAGATCGAAAAACTACGCTTTGTCGTTTGTTTTGGGCGATTTTGAGCGGATTTGTTGACAGCTGTAAGAAATTATCGATGCCAATTCTGTTTTTATTAAAATATAGTTATTTTACCTAACTCTATCGTTTATTTATGGTATGTTTTGTATTACAGGGGCCCCATTTTGTATAATTAGACAGAAACAAGCGGTATTTAAGCTACAGGATGGTGCTTTTCTTCGAGATCTCATAAGGTATTTTGAATATTTTTAATAAAGTTTTGATATAAATACAATATAACGATTGTTTTGTACTGTTTGTCTAGGAGAATTGATTGTTTTATCTATTTTTATTCTTTTTCTGCAGGTTAGTGTATACGATAAACTATCCGTATCAAACCAGTGAACTCTTCATACAGGGAAATACCAAAAATTAGATATATTTTATTATGGCCGTATAAATCAAGGTAAGGACGTACTTTTTTTGATTTTGATAGTGAAGTTTCGCTTGAACAATATTAATATAAAGGTATGCAGTTAAATTTTTTTTTTTTGAAATTATACAATATTTTTTCTGTAAATGATACACACAGGATTACTGTTTGTTAAAAATTAAGAAGAGTTTTTCAAATAACTTTTCTTTTGATGTAATGTTTCTTTAGAAAGTTATTTAATTATACAGGGTGGACCAAATCCACAACATTATCGACTTAGGTATATATTTCAAAAACAACATGGACGAGAAAATTGAAATTTAGTGTGTTGATAGTACTAATTAAACCAAGTTTTTCGATAGAATGATGTATTGGTACTGTCGTATACAGAGTGTTTAAATAACTACCTCGAACTTGCATTATTTTACTTTTAACTATTTTTTTTATTTTCCTAGTATTTTTGAAAAATAATCTAATGATGACCAAATGACAGTCTAATTTTTCAGTCTTGCTGCAAGAGTCTTGCAATTCTTGCACTTATTTGTTAAATTTTTATAAGAGGCAAATGATTTATACATAGAAAATCTTTAAAAAACAGTTTTTCTAGGAACTTAATGTAATGTAATTTTGTGAGTATATGTACGTATGTTAATTTATAGCATTTTTATATAGAGTTCTACAGGGTGTCCCTAAAAAAGGTACTCATCAAAGTTGTATTTTTTTGTAATGGAATACTCTATATATTAATTGATTTTCGTATTCTAGAAAAAAAAATAATGTGAGTTTTATAAGAGATGCATGTAACTAAAGTGTAAGGTTTTTGAAATATTTAACATTTTCTATAAATAAAAAATAAATTTTGAATTTCAATAAAAGCTATCTAAATTCGAATTTACCCGGTATAGTCTAATATGTAGTTAAAATAACCACTGTACTTTAAATCAAATAAAAACTTGACCCAAAAAGTTATACAAGGTGAGACAAAATTAATATTGAACATTAGTCACTTTTAAAAGCAAATTATTCCTTTATTTTAAACGGAACACCCAGTATAGTATACCGATATTCAGTGGAAAATTCGTGTCTCTCCAAAATTTTTGTAGATATTTTTATTTTTATGATTTTTTGCAATCACATTTTTTCGTATTTATTTATTTACATAATGTAGAGCATATATACAGGGCGAGTCTTAAATAAGTGCAAATATTTTTAGGGGTAGTATATAACGAAAAAAATTGAAAATTTGGATTTTTTTGAAAATATTTTTTAGTTTTGACTTAAAAAAAAACATAATTTCTTGATAATATGGCAACAGAGGTAGTAGATTAAATTTACAAGAAAGAAAACCCAGAAAAAATCCAGTGGTTCTCAAAATTTAAGCAAAAAATAATTTTTTTTCGGAAATTTTCAAAGTAAAATAACTCGGTAATTTTGGACTTACTTGAAAAACGGTATAGAGAAAATATGTTTCTTTTTTCGAGATCTAGCTACCCTAAAATATTTACACTAATTTAAGATTCACCCTGTATAACTAACTGATTTTATTGAAATATTTATATTTATGTTTTTGTCACTCTAAACTGTATACTTATATTGATTCACAAGAAAAAAGAAAATTTCATCTTTCTTTAATGAGGGGACAACTCACATCGTACCGTGTGAATAGTAATCCGATGAATGAACGATAATTATTCATGAATTCACGTCCAATCAGGCAGCTCATTTTTCGTCGGTTTTTTGTGTGTATACGGTTGGTAGTACAGCCGGTATTCCCAGCAGTACGGTAGCGAGGAAGCTTGATTATGGTCATTTATCTCTAACGCTTAAGGCTTACCATTTTGAGAAATCGGTACCTTGAGTTTTAAAGCGTTTCTTAAATCTTATCATATCTGTTTATAATGTATTTATATAAATGATTACCTTAAAATCAAATTCCAAGAAAATGATTCAGTTAGTTAATATTCATTAAAACAATATTTAATATGTTTTTATTGATGAATTTATTTTATAGAAATCATCATACCATGCGATCTAGTTAGTCGTTTCGCACTAACACTAACACTAACTCTTTGGCAGCTTTATGTATCCACACCTTCCATTAATGCTACCACACTGGTCATTATCTAGTCATTGAAACAAAATTTTTTAACGAGCCCCGTCCTGCTGCCGAGCATCGCTGGAAACGTTGAATAATAACGAACGAATAATAACAATTAACGTGAAAAGAATAAGACGAAAAAGCTATGACCAGTCCAACAGTGCCTTATAGTTTTTACACAGGTTTTTATTTAAAGTACGTAAACGTTTTTATGTGAAGTACGCGCTCATAACTATGTATGGCTGACCAATTTTTTTTGTAGATTGTTTTAAACATCTACCAATCTGTAGAGAAGAGAAAAATCTGAAAACCATATATTTTTAATTGAATCACCATATCATGTTATATTATTTTTCTATCTAAGTAACTGTTTTATTTCTATAAGCTAGCTACTTGAGGGTAGCGTAATATATGTTCTAATTAAGTTCATAATGATACAGGCCATAGCATCTTCTACCTCTGTCTACCTCAAGCACAGAATTCGTTAAAACAATCTGCTGATGCAGTGGCGTAGTTAACACAGCTCGATGTATTTTCCTTGCAAATATTGTTTTTTTTTATCAATATTATGTTGTTTTCCATAACGAAATGTTCAATGATATATAAATTGCCACAATCACCAGACATTTTGTTAAATTTTAGAATAATGTACATTAGAAGAACAGTAGTTAACGAACGCTGGTGTTCATGATCCAACTTTTAAAAAATATGGGACACTTTACATTCTTCGGGCTAATGCTAAATCAAAATTAATTTGTGCATGCTCAAACCTAGGATATTTAAGAATTTTCGAAATAATATTGGATATGTTGAATTTGACGGTATATAAATGTTAATAATTATCTATTTTTTTGATCTAGAAATGATGAATGTTAATTCACAGAGAAGTGTATCTTATCAATTGTGAATTAGTCTATCCAGATTTCTAAATTGTAAAAATGTCTATATTAGATAAACTTAAGCGCATATTAAAATATTCTTTTGACAAGTAAGAGAAGTATGAACGGAATTTTTTAAGTTCTTAACGTTAATTTCTTACGGTTGATGTTAAGGTTAGGATATATGTAAACAAAAGAAGGAACAAATATTTATAGGTACGCCAATGCTCTCAAGTCACTGAGCTTACTTTCGGCAAGTCATGGCCGCTTGTTGTGGCTGGTCTACCAAAACGCGCCACTCCAAAGGTAAGCGAGAGCTTAATTTGAGACCTTTTATCGAAAAGGGGCCCAAAGAATGACACACTGACAGCCCAGGCTACTGCTTTTTTCGACCATAGCATCGGGGCCATTTCAAACAACCGTCGCACAGTGAAAACATATCAGGGAAGATTTCGACAGAAAAGAGGCAGATATGGCGGCCATACCAATCCATCTATTTCACTAAAAAAAGTTTCTATTTTCTATATTACATAACTGTTAGTTTTTTTGGTTTCTCTCAAAAATACAGATCATACCTCAATATGATTGGAGCGACGGAACAATGGACGACGCATGTTCGCAGATGCGTACAAAGTCGACTTAAAACTTGTCAAACACTTGTCAAATTAAAGAATATTACTTGTGTCAAATTATATACCGGGTGTTGCATCGTCGGACGGGACATAGGAAATCCCATGTTAATTTTAATGGGGTCAATTATTGGCTTCCCTAATTTTTTTAGAAAATAATTCTATTTAGGTTTATTGAAGAGCACTAAAACCCACATTCAAAAGAATAACTTTAGATATTTTTGATTAGCTCGTTTACGAGTTATCGCCGATTTCTTTTTAAATATTTCTCCTTTCTTATGGCCCTGTATTTACTTATGAGCACCAGTCAAGGTAAAAGATAACTGTCAAATGAAGTTGTCATTTCAGAAATTTACCTATTTCTATTTAGTGTTTTATTATTATTGAAAACTCATTCCTACATCGGAAATCTTAAAGATGTATTTATAAATACAAATTAATATGAATTAAAATAAAATAAAGTAATCAATTAGAAGGTTAACTATAGTATTATTACAATATTCAATAACTTATTAATTTAGATACTATTAAATTGTTAGAACTTTAGGATTTAAGAAGATGTTCAAATATTCCTCCATCGACTGCTAGACAATAACCCAGGCGATCATAAAATTCTCTTCTTACATTCGCTAGTTGGTAAACTGAAATTCTATTGCATTCGGCAGAAATAGCATTTTTTAACTCGTCTAGATTTGGGTATTTTTTATCTTTGTATGTCCTGTTTTTTAAATGGCCCCAGAGAAAGAAATCATTTGGCGAAATATCAGGAGACCTTGCTGGCCAATTTACTGTATGATTTAGGTCAATAACGTTTCCGTTAAACTATTGTCTAAATATTGCGGCGGCATCATGTAAAGCAGGTAAAATATGATTTTCGAGTAGTTCCAAATAAGATTCTGCATTTAAATTTCGCGTAAGAAATAATGGCCCGATAATATTGTGTCCGAATATACCTGCCCAAACATTTACTTTCTGTGGATATTGCGTCCTTGTTTCAACAAGCCTGTGTTGGTTTTCTTTGTTCCAATATGGATAATTTTGAACATTGGGTTCATTATTTAAGGTAAACGTGCATTCGTCAATGTTTTTTAAAAATTCCCTATCCGTGTTTGCACTTTCCATCATATCAAAACAAAACGCCTGCCTCCGTATTTCATCCCCATCTCGTAGCTCTTGGTGCTTTTCATATTTTAAGGAATAGTATTTATGTCGTTTTAAAATTGGAAACGCTGTAGTGTGATCTATTCCAATTTCATCCTCAAGTTTCCTTGTGCTGATCTTTCCATCGTTCTCTTCCACGCACAATAAAACTTCCAAGTCGGTATCATTTCTTGCAACTTCTCTTTGTTCCTGCCTTGCTTCACATCTGCAGTTATTTATTAGGGTACCTTTGGTCTCAAATCTCTGGATATTCCTTGCGATTGTAGATTTTCCAGGTATCGGTCTATTCGGATACAGAGCAGCAAACATGTCAGACACCTTTTGATAACTATTTCCTTGATAATACCATCAATACTTTTTTTTCGGTAGTGTAATTCATGGCTAATATTTTCGATGTAGGTATGAGTTTTTAATAATAATAATAAGGCACTAAATAGATAAATTCCTGAAATGACAACTTAATTTGACAGTTATCTTTTACCTTGAATTGTGCTCATAAGTAAATACAGGGCCATAAGAAAGGAGAAATATTTAAAAAGAAATCGGCGATAACTCGTAAACGGGCTAATCCAAAATATCTAAAATTATTCTTTTGAATGTGGGTTTTAGTGCTCTTCAATAAACCTAAATAGAATTATTCTCTAAAATAATTAGGGAAGTCAATAATTGACCCCATTAAAATTTACATGGGATTTCCTATGTCCCGCTCGACGATGCAACATCCGGTATATGTCAAGTAACCAACATTCTGGACAGTGAGAAATATTTGCGATATAGCTTTTGCATTTTTTGCATTACTGATTGACCAAATAATCTGGAATAATAGAGACCAAATGATTTGACAGTTGTTAATGATTCGCAAATCAAGACAGAGCAACTATTTTTGCATTCATAATAATAAAAAAAATGTTTTTTTAACGATTCCAACACTCCAATAATTCAAAGGACGACTTTTCTCGGTATTTTTTAAACAAAAACAAAACTTTCCCGGTAAAGAAAACTCCACCGGTCTCGATTAGAGTGGAAACTCCGAGTGAAAACTCCGGAAAAACTCCGCGGGAACTGCATCAATTTTTCAAATCCGGCCTTTATGCTCAAGGCGGCCGCTTCCGCTTCCCGCCGCCATTTTTATGTGTATAAATATTCAAATAATCGCCATAATCAGATTATATCGGAGTGGAAAGTTGGGTTAACGTGCATGTAGATGGCGCGGAATGCAGAGTGGAGGGTTGGGGATGTTGTGGTTTTCGAGTTAAGTCTGGTTAAGTCTTCCCAAAGCCACCTGACGCTATTCCCAGCCGCTAGGAGACGCCATGAGCGTACTTTACACCCTTTGAATAAAAACATTAAGTAAGGAGTGATAACAACTTAAGACTGAATATGTTTTAGATGTTAAATGTAAAACTAGAACTATACACTTAGCTGTTCTTTTATGTAACCTTGCTTCAAACAGTAGCAGCGTGAGGTGGTCTAGCATCTCTGTACTGTCTGTCGGCGATCCTGTTGGTCAAAACAACAAAAGGGGCCAGATTGAGGACACCATGAATCCTTACAGCTGTAGCTACTGACTAGGCTTAGAAATGCGAGTGAAGCAGCATGGGACTCAAGCTACATCCACGCTGTGGCACTTAGATGTAAGAAAAAATCGTTCTTACTGGGGACACTCGTCTACAGGACATCTGTACATAAGATAATGTCCGTACATAAGACACTACCCGTACCTTGGACCCTAAAAATATGAAACTCTTGTTTAAAACCAAACAAGGTCTAATAAACAAAATAAACCTACCTCGAAATACTTCCGAGGGCTCAATAAATAATAAACAACCTGTCCTTTCTTCCATGTGACATTCTGGAGGACAAAAGAAAAGGGACGCCAACGTGCCAGCAAAATACAAATACAAGTTGGGACATCGGTAACTCTACCCTAAAAATATTCAATAATAATATCGAATCTATAAAAGGTAATACCTCATCTTTACCTGTAGCCTCGAAATAGCAGCTGATTCAAATTATACAGCAAGATTTAAATAATCACCATTTCTAAAAGCTGGGATACAACAGAGCGTCAAAACAAAGTGAGGTTAAGCACGGAGAGAGTTGACAGAAGCGATGTTGACAGCGCCTCCTCAGAGCGATAACAGGGTTGTGTCGAACGATAACAGGGTTGGCGACTAGGGAACGTAAAAATTACGCGTCAAATAAACTATCCGGCCTGAACGAGAGGGAATCCGATGATGATAGGCCCAGACATTATATATTATATATAAAAAAGACGTGTAACGAACTAAAAACGTTACAACCCGTTAATATTTTTTCTTCATTCAGTATACACGGACGAAAATACCTTAATATCCTGTCAATTACCTGATAATTCGGCTAGACAAACGTTGACTTGCACATTAACTTTGTTGTGGTTCACGTCAAAACATCGTTTGTGCGTGTGAACGATGCTTTAGCTGGGATATCCTCAAAGTGACTGGTCAAAAATCCATATAAAAGCCTTAGAATTTCATTTTTTTCTGGGATTCAATTAATCAAAAAAAGATACTGAATGATATATGCTACATATACAGGGCTGCCTGACTTTTATAAATTGTAAAAGAAAAATCTACAGAGTGGTCAAGTTTTTAATAGCGGGATTTTAATAGTCCTTAAAACCTATTTTTAGATGAAAATTTCATATCAACATAGAGTCAAAAATGGTTTGTTTTAAGAATACAATCAGTTGAATCCAAAGGAATTTTTTTGTCAATATGGAAACGGATTCTTTGTAACAAAAACACCTAAAAATATATACAAGATAAAGTAAAAAGACAAAGTTACAGTGCTCTGAAAATAACATTTAGGAAACTGTATCCTGTGAGTCTCATATCAGGCGCCACATGTGCTGGAAATCTGCTCTGTTTGTACAAACAAAACCTTCTTTAAAATGGTATCGAAATTTGATGCCATAATGTCTCCGTGTTGTTTCACAACAGGACTTTATTTGTTTGGGTCTCTTTCGTTCTATGGAATAATGGAAAAAAGTAAGAGGTTTTCGTAAATATTTTTAAAATTAAAAATTAATTCAAGGCAACTATATGTTTTATAAATTCTTGAATCTATTTTTGAATAGGTAGGTACCATACGATCAAAAAAAAACGGCGTCAAAGAGCCTGGGGAATGACAGTCGATGATAATTTTGTCGAGGTTAAGCCCTAGAAGTCATTTACTTGGTCTGTACTTTTCCGATTTTAAACTGGCCATCACCAAAGTATCTTTCATATTCAGTTGACTGTCTAACCATGTCGTCATCAGTAGTTTTACTGTTATTCTTTTACTTTGATACAGACAGTTAAAAAATATGATACCTTAAAAAATAGACGACCCATTAGCTGATGAATTTATTTAGTGTAAACCTTCTATAGAAACAGCTATCAAAAGAAAAACATTAATAACCTACGCGATAATTAATCAATTCATAGATCAAGAAATATAATTCTTTTTTTTCGGTTCTATGCCATTAAGTGTAGATATAATACAAAAAAAAACGTTGGAAAGACCGGTAGTTAAGAATTTCAAAAGCAAATCGATTAGCGTCTTCATTATCGTTTAGACTGGACGAGTAAAGTCGTTTGATACTCGTCAGCGATATACAGGGTATATCAAACATATATCCTTGGAAATTTCAAGTTCTCGAACCTTGTATCGATATATTCTTAAATTAATTTTCTTGGGACATTAGGTTGCGAAAATGCTGAGTTATGTTTTCACTTTGTTTAAAAATATTTATTTAGTCTATAGACAAACGTTTCGACAATTACAAATTGTAGAGAGAAAGCCCTATAACGTAGGATACGACATTTTAATGAACAGTGCTTTCATTAAAACTGTAATGTTGTGATTCATTGAAACTGTACTGATTTCTTTCAAAAATCGTTAACTATGAAACTATGATCCCTTCCCCGACACAAACGGTACATTGTGAGGCAGGAAATTGTAGAGAGAACCGCCCTATAACATAGGATACAACATTTTAATGAACAGTGCTTTCCATAAAATCAATAAAATAAAAAATATACGAAATAATATACCTGTACTGATTTCTTTCAAAAATCGATAACTATGAAACTATGATCCATTCCCCGACACAAAGGGTACATTGTGAGGCAGGAAATTGTAGAGAGAAGCAAGCCCTATAACATAGGATACAACATTTTAATGAACAGTGCTTTCCATAAAATCAATAAAATGAAAAATATACGAAATAATATACCTGTACTGATTTCTTTCAAAAATCGACAACTATGAAACTATGATCCCTTCCCCGACACAAAGGGTACATTGTGAGGCAGGAAATTGTAGAGAAAAACAAGCCCTATAACATAGGATACAACATTTTAATGAACAGTGCTTTCCATAAAATCAATAAAATGAAAAACATACGAAATAATATACCTGTACTGATTTCTTTCAAAAATCGATAACTATGAAACTATGATCCCTTCCCCGACACAAAGGGTACATTGTGAGACAGAAAATTGTAGAGAGAAACAAGCCCTATAACATAGGATACAACATTTTAATGAACAGTGCTTTCCATAAAATCAATAAAATAAAAAATATACGAAATAATATACCTGTACTGATTTCTTTCAAAAATCGACAACTATGAAACTATGATCCCTTCCCGGACACAAACGGTACATTGTGAGACAGGAAATTGTAGAGAGAAACAAGCCCTATAACATAGGATACAACATTTTAATGAACAGGGCCCGAATTCTGTAACGTAGAAAACGCTAAGCGCTTTTAGACGCTCAGCGTATATGACGTTAATTTTTGCTGAGCGCGCACTTAACTAACGATTTGGGTATTCTCGTCTGACTCGCTTAGCGTCTTTACTGATTGCGCTAAGCGCTTTGAAAACGGTTGCCTTAAAGGATCGTTTTGCTTGTCAAACTGTCAGTGAAAATCTAAAAAATTGTGATTTCGTGCGTTATCTTGCTCTTTAGTGAAAACTACTTCTTGTTCTATAAATTCCTAAATAAGTAATCGACAAATTACAAGTTGGTAGCTATAAATATTGTTCAAAACATCGAAAATGCTGAGAAGCGTCTTCAACATTTCCCTCGTATAATAAGAATAATGACATATCCATAAAAAAATTGGTTGACATAACTCAACAATAGGTTATAAAATTCACGTAACATTGACATTTTTCATTGTTTTAGTCACATTTGACTATTAGATACCTGCGAAATTACGATGCTGTCAATATGTGCTCAACGCGTATCCAGAAAACGATTCGCACAGCAACGAGAATACCAAAATCGACTGCTTGACGTTCCGCTTATCGCATACTTTCGCTCACCGCTTTGAAAGCGTAACGGTTTTATGTCAAAGTTACAGAATTCGGGCCCAGTGCTTTCCATAAAATGAATAAAATAAAAAATATACGAAATAATATACATGTACTGATTTCTTTCATCTAATAATCTATCTATATTATAGATCTAAGTTTCCTTAATATTATTATTCAAAGGTTAAAACTAAAGAATTGAAAACCTTTTTTCATTTTCAAAATAAAATATTGTATAGAAAATAATAATTTGGGACACCCTGTATAGTAATAATGCCACCAAACCGGACGTCTCAAAGAAAAATGGCCTGTGCCAAAAATTCGCCACGCCGCCTGTGATTAATGGATTGTTTTTTTTTAAATTAATTCGAAATATTTACGGTCCGTAAAAAATCGCTCGTTTTTTCGTTGTTTTTTGGCATGTTTGGAACAAAAATAATAAATGAATTTTGAACAGTAATTAAGGGAAGTTAGCAATATAATAATATTTCTAAAATATTTTTAACATAATATTTTTTGACTTTTTTTTCTGTTTGTTTACTTACAGTACAAATGTTTTCTTTAATATCGTTAGTTCTGTTATCGTTATTAATGTTTATTAAAACTCGGACTGTATATCTTTAGTCTTTAACGTTTTTTTTTTAATTTAGCATATAAAGTATCGTATTTTTGGAGGTGTGTTATAAACAGTATACCTATAGTATTACTTTTCTATATGGCTACATTGACTCTTTTTGACAAAGAAAACACTCGAAACCTAGTGCCAATTACCTTGTTTTACCTGCACTTCTCCTACCTGTGTGTGCACTACCTCGACCTCTCCTCGAGTGCTCTCGCTGGTTTATTTTTATTGACTCTCCCAAGAGAACGGCGGTTTTCGGGAAGCACTCGAGTCATTGTCCGGGCTGTTTTTCGGTGTTTTACCGGCGCCAAATCAATGACAGGCGTCTTTTCCACCGGTGGACGGTCGCGGTAGGCAAATATTTGATGTTTGTAATCGGCCAAAAGGATATTTCGAGTATTGTCTAACTTCTCGAGGACCGGGGTAAATGTATAAAGAGGTTAGGGTTACAAGAAAGAGTAACTTGTCGAGGATGCGTGGTTTTTAGGAAATATTTTTTCTTTATTTTTCGAAATGATCAATATTTTATATTGCATTTGATATTTGGGGCGTTTCGGAGAATATAATAAGGGTATAGGAAAACAATACTGAATAGCTGAATATAATTAAAAACGCAATTTTAGTTGTACAAGTTGTACCAAGGCCTTTGAAAGTGTACAAAGAATAGAATTTTTTTCTATACTTATATATAGCCAAAAACAGGGGTTCAAAAAAATAATTTTCCCGCAAAACCAAAATATGTAAGCCTCCAAAGGTGTATATATTCTGAATCTACATAAAATTTCCTACAAAAGCTGAAAATTTCATAATTTTAGTGTTATGCATTTTTTGACTTTTTTTTATGCATATAGTCATGAAAATTGGTGATTTTGGTCAAAATTGCTGTTATTTTGCTAATTAAAAGGCGTAGAATAAGGAAATATAGGCTATTATAGTCTTACGAGAACAGTAATGGATGTAGAAGACGTTTAAACCACCATCAAAAATACCTCAAAAACAGGGGTTCAAAAAATTATTTTTCTCACAAAACCAAAATATCTAAGCCTCGAATGTTATATATATTCTGAATCTACATAAAATTTCCTACAAATGCTGAAATTTTCATAATTTTAGTGTTATGTTTACTATTTCTCTAAAACCTTTGAAAATGAGTAAAAAATAGCCAAAAATGAGCAGTTTTTCGACTTTTTTGAACACCCTCGAACAGAGAGTCATTGAGGATATACGCAATCAAGAGTTCTGTGTTAGAACATTATTATCGTCTTACGTTAGATTTAGATAATATGGGTGAGGGTGATATTGTAGTAAGGAAGGACACTACGGTGCACCAAAAAAAGGGCTCAAAAACATAAAATATGATATTTTATGTTTGTAAATATTTTTTTTATACTGTAAATATTTTTTCCATAACGAGTTACGTTTTAAAAAATATTCAGAAATTATTATTTCAAGGAATTTATTACGAGTAGAAAAAATATTGCGCTGGGTTGGCGTTGGTTTCTATGTAAGTTGACAAATAAATAAAGCTGTCTCTTTAGTTGTCAGTTTTGAGTCAATATTTTTTAATTCTCTTTCGTGTCGATTGCTGATTGAATTGGAGCCAGAAATGGCTCAAAACGAAATAAGTAAATTACCAACAGACATTCAGGCTGAGGTGACAAACGCCATATCCAAACTACTTCCATTTAAATCCCGAATAACTTATGAAAAGGAATACAAAAATTTTCTATGTCACGTTCCACGAGTATTTCGTGGTTCCAACAGACCTTTAACTATACGCCTCTTGATATGCCAACTCAATCCCAGCATGGAACCCCGTCGGCATTTATTTAGGGCTATTTTCCACCGTCAGTCGATATGCGCCTCGTAATCGTCTAATTGATTCTCGAGAAAAGGATGTTTGGACGTGGCCGCATCGATCGATACCTGCGCCAATAAATAAAATAATCATCGAACGATGGAAATCGCCCCGTCATTGGACAGGTACAAGCCCAGCTACGTGTTTAAGTCCGTGGGGGTGCCTATTCGACGTCTTAATCTTGGCCTGATGCGTCATGTGTTGGCGCAGCTTTTTTTCTAATAGTTTTTTGATTTTTTGATTACGATAGTGAGATAGAGCGGTTAACATAGTGCGTGTTTGTCGGTTAGGTTTGTTGTTTTACTATTTTTACTATAAAACTGGATGGCATGTGTCCATCAGCAGTTTATCATAAGGTGAAGAAGTACGTTTCTTGGATTGGGGGGTATAAATTCATTATTAAATAACATTATTATCATCAAAAAATATATTAAAACCGAAATATAACGAGAAAGCTCTCTTGGACTGGGTCCTTTTGAACTGGATCGCATGTGTCCATCAGCAGTTTACCATAATCTGAAGAAGTACGTTTCTTGGCTTGGGGGGTATAAATTCATTATTAAATAACATTATTATCATCAAAAGAATATATTAAAACCGAAACATAACGAGAAAGCTCTCTTGGACTGGGTCCTTTTGAACTGGATGGCATGTGTCCATCAGCAGTTTACCATAAGCTGAAGAAGTACGTTTTTTGGTTTGGGGGGTATAAATTCATTATTAAATATCATTATTATCATCAAAAGAATATATTAAAACCGAAATATAACGAGAAAGCTCTCTTGGACTGGGTCCTTTTGAACTGGATGGCATGTGTCCATCAGCAGTTTACCATAAGCTGAAGAAGTACGTTTCTTGGTTTGGGGGGTATAAATTCATTATTAAATATCATTATTATCATCAAAAGAATATATTAAAACCGAAATATAACGAGAAAGTTCTCTTGACTGGGTCCTTTTTGAACTGGCTGGCATGTGTCCATCCGCAGTTTACCATAAGCTGAAGAAGTACGTTTTTGGATTGGGGGTATAAATTCATTATTAAATAACTTTATTATCATCAAAAGAATATATTAAAACCGAAATATAACGAGAGAGCTATCCTGGACTGGGGCTTTTCGAACTGGATGGCATGTGTCCATCAGCAGTTTACCAGAAGCTGAAGAAGTACGTTTCTGGATTGGGGGTATAATTTCATTTTTAAATAACATTATTATCGCCAAAAGAATATATTAAAACCGAAATACAACGAGAAAGCTCTCTTTGACTGGGTCCTTTTGAACTGGATGGCATGTGTCCATCAGCAGTTTACCATAAGCTGAAGAAGTACATATCTTGCATTGGGGGGTATAAATTCATTATTTAATAACATTATTATCACCAACAGAATATATTAAAACCGAAATATAACGTGAAAGCTCTCTTGACTGGGTCCTTTGAACTGGATGGCATGTGTCCATCAGCAGTTGACCATAAGCTGAAGAAGTACGTTTCTTGGTTTGAGGGGTATAAATTCATTATTAAATATCATTATTATCATCAAAAGAATATATTAAAACCGAAATATAACGAGAAAGCTCTCTTGGACTGGGTCCTTTTGAACTGGATGGCATGTGTCCATCAGCAGTTTACCATAAGCTGAAGAAGTACGTTTCTTGGTTTGGGGGGTATAAATTCATTATTAAATATCATTATTATCATCAAAAGAATATATTAAAACCGAAATATAACGAGAAAGTTCTCTTGGACTGGGTCCTTTTGAACTGGCTGGCATGTGTCCATCCGCAGTTTACCATAAGCTGAAGAAGTACGTTTCTTGGATTGGGGGGTATAAATTCATTATTAAATAACTTTATTATCATCAAAAGAATATATTAAAACCGAAATATAACGAGAGAGCTATCCTGGACTGGGGCTTTTCGAACTGGATGGCATGTGTCCATCAGCAGTTTACCAGAAGCTGAAGAAGTACGTTTCTTGGATTGGGGGTATAATTTCATTTTTAAATAACATTATTATCGCCAAAAGAATATATTAAAACCGAAATACAACGAGAAAGCTCTCTTGGACTGGGTCCTTTTGAACTGGATGGCATGTGTCCATCAGCAGTTTACCATAAGCTGAAGAAGTACATATCTTGCATTGGGGGGTATAAATTCATTATTTAATAACATTATTATCACCAACAGAATATATTAAAACCGAAATATAACGTGAAAGCTCTCTTGGACTGGGTCCTTTTGAACTGGATGGCATGTGTCCATCAGCAGTTGACCATAAGCTGAAGAAGTACGTTTCTTGGTTTGAGGGGTATAAATTCATTATTAAATATCATTATTATCATCAAAAGAATATATTAAAACCGAAATATAACGAGAAAGCTCTCTTGGACTGGGTCTTTTTCGAACTGGATGGCATGTGTCCATCAGCAGTTTATCATAAGCTGAAGAAGTACGTTTCTTGGAATGGAGGGTATAATTTCATTTTTAAATAACATTATTATCATCAAAAGAATATATTAAAAACCGAAATATAACGAGAAAGCTCCCTTGGACTGGGTCCTTTTGAACTGGATGGCATGTGTCCATCAGCAGTTGACCATAAGCTGAAGAAGTACGTTTCTTGGTTTGAGGGTATAAATTCATTATTAAATATCATTATTATCATCAAAAGAATATATTAAAACCGAAATATAACGAGAAAGCTCTCTTGGACTGGGTCTTTTCGAACTGGATGGCATGTGTCCATCAGCAGTTTATCATAAGCTGAAGAAGTACGTTTGAATGGAGGGTATAATTTCATTTTAAATAACATTATTATCATCAAAAGAATATATTAAAAACCGAAATATAACGAGAAAGCTCCCTTTGACTGGGTCCTTTTGAACTGATGGCATGTGTCCATCAGCAGTTGACCATAAGCTGAAGAAGTACGTTTCTTGGTTTGAGGGTATAAATTCATTATTAAATATCATTATTATCATCAAAAGAATATATTAAAACCGAAATATAACGAGAAAGCTCTCTTGGACTGGGTCTTTTCGAACTGGATGGCATGTGTCCATCAGCAGTTTATCATAAGCTGAAGAAGTACGTTTCTTGAATGGAGGGTATAATTTCATTTTTAAATAACATTATTATCATCAAAAGAATATATTAAAACCGAAATATAACGAGAAAGCTCCCTTGACTGGGTCCTTTTGAACTGATGGCATGTGTCCATCAGCAGTTGACCATAAGCTGAAGAAGTACGTTTCTTGGTTTGAGGGGTATAAATTCATTATTAAATATCATTATTATCATCAAAAGAATATATTAAAACCGAAATATAACGTGAAAGCTCTCTTGACTGGGTCCTTTTGAACTGGATGGCATGTGTCCATCAGCAGTTGACCATAAGCTGAAGAAGTACGTTTCTTGGTTTGAGGGGTATAAATTCATTATTAAATATCATTATTATCATCAAAAGAATATATTAAAACCGAAATATAACGAGAAAGCTCTCTTGACTGGGTCCTTTTGAACTGGATGGCATGTGTCCATCAGCAGTTGACCATAAGCTGAAGAAGTACGTTTCTTGGTTTGAGGGGTATAAATTCATTATTAAATATCATTATTATCATCAAAAGAATATATTAAAACCGAAATATAACGTGAAAGCTCTCTTGGACTGGGTCCTTTTGAACTGGATGGCATGTGTCCATCAGCAGTTGACCATAAGCTGAAGAAGTACGTTTCTTGGTTTGAGGGGTATAAATTCATTATTAAATATCATTATTATCATCAAAAGAATATATTAAAACCGAAATATAACGAGAAAGCTCTCTTGACTGGGTCCTTTTGAACTGGATGGCATGTGTCCATCAGCAGTTTACCATAAGCTGAAGAAGTACGTTTCTTGGTTTGGGGGTATAAATTCATTATTAAATATCATTATTATCATCAAAAGAATATATTAAAACCGAAATATAACGTGAAAGCTCTCTTGACTGGGTCCTTTTGAACTGGATGGCATGTGTCCATCAGCAGTTGACCATAAGCTGAAGAAGTACGTTTCTTGGTTTGAGGGGTATAAATTCATTATTAAATATCATTATTATCATCAAAAGAATATATTAAAACCGAAATATAACGAGAAAGCTCTCTTGGACTGGGTCCTTTTGAACTGGATGGCATGTGTCCATCAGCAGTTGACCATAAGCTGAAGAAGTACGTTTCTTGGTTTGAGGGGTATAAATTCATTATTAAATATCATTATTATCATCAAAAGAATATATTAAAACCGAAATATAACGTGAAAGCTCTCTTGGACTGGGTCCTTTTGAACTGATGGCATGTGTCCATCAGCAGTTGACCATAAGCTGAAGAAGTACGTTTCTTGGTTTGAGGGGTATAAATTCATTATTAAATATCATTATTATCATCAAAAGAATATATTAAAACCGAAATATAACGAGAAAGCTCCCTTGGACTGGGTCCTTTTGAACTGGATGGCATGTGTCCATCAGCAGTTGACCATAAGCTGAAGAAGTACGTTTCTTGGTTTGAGGGTATAAATTCATTATTAAATATCATTATTATCATCAAAAGAATATATTAAAACCGAAATATAACGTGAAAGCTCTCTTGGACTGGGTCCTTTTGAACTGGATGGCATGTGTCCATCAGCAGTTGACCATAAGCTGAAGAAGTACGTTTCTTGGTTTGAGGGGTATAAATTCATTATTAAATATCATTATTATCATCAAAAGAATATATTAAAACCGAAATATAACGAGAAAGCTCTCTTGGACTGGGTCCTTTTTTGAACTGGATGGCATGTGTCCATCAGCAGTTGACCATAAGCTGAAGAAGTACGTTTCTTGGTTTGAGGGGTATAAATTCATTATTAAATATCATTATTATCATCAAAAGAATATATTAAAACCGAAATATAACGTGAAAGCTCCCTTGGACTGGGTCCTTTTGAACTGGATGGCATGTGTCCATCAGCAGTTGACCATAAGCTGAAGAAGTACGTTTCTTGGTTTGAGGGGTATAAATTCATTATTAAATATCATTATTATCATCAAAAGAATATATTAAAACCGAAATATAACGTGAAAGCTCTCTTTGACTGGGTCCTTTGAACTGGATGGCATGTGTCCATCAGCAGTTGACCATAAGCTGAAGAAGTACGTTTCTTGGTTTGAGGGGTATAAATTCATTATTAAATATCATTATTATCATCAAAAGAATATATTAAAACCGAAATATAACGAGAAAGCTCTCTTGGACTGGGTCCTTTTGAACTGGATGGCATGTGTCCATCAGCAGTTGACCATAAGCTGAAGAAGTACGTTCTTGGTTTGAGGGGTATAAATTCATTATTAAATATCATTATTATCATCAAAA
This sequence comes from Sitophilus oryzae, assembly GCF_002938485.1. NCBI lineage: Eukaryota > Metazoa > Arthropoda > Insecta > Coleoptera > Curculionidae > Sitophilus > Sitophilus oryzae. The sequence continues at coordinate 702,937 of NW_022145624.1, read as the reverse complement.
GAATATATTAAAACCGAAATATAACGTGAAAGCTCTCTTGGACTGGGTCCTTTTGAACTGGATGGCATGTGTCCATCAGCAGTTGACCATAAGCTGAAGAAGTACGTTTCTTGGTTTGAGGGGTATAAATTCATTATTAAATATCATTATTATCATCAAAAGAATATATTAAAACCGAAATATAACGAGAAAGCTCTCTTGGACTGGGTCCTTTTGAACTGGATGGCATGTGTCCATCAGCAGTTTACCATAAGCTGAAGAAGTACGTTTCTTGGTTTGGGGGTATAAATTCATTATTAAATATCATTATTATCATCAAAAGAATATATTAAAACCGAAATATAACGAGAAAGTTCTCTTGGACTGGGTCCTTTGAACTGGCTGGCATGTGTCCATCCGCAGTTTACCATAAGCTGAAGAAGTACGTTTCTTGGATTGGGGGTATAAATTCATTATTAAATAACTTTATTATCATCAAAAGAATATATTAAAACCGAAATATAACGAGAGAGCTATCCTGGACTGGGGCTTTTCGAACTGGATGGCATGTGTCCATCAGCAGTTTACCAGAAGCTGAAGAAGTACGTTTCTTGATTGGGGGTATAATTTCATTTTAAATAACATTATTATCGCCAAAAGAATATATTAAAACCGAAATACAACGAGAAAGCTCTCTTGGACTGGGTCCTTTTGAACTGGATGGCATGTGTCCATCAGCAGTTTACCATAAGCTGAAGAAGTACATATCTTGCATTGGGGGTATAAATTCATTATTTAATAACATTATTATCACCAACAGAATATATTAAAACCGAAATATAACGTGAAAGCTCTCTTTGGACTGGGTCATTTTGAACTGGATGGCATGTGTCCATCAGCAGTTGACCATAAGCTGAAGAAGTACGTTTCTTGGTTTGAGGGGTATAAATTCATTATTAAATATCATTATTATCATCAAAAGAATATATTAAAACCGAAATATAACGAGAAAGCTCTCTTGGACTGGGTCTTTTCGAACTGGATGGCATGTGTCCATCAGCAGTTTATCATAAGCTGAAGAAGTACGTTTCTTGGAATGGAGGGTATAATTTCATTTTTAAATAACATTATTATCATCAAAAAGAATATATTAAAACCGAAATATAACGAGAAAGCTCCCTTGGACTGGGTCCTTTTTGAACTGATGGCATGTGTCCATCAGCAGTTGACCATAAGCTGAAGAAGTACGTTTCTTGGTTTGAGGGGTATAAATTCATTATTAAATATCATTATTATCATCAAAAGAATATATTAAAAACCGAAATATAACGAGAAAGCTCTTTGACTGGGTCTTTTCTGAACTGGATGGCATGTGTCCATCAGCAGTTTATCATAAGCTGAAGAAGTACGTTTCTTGAATGGAGGGTATAATTTCATTTTTAAATAACATTATTATCATCAAAAGAATATATTAAAACCGAAATATAACGAGAAAGCTCCCTTGGACTGGGTCCTTTTGAACTGGATGGCATGTGTCCATCAGCAGTTGACCATAAGCTGAAGAAGTACGTTTCTTGGTTTGAGGGGTATAAATTCATTATTAAATATCATTATTATCATCAAAAGAATATATTAAAACCGAAATATAACGAGAAAGCTCTCTTGGACTGGGTCTTTTTCGAACTGGATGGCATGTGTCCATCAGCAGTTTATCATAAGCTGAAGAAGTACGTTTCTTGAATGGAGGGTATAATTTCATTTTTAAAATATTATTATCATCAAAAGAATATATTAAAACCGAAATATAACGAGAAAGCTCCCCTTGACTGGGTCCTTTTGAACTGATGGCATGTGTCCATCAGCAGTTGACCATAAGCTGAAGAAGTACGTTTCTTGGTTTGAGGGTATAAATTCATTATTAAATATCATTATTATCATCAAAAGAATATATTAAAACCGAAATATAACGAGAAAGCTCTCTGGACTGGGTCTTTCGAACTGGATGGCATGTGTCCATCAGCAGTTTATCATAAGCTGAAGAAGTACGTTTCTTGGAATGGAGGGTATAATTTCATTTTTAAATAACATTATTATCATCAAAAGAATATATTAAAACCGAAATATAACGAGAAAGCTCCCTTGGACTGGGTCCTTTTGAACTGGATGGCATGTGTCCATCAGCAGTTTACCGTAAGCTGAAGAAGTACGTTTCTTGGTTTGAGGGGTATAAATTCATTATTAAATATCATTATTATCATCAAAAGAATATATTAAAACCGAAATATAACGAGAAAGCTCTCTTGGACTGGGTCTTTTCGAACTGGATGGCATGTGTCCATCAGCAGTTTATCATAAGCTGAAGAAGTACGTTTCTTGGAATGGAGGGTATAATTTCATTTTTAAATAACATTATTATCATCAAAAGAATATATTAAAACCGAAATATAACGAGAAAGCTCCCTTGGACTGGGTCCTTTTGAACTGGATGGCATGTGTCCATCAGCAGTTGACCATAAGCTGAAGAAGTACGTTTCTTGGTTTGAGGGGTATAAATTCATTATTAAATATCATTATTATCATCAAAAGAATATATTAAAACCGAAATATAACGAGAAAGCTCTCTTGGACTGGGTCTTTTCGAACTGGATGGCATGTGTCCATCAGCAGTTTATCATAAGCTGAAGAAGTACGTTTCTTGGAATGGAGGGTATAATTTCATTTTTAAATAACATTATTATCATCAAAAGAATATATTAAAACCGAAATATAACGAGAAAGCTCCCTTGGACTGGGTCCTTTTGAACTGGATGGCATGTGTCCATCAGCAGTTGACCATAAGCTGAAGAAGTACGTTTCTTGGTTTGAGGGGTATAAATTCATTATTAAATATCATTATTATCATCAAAAGAATATATTAAAACCGAAATATAACGAGAAAGCTCCTTGGACTGGGTCCTTTTGAACTGGATGGCATGTGTGTCCATCAGCAGTTGACCAAAAGCTGAAGAAGTACGTTTCTTGGTTTGAGGGGTATAAATTCATTATTAAATATCATTATTATCATCAAAAGAATATATTAAAACCGAAATATAACGAGAAAGCTCTCTTGGACTGGGTCTTTTCGAACTGGATGGCATGTGTCCATCAGCAGTTTATCATAAGCTGAAGAAGTACGTTTCTTGGAATGGAGGGTATAATTTCATTTTTAAATAACATTATTATCATCAAAAGAATATATTAAAACCGAAATATAACGAGAAAAGCTCCCTTGACTGGGTCCTTTTGAACTGATGGCATGTGTCCATCAGCAGTTTACCGTAAGCTGAAGAAGTACGTTTCTTGGAATGGGGGGTATGATTTTATTTTTTAAATAACATTATTATCATCAAAAGAATTTATTAAAACCGAAATATAACGAGAAAGCTCCTTGGACTGGGTCCTTTTGAACTGGATGGCATGTCCATCAGCAGTTGACCATAAGCTGAAGAAGTACGTTTCTTGGTTTGAGGGGTATAAATTCATTATTAAATATCATTATTATCATCAAAAGAATATATTAAAACCGAAATATAACGAGAAAGCTCCCTTGGACTGGGTCCTTTTGAACTGGATTTGCATGTGTCCATCAGCAGTTGACCATAAGCTGAAGAAGTACGTTTCTTGGTTTGAGGGGTATAAATTCATTATTAAATATCATTATTATCATCAAAAGAATATATTAAAACCGAAATATAACGAGAAAGCTCCCTTGGACTGGGTCCTTTTGAACTGGATGGCATGTGTCCATCAGCAGTTGACCATAAGCTGAAGAAGTACGTTTCTTGGTTTGAGGGGTATAAATTCATTATTAAATATCATTATTATCATCAAAAGAATATATTAAAACCGAAATATAACGAGAAAGCCCTTGGACTGGGTCCTTTTGAACTGGATGGCATGTGTCCATCAGCAGTTGACCATAAGCTGAAGAAGTACGTTTCTTGGTTTGAGGGGTATAAATTCATTATTAAATATCATTATTATCATCAAAAGAATATATTAAAACCGAAATATAACGAGAAAGCTCCCTTGGACTGGGTCCTTTTGAACTGGATGGCATGTGTCCATCAGCAGTTGACCATAAGCTGAAGAAGTACGTTTCTTGGTTTGAGGGGTATAAATTCATTATTAAATATCATTATTATCATCAAAAGAATATATTAAAACCGAAATATAACGAGAAAGCTCCCTTGGACTGGGTCCTTTTGAACTGGATGGCATGTGTCCATCAGCAGTTGACCATAAGCTGAAGAAGTACGTTTCTTGGTTTGAGGGGTATAAATTCATTATTAAATATCATTATTATCATCAAAAGAATATATTAAAACCGAAATATAACGAGAAAGCTCCCTTTGACTGGGTCCTTTTGAACTGGATGGCATGTGTCCATCAGCAGTTGACCATAAGCTGAAGAAGTACGTTTCTTGGTTTGAGGGGTATAAATTCATTATTAAATATCATTATTATCATCAAAAGAATATATTAAAACCGAAATATAACGAGAAAGCTCCCTTGACTGGGTCCTTGAACTGATGGCATGTGTCCATCAGCAGTTGACCATAAGCTGAAGAAGTACGTTTCTTGGTTTGAGGGGTATAAATTCATTATTAAATATCATTATTATCATCAAAAGAATATATTAAAACCGAAATATAACGAGAAAGCTCCCTTGACTGGGTCCTTTTGAACTGGATGGCATGTATCCATCAGCAGTTGACCATAAGCTGAAGAAGTACGTTTCTTGGTTTGAGGGGTATAAATTCATTATTAAATATCATTATTATCATCAAAAAGAATATATTAAAACCGAAATATAACGAGAAAGCTCCCTTGGACTGGGTCCTTTTGAACTGGATGGCATGTGTCCATCAGCAGTTGACCATAAGCTGAAGAAGTACGTTTCTTGGTTTGAGGGGTATAAATTCATAATTAAATATCATTATTATCATCAAAAGAATATATTAAAACCGAAATATAACGAGAAAGCTCCCTTGGACTGGGTCCTTTTGAACTGGATGGTATGTGTCCATCAGCAGTTGACCATAAGCTGAAGAAGTACGTTTCTTGGTTTGAGGGGTATAAATTCATTATTAAATATCATTATTATCATCAAAAGAATATATTAAAACCGAAATATAACGAGAAAGCTCCCTTGGACTGGGTCCTTTTGAACTGATGGCATGTGTCCATCAGCAGTTGACCATAAGCTGAAGAAGTACGTTTCTTGGTTTGAGGGTATAAATTCATTATTAAATATCATTATTATCATCAAAAGAATATATTAAAACCGAAATATAACGAGAAAGCTCCCTTGACTGGGTCCTTTTGAACTGGATGGCATGTGTCCATCAGCAGTTGACCATAAGCTGAAGAAGTACGTTTCTTGGTTTGAGGGGTATAAATTCATTATTAAATATCATTATTATCATCAAAAGAATATATTAAAACCGAAATATAACGAGAAAGCTCTCTTGGACTGGGTCTTTTCGAACTGGATGGCATGTGTCCATCAGCAGTTTATCATAAGCTGAAGAAGTACGTTTCTTGAATGGAGGGTATAATTTCATTTTTAAATAACATTATTATCATCAAAAGAATATATTAAAACCGAAATATAACGAGAAAGCTCCCTTGGACTGGGTCCTTTTGAACTGGATGGCATGTGTCCATCAGCAGTTGACCATAAGCTGAAGAAGTACGTTTCTTGGTTTGAGGGGTATAAATTCATTATTAAATATCATTATTATCATCAAAAGAATATATTAAAACCGAAATATAACGAGAAAGCTCTCTTGACTGGGTCTTTTCGAACTGGATGGCATGTGTCCATCAGCAGTTTATCATAAGCTGAAGAAGTACGTTTCTTGGAATGGAGGGTATAATTTCATTTTTAAATAACATTATTATCATCAAAAGAATATATTAAAACCGAAATATAACGAGAAAGCTCCCTTGGACTGGGTCCTTTTGAACTGGATGGCATGTGTCCATCAGCAGTTTACCGTAAGCTGAAGAAGTACGTTTCTTGGAATGGGGGGTATGATTTTATTTTTAAATAACATTATTATCATCAAAAGAATTTATTAAAACCGAAATATAACGAGAAAGCTCTCTTGGACTGGGTCCTTTTGAACTGGATGGCATGCGTCCATCAGCAGTTTACCATAAGCTGAAGAAGTACGTTTCTTGGATTGGGGGGTATGATTTTATTTTTAAATAACATTATTATCATCAATAGAATATATTAAAACCGAAATATAACGAGAAAGCTCTCTTGGACTGGGTCTTTTCGAACTGGATGGCATGTGTCCATCAGCAGTTTTCCATAAGCTGAAGAAGTACGTTTCTTGGAATGGGGGGTATAATTTCATTTTTAAATAACATTATTATCATCAAAAGAATATATTAAAATCGAAATATAACGAGAAAGCTCCCTTGGACTGGGTCCTTTTGAACTGGATGGCATGTGTCCATCAGCAGTTTACCATAAGCTGAAGAAGTACGTTTCTTGGATTGGGGGGTATGATTTTATTTTTAAATAACATTATTATCATCAAAAGAATTTATTAAAACCGAAATATAACGAGAAAGCTCTCTAGGACTGGGTCCTTTTGAACTGGATGGCATGTGTCCATCAGCAGTTTACCATAAGCTGAAGAAGTACGTTTCTGGGTTTGGGGGGTATAAATTAATTTTTATATAACATTATTATCATCAAAAGAATATATTAAAACCGAAATATAACGAGAAAGCTCAATTGGACTGGATCCTTTTGAACTGGATGGCATGTGTCCATCAGCAGTTTTCCATAAGCTGAAGAAGTACGTTTCTTGGAATGGGGGGTATAATTTCATTTTTAAATAACATTATTATCATCAAAAGAATATATTAAAATCGAAATATAACGAGAAAGCTCCCTTGGACTGGGTCCTTTTGAACTGGATGGCATGTGTCCATCAGCAGTTTACTATAAGCTGAAGAAGTACGTTTCTTGGATTGTGGGGTATAATTTCATTTTTAAATAACATTATTATCATCAAAAGAATATATTAAAACCGAAATATAACGAGAAAGCTCTCTTGGACTGGGTTCTTCTGAACTGAATGGCATGTGTCCATCAGCAGTGTAAAATTAACAAAAAGAATTGGAAGAAACTCGTAGTACTTAGTAATAGTACTATTGGAAGAGGAACTTACTAAAGCAGGAATAAAAGGGTGGAGTAGTATAAGGGGTATAAGAGTGTTTGGGCCGAAAACTAAATACTCCAAATCAATGGGCATCCTTCAGGCTTGGTCTAAGGGATATGGGCTTCCCCAGCATCCTTCAGGTTGGTCTAAGAATGCCTAGAGAGGCTGAAGAAATACTGAAAAGCAAATGATCTAGCTAGAAAAGGAGCGAACACACCATTATCTGGACCAGAGTAAATTACTAATTTTAATTAATTACTTCTAGTTCTATCGTGAACTACATAACTCTACACTATGTTTATTTTTTTTTATTTGAAATATACCCATCATATTGAACTATTAAAACACACTCTATAATTTTTCAGGTAAATTTTTTAAACAAAATGATATCTTTTAAAATTTGTGACACCCTGTATGAATGAATATTCACCTCAAACTTCAGCTACCGGATTAAAATCTCTATTATTCCCATACAGTGTGCTAGATCAAATAGAAGAAGCCTGAAGCAAGAAGAAAGGACCACGGACCTCACAAAAAAACCAACGTCTATAGAGAAGAAGAAATAATCACAACCGAAGACGGGGCAGAATCAAATCCGTCTTATTTATCTCGCTTAAAATAATAATGATGATGATGATCCTTTCGGTGGCCGGTCATTAGACCCGGGCGTTATTATATTCTACAATATACCGGGTGGAATTAAATTAAAGTGTGGCAAAAGAGATAAAATCAGAAAATAATTACTGGGTATACCAGGGATGGGTTATGTCTCTGACGTAGTATGTAAATAGTATGGTATTACTGTCCTGTTTATTTTTCTGTATATACACACACCGGAAAAGTCTAGGGATATTACAATTTTATCTAGCCATTATCAGTAATTTTATTATTTGCATTTCTGATATAATAAAATTAAAATAAACAAATAGTTTACAAGACGTATTGGAAATAAAAATGCGAAATTTACCGAATTTTTCAAATTTACCTTGATTTTTATTGAACTCAAAAAAATACACACATGTTTTTTTATTCTAAACTGTGAATTAAAAAAAAAGATAAAACCATTTTTACTTAATAAAGGGTATGGCCTCCTCTACTGTTCATTACAGCCCTCCATCGTCTCTCCATGCTCCTGATCAGGTTGTCGATCTCTTCTTGATGTACAGCTTGCCACGCTGCATTCACGGCCCGAACCAGATCCCTACGAGTTTCACGAGGCATACCCATCCTCAAAATTTTCTGGACCGCGTTCCATACGTGCTCGATGGGGTTGAGGTTAAGAGATTGTGCCGGCCAGGGTAAGATGTTTAATTGATGAGCATTGATAAACCCACTTACCACTCTGGCTGTATGAGGCCGTGCACTGTCATGCATGAGAATGAAGTTTCTCCCAAAATCATTGGGCATATGGTAACACGACAGGCTCAAGAATTAAATCACGATATGTGATTTCTGTTAGAAACCTTTCAAGAAAAACGAGATCGGTTTTTCGGCCTAACTGGACTCCTCCCCAGACCATAACTGTTCCACCTTGATAAGGGTGCACTTCCTGAACATGATCCAACCGAATAAGATTTCAGGGTTCTCTCCATACCCTAAGCCTTCTCGAATCCGGATGAATTCCAAAGCGTGACACATCCGTGAAGAGAACATTGGCCCATTGTTCATTCGACCACTGAACATGATCTTGAGCCCACAAATATCGTACCTCTCGGTTTCCTCTCGTTAAGGGTTGAGTTCTCCAGGGGCGTCTGCTTCTTAAGTTGACCTCTCTTAATCTATTGCGAACAGTGTCAGGACTAACGGTTACATTATGTGTTTCCTGGAGAATTAAACTAAGCTCTGGTGCTGTAAGAGTCGGTCGGCGTCGAGCATTTAATTGTAAAAAATGATCTTGCTGAGAGGTAGTAATGCGATGTCGCCGTGTGTGCCTTTCAGCAACATCACCACTTTCACGGTAGCGTGTACTTAATCGCGATATTACACTTTGCATTGTATTTAATGCTCTAGCTACGTCGATTTGGCGCATTCCAGCTTCGAGCATACCCATGGCCCTTAGCATTTCGTCTCTGTTAAGATGTCTACGCTCCATAGTGTCGTTTAATACTAAACAGAGTTATTTGAATGAATTCTGGCCAGTTGTCATAAAAACATAGCCAGTACAGGTTAAATTCGAACAATTGATGCTAGGTGCTTTTTATACATTTGACAAAAAATGCACAAACACATCTGCAAATATCCCAAATTTAGAAATAACTAGTGTGACTACTTCGTTTCAATCGAAGTAGAAAGAATCGGCCTACAAATATGTGGTTGTTTATTCAAAACATTTATTTTTAACTTTAATAAAATGATATCCCTATATTTTTCCGGTGTGTGTGTATTATACTTTATGATATCGTCTTGTTTCATTATGGAAGAAATTCGATCATATTCAAATTTAGAATGCCACTTAGACATGTTTTTTTACTACAAAATTATTTCCAAAAGTATAGCAGAAAAATATTTTATTTCTGTGTAAAAAATGTTTAATTTATCTATAACGTATTAAGAACACGGCCCTAATTATTATAGAACATTTATGTCAAAAAATTAAATAATATGCCAACAGCTCAAGACGTACCACCTGAGCAGTCCCTATAAAAATAAAATTAGTGACAGTTGGTAGGCGTGAATTTTTACCAGTTCCTTCACATGTAATAGGCGATAACTGTTACATTTTAATCAGCTTTTTGTATCTCTAACGTTACCTAAATATTATTTTATGACGGGTTCAACGTTAAAATAATATTCAACTCTTTGAAATTCTACATTTAATTTATATTTTGTTCTTTAACATCCTTTTATAGTGGTGATAATTTTGTTTTTTCTTGTATTTGCCATATGTAATCATTATCATCAAAATAAAATGACAGATATAAATTCAATAAACTGCAGCACTATGGGTTCAGGGGATCATCTCTCGAATGGTTTAAGTCGTATCTGAGCAACAGAAGTCAACTTGTGAGGGATACCACGTTGTCTGCTAGCAAACTAATAGAATGTGGAGTACCACAAGGCTCAGTACTACACCCTATTTTGTTTCTTCTTTTTATTAACGACATTGCTAACATAAACATCAGTGGCAAAATATGTCTTTTTGCGAACGACACTAGCTTCACTTGGAGCAACAAGGACATCAAGGCACTTCATAGGATTATATCAAATGACTTAATCACCATTAAATCTTGGTGCGATTCGAACCTCCTGAGTCTCAACATTTCTAAAACTAAAGCTTTGTCGTATAAAAAACTCGTTGCAGCCTTTTGTACTTAACAACACCACCATTGACGTCGTAAAATCTGTAAAATTCTTAGGGCTTGTTGTGGACAATTCTCTGAAATGGGACATACATATCGAAGCTTTGTCGAAAAAATTGAGCTCTGCCTGTTTTGCATTAAGGTCTGTTTCTAAGGAGCTTAACTTGTCAGTGGCTAGAACTGTTTATTATGTACTTTTTGAGTCGCACCTCAGGTATGCCCTTCCATTCTGGGGTACGTGTTGTGCGACTCAATTTGACCGCATTTTCAAGCTCCAGAAGAGAGCTGTTCGATATTCACTGGGACTAAACAGCAGAACTCATTGCCGGGGCTTTTTTAAAGAATTAAAAATATTGACTCTTTCTTCCTTATTTATATTTGAATCCGTTTGCCCAATACGTAAACATGTATCAGCTTCTCAAGAAAGGCCATCTCACACTTATCCACTCAGGAACGCGGAGCAAGATCTTTATCTACCTACCCCACGCTCATAGTTAGTTAAAAGTTCAATATTATAAAAAAAATGCACAATCACCTGCCAGTTGAAATCAAATCCATAACATCATTTTTTTCATTTCGCAAAGCGTTGAACTCTTATTTACTAGATAAGGCTTTCTACGCCGTCAATGAATTATATTTTGAAAATCGAATTTGATCTTGTAAACACTGGTCTAATGTTTGCTATTGCTATATTTACTAATGACATCGAAATAAATGTATTTAGAGGTCATTGATATATTATAAACTAACTAAATATTTTTGAATATTATTTTTATTTTTTTGTTCTTTGACATTGTAAACATTTATAAATGTTTATTTTAACAATAAGACTGGCAATATTATTTGTATAATGTTTTGTATTATCTTTTGTTTGTTTGTTTGTGTACCTTGTTTTTTTACTTTGTTTGTTGGTTTACCTTTGTCTACAAATTGAAAAAAAATTTGACAATAAATTTATTTATTTATTTATCAATTTAGGTAAAATTTGAGTTTGATGTTTAGTTTGTATATTGAGTTTACCTAAAAAATTACTAATATTTTACATACAATATTTCTCCCTACTACTACTACTGTCATTACCACCTTTAGACTTCTTCAAATCTGGTTTAATATTATTCATTGGTTAGAAATCCATTCTTGAATGGGTTATAGACCGGTTTAGCAGCCTCATATTGCGGTAAAAATGTTTATTTTGATTTTAACGACAACCTAAATATATCTGTTCATATTCAGCGAGATAAGTTCAGCTGAAAAAATACGCTGACAGCTGATCAAAGGGTGAGAAGTGGTCCAGTTGCAGCATCACAGAGGTGAAACTATTGACCTCCGTCGGCGTCGTCTAAAAACTGGTCATTAGGATAATATTGTCGGAAACACACCTTTTTTTCTATTTCACATTTATGGTTCATTAAATATACGTATAGACAGGGTGATAATTTTGAACAATAGTACTCAGAAATATCTGTTAGATTTTACAGTCCGACATTTCGAAGACAGTACTTCTTACATCAAGGAAAATCTTTTCATCAAGGAAATTTCTTCGAGTGTCTATAGACCGTTGGAAAATTCTTCCACGTTCTTGAGTGGGTTCACTTGGGAAGCTGAACCACTTTTGAGAGGCACCCGGTATATGATGATGATAAAAAAAGAACCATCAATCTTTGGTACGGCTAGCTAAAAGCCGTCACACCTGTTGGTATCCGCGTATTATATGTTTTGTGGTATTTAATTCTGTTTTGTTAGAGGTTCCTTAATGGTACCTACATCGCATGAATACCAAGCGTTTTTATTTGATAAATAAATAAAACGAATAAAGAATAAGGAGAAACGTAGGGAATGACGTCATATATTTGAGAATAACTTGGAGCTGAATTTTTGGACATTCTTATCATAAATTTAGAAATAGCCAATCAAGTTAGGGACATCTAAATGAACCAGAATCTAACGGGTTTTTTTTTTGCTAAGGCGAAGAGCAATATGAAATCAAATATGATCTCATTGAAGAATGATATTCACAGGTTAAAACCCCTCCGTGGTGCAGCAATTAAAAATTCACTTGGAAACAGTGAGTGGTCAGCAAGTCTCTAGAATTGTAGAAAAACAATGCGGTAGTAATAGCCCTTTATATCCCTTAAGCGCTGTTAAGAAGGTGAGTTTTGTCGATGTAATAAAATACATAAATGCTCCCTCTTATAAATTATGTCAAATACTAGCTAAAACACTTCCTTCCATGATCAATTTTTAATCAAAATTTGCCATAAAGAATTCTTTTGAGTTCCTAGATAGTTTGAAAAATATTGAAGTTCCACATAATGCAACACTCGTTTCTTTCGATGTCAAAAGCCTGTTCACTTCTATCCCAACCCATGAATTGTCCTCTATTATTTATGAACTAATTGATAAATCTAATCTTAATATAATAGTAAAATCAGATTTAATAACAATAATTGAAACTTGTTTAGAACAAAACTATTTTCAGTATAACAATGACATATTTAAACAGAAAGATGGGTTACCGATGGGTTCCCCAATTTCACCGTTATTCGCAGAAATATTTATGGCAGATTTTGAAAAGAAGCTATTTAAAAACAAGAGTAGTTTAATATCAAAAATAAATTATTGGGCAAGATATGTAGATGACATTTTTTGTATTTGGTCAGGCACCGAGAGAAATTTAAACAGTTTTTTAACATTAATAAATTCAATTAACCCGAGAATACAATTTAGTATTGAAAAAGGTATTAATACCATCAATTTTCTTGATGTTACAATTATAAAACAGTCTAATAGATTACAATTTGATATTTACAGAAAACCCACTACCACAGACATTGTAATACATAGTCAATCACACCAATCCTGGCAAATCAAAATGTCACCCTTTCATAGTTTAATTCATAGATTAGTAATGTTTTCATTGAGCCCAGAGAATTTTAAAAAAGAGTTAAATATTATTAAACAAATCGCCATCAACAATGGATATAAGTGTTCCCTTATTGATAATATGCTAAAGAAAAACAAAAGAAAATATTAATGAAAAATTTTTATTCCGCTAATTCTAAAGACAATAACAATTACGACTTTTTAAACTACATTCCTAATTTAACTAACAAAATATCAAATAATCTCAATAAAATAGGATGTAAAACTATTAACGTAAATAAAAGAAATTTAGGTCAAATTTTATTAAATAATAAAGACAAAACAAATGTCAAAAATAAGTCGGGTGTATATAGGGTGGATTGCAATGATTGTGATGCCGTGTACATAGGCCAAACAGGTAGAAATTTAGATATAAGGATTAAAGAACATGTAAAGTCTATTAATAATCTCCAGCATAGTTCTGGTCTTGCAACTCATTGTATAGTATATAATCACAAAATTAATGAAAACTCAATTAAGTTACTACACAGAGAAACAAAAGGTAGACCCTTAAATTACATTGAATAGTTAGAAATACTAAAATCTGTTAAAAACGAAAATAATGTTAACGACCAACAAGGATTTCTAAACACATTTTTTATTACCCCTATTGTAAACTCTCTGAACCCACCCCCATAGCAAATATATATAGAGTTACAGTGTAGTTAGACGATTAGTTCTTAAAAAACTCTTGAAAAAGGCCTAACAAGCCGAAACATATATGTAGAGTTAAAGTTACTCTTATTAAAAGTTTTTTGAAACATCTAAAAGCATGCTTTATTAAAATACTAATATTTCAACGATGTTTCACAAGGAACCAACCACAGCTTCAGTACAATTTGTTAAAATTGTCTTATGTCTGTCAAAAATAGTAGATAAAATAGTACTTTAACCACAAGGGTAGATTAAAAGATACTTTAACAGCGAGGATAGGTTAAAAACTTTACTTCTTCTCGCACGTTTTTTTAATCGCTTCCATTTTTGAAAATTTTTGTATTCCTTTTCATAAGTTATTCGGGATTTAAATGGAAGTAGTTTGCATATGGCGTTTGCCGCCTCAGCCTGAATATCTGTTGGTAATTTACTTATTTCGTTTTGAGCCATTTCTTGCTCCAATTCAATCAGCAATCGACACGAAAGAGAATTAAAAAATATTGACTCAAAACTGACAACTAAAGAGACAGCTTTTATTTAGTTAATATAAAAAAAAGGTTTTAAATTTATTTTACTTCCTTTTTCTTGACTTCAATTGCTTAAACGAGCAGTAATGTCAAATTAATTGTAAGCGTTTGGGCGGTAGCAGGTGTAACAACGTATAAAAGACCATTTTGACACCTGAATGTGTCGATTCGAGCGTGGAACCATTAGTACCCGAATGGTTTTATTCGTTGTTAGCTATTTTTCCCCTCTGTTGTTGTTTTAGTATAGCGGTTCTTCCGGGAGAAATACTATATTATAAGTTTAAAAATAACAAAAAAGAACCCTTTAACGTCAGAATTGGACAAAAGAATCATATCAGATGTCAAAAGTCAAATTAGCGTTATACCAACATTGTATTTTGTCAGTCAGGACTTGAGAATTTTTTAATTTGCTAATACTACTATTTCTAATTTAATAATCTACGACAATGTCATTATGACAAATTTAACATTGTCATTTGGATGTCATTATGGCTTTCATAATAGCACTAGTGCTATTATGAACTCATAATAACACGCAAATTTTAAAATAAGAAACAAGCAAAAAAAGGTACCTAAATACGTTTATTTATTGTAAATATTAATTATAATATCAGTACAATGGGTTAAATTAATTCCAGACGATGACAGGTGAGTTGAATTTTTAGAAAGTAAATTTATTTCCTGAGTGCTTGAACTTGAAGACCCATCATTGCCAGAAATGTTACCCAAAATATTACATGACACTTTTTTCTTATTTTCTTTGGAATTTTCTATAAAGCTCTCTGCCACTGTGTTAGAGCGCCAACCACCATGTCTTTTAACAGTTAATAAATCCACTCCTGAATCTGCAAGCAACGACGCAGACGATCTACGGAAAGAATGTCCAGTGTATTGTTATGGATTTGGAAGACTTAGCAACAATGCTATTTTATAAGGCATTTTCCCTAAAGTATTAATGCCAACGGGTTGCTTAATACATTTTGCATTTCTGTACCCCATAAAAAATCGAGTATGCTCTGTGTTGCTTGGCCGCATAGCTATATATCTTCGAACCATTTCCACCATATTTATTCCTTCAACATTCCCTTTCGTTATAAAAATATCTCGTGATATCTGTGTTTTCGTAAAGGGAATAATGACATGAATGCATTGTCCTTCATCTTTAACATTTTGCAGCTGCAGATTTGTCAACTCGATACGCCGGCAGGCTCCCGCAAGTCCCACTATCAATGAAACTTTTGTCAGGAAATAAGTTTTATCATCAGCTTCCAACAAAAAACGAGTTATGTCTTCTTTTCTTAAAATTCTCGATTTTTTTGACCGAAATCCTTTCGATTTTCTTTTTAGAAATGCAATTAAATTGACGTACTTACTAATATTTGTATTTTTCTTCACTGATATAACTGAACGTAGCATGAAATAATATACCCAAAGTGATGAAGCCTTCCTATGTTTTGAAAGATGTTCAAAATATGCCAGGAGAACCTTTTCGTTACTACTATTCTTAATTCCTTTCCCTTTACACCAATCTTCTCAAGTTTTACATAGGCTTGCTCTACGTTTGTCTTGATTTTTCAGGAAGTAGGGAATCGACAACGTTTTGCGCAATGCCTTCAATATCCGAAGGGACACTTTCAGAATCAGAATCACCCATATTAATATTATTTTTTACTTTTTGCTAAAACTGAACGTTTAACACAAAATTGAACATCAATAATTGAGTTGTCAAAGTCAAAATGGAAACAATCAACAAGCACGGTTACCACGGCGTCGACTAATATGGGCACCTGATAATTTTGAATTTAATTTATTAATTTTTATGAGGATATCTCTGATATTTTAAATTAAATCAAATCTCTTTGGATCATCCCTCTTGTCGCGTCGTGGATTAGATTTTGAATGATACACGTTCGATACGAACTTTTTAATGAAACTTGTGTAACGAAGTCTTAACGTTACACTGTGTTGTTCATTATGATGTTCGCGTTTCATTATGATGTTCGTATCGAACTTGTACCATTAATAACTATAATAAATTCTGACAGTCACACCTAGCCCTATTTTTTTGTTTAAAACAATTTTTCTCTTGAAAAAAACAAATTGAAATGTTTTAAATTTGCATACAGTACTTTAAGTCAATAACTTATTTCTTCGCAGTATTTCTTTCAGTAATTTATCAGTGAAACAAAGTGCAGTAATTATTTTTATCACATAATTAATCTGTCTAAATTATTCTTTTTGACTTGTTACGCGTATGTAACGTACACTGGTCGTTGCATAAAAAATATACCGACTTCATTTTTGCATAATATTCCCATTAATCAGTGGCTATAATTACGAGGCAGAACAAATTCTCTGCTCTCTGGTTTGCTTGTTCAATTAAATGAAATATATTCCGTTTTTTATGATATTTTTCATTCTTAGTTTGTATTTTGTATTCCTTTCGTACTCTCCTCGCTCCTATTTGTGTTTTTTTTTCTATTTTTGAAAAACTACTCTCAAGAAAATTTTACATTTTTAAAGTTCCCTGTATGTCATACAATATAATTTAATTTTGATATAGATACATGTAGATTATTTCATATGGATCTTTCAACGGTAAAATACGAGAGAAAATTCATTGGGTGCGAAACCGCGAATATCTGCGAAACCGTTAAAAATTTTGAAATACTCTAAATACAAAAAATGTTCATTTTTTAATTCTCCCTCTACTGAAGAAATAATATACAGGGAGTTTCATTTAAAAAAAAACCGAAGAAAAATTATTTTATATTTTATGTTTTTTTGGCGTATAATTTCGGAAACTATCGAAATATATTTCCTCATATCTTAGGATTATGTAAAGTGATCTGAAAGGAAACCAAAAATGCAATATTATACAGGCTGTTCCATTTAAAAAAACTAGATTTGAACTTAAACAAAATTCCCAAGTTTTCCGACGCACTATTGCCGGACCCTGTATATCAGCATTTTTTACCAGTGTTAAAGTATCCGAATCTCAATAAAAAAGACACTGATGTTATCATTAGCAGTATTAGTGATAATATTATGTAGTCCAGATTTTCAAAAATTAAAAAAAATATCAAATCAATCTTAGCCTCAAATAAGTCCATCAAGAAAGATTTTGATATTGAAAACCTGATAACACTCATTTCTAAGTGGTTTTTTGATTGAAATAAGTCATATACACTTTTTAGTATTAATGAATGATACGTAGATAAACATTAATCCCTGTATAATACAGAGCGATCTTTCGAATCGAAAATAAAAAAAAATATATTCAAAAATACACATTCATTATGAAAAGTAACAAACTTTTTCATAAAATTGTAAAATGTAATCCCTGAAATCTTATTTACACAGTACTAAATATGTATCATAACCAACGTGAGATACAGGCCAGAGACATCGATTTGTGACGTCACCGCAATAGTCGGGCTTTTGTATTGTGCCATATGGTACTGCATATAGTTTTTGCATAAATAATAGTATTTATTGATAGTTTCGCCAGATATAAATATGAAAAATATTATACACAAAGGTATTAAAAAATAACATTAACTTTTTATCGCGTTAAAGTAATTGAATAGCATTAAAATTTAGATCTAAAACACGAATACTAATATACATATGTATATTTATCGAGGGCGCGATTTGAAATGCATTGTTGCCAACCATGAACGTCTATTATAAACGAAGGAAGCATTATATTATTGGAATAACATTACATTGATAAATGAGACAGTTATTCGTATTTCTTAAAGTAAATTTAATTTTTCTTTAAAAATAATTATTGATTCGTTCAATTTCACTATAAAATACAAAAATATAATAATATACTATAATAGATATAATTCTACATGAAAGTGAAATACTATTCCTCATTCTTATTTTTTTTTTGGAAGGTATAATATAATTAATGGCTGAGATAGTAGGCACATGCCACCAAAAAAAAAAATACAGGAATCAACTTGGCCATCGGTCACGCCTGTGGCCAATTTTTTTGCGCCAAAATGACTAATGACTCAATTCACGGGCAACCGTTTCTGCTTTTTTTGAAAAATTGCTTCTTCCCGTCACTTGTACAGGGGTGTTTCTTTTTTAATTAAAACAAATAAATCATTTTTTTCGGTTATTTTCTAGAGAAGAAGCAGATTTTCTTGTTTTTTTTACATAGAATTTTTTGTTTATCTAGCAATTTAGTTCTTTTTGTTTGAATTTTGTAAAAAAATAAAGTAATATATTTTAGTTTACTCTGTATCGAATACTTTAGATAAACTCACATTGTCTAATAATCTCTGTTTAAAGAAAATATCAAATTAATCAAACTGTCAGATTTTTTTAATCTCAGCTAGTGAGATAAGATAAACTAAACCTTACCAAAATTGTTTAGTGTTTTGCGGTAATTCACGACATAGTCACCATGACACAATTCCTAAAATTAGTTACGTTAGTTTACGCTTTAGTGTCACTTTTTTACGCGTGTGTCAACGGAAGTGAAACTTGTCCAGGGACACTAGTGTCAAATTTTCATCAAAAAAACTGTACAGATAGAGCTACGGGTACAGAAGCTTACTACCTGGACAGGACCGAGTGTATTCCTAAATGTAAAATATACCCAACCAGTGAGTAAAAAATTAGTGTTTTATTTTTCTGTTTTTTAACTCAAATTAGTGTTTTAGGTGTGGAGGAGGGCCAGTGTACTGATAACACTGACTGTATTTCTGGTTATTACTGTGAAAACCGGTGTGGACCAAAAAGTAAGTTTATTTTTTTTTATTATACCGGGGGCGTTTCAAAAGTGACTCACCTCTATAACTTTTTTATTTGTTCACATAAAAAAGCGAGATTTCGTGTATTAGTATATGACACAAATCAGAATTGATTGATGTATTCAATTAGTTTTGGTCACTTACTGTTTCACAAACATTTTTATACGAGTAATTTGTACTATTTTTTGAACTTTTACTTTTAAACTAAAGTGTCAAAATTTGAACATGATATGTCATTCTATTCAGAATGTTATTTTCTATCAAATAAATTAAATAATACCGTGAGTAGTACTATTTAAAATTGTAATAATTTAAAGTTGTAATAATTGTCAAAAAAAAATAAGGACTATACTCATATCATTACTATACTACATTCATATCATATCGATACTAGACTCATTTCATATTAAATCTCGTTTTTTATTTGAAAAAATAACAAAATCACACGCCAACATATACAGGACGTTTCACAAAATCACTCCGTTATTTTTCCTTCTTTATTTTATTACAGATAATCTTAGAGATTACACTTGTGAAACCGATTCTGATTGTCAAGCTTTACCCGAGGGAGGTAGATCCAAATGCCTGAAGTACTGCGTTTTGCCAAGTACCACCGGTGGAGGTAAGTACTAAATACCTTAAAAAGGTTGTATACAGACCGGACCACCGTAGTAGTAACATAGGCAGAACCGGACGAATTAGCGTATACCCGTCCGCCAGATAAAAAGCAGGCGAAAAAATGCGATAAAATAAAAATAGGTAGATATGTGATAAGAATGTTTCATAATTTGTATTTATTCGTGTTTTAATAGCCTAAACGAATACATATATTCTCGCGACAGTTCTCGTGTAAAATTTATTTTTTAAGTAAAATAATGGATGTTTACGAAGTTCGTGAGAAAATTCAAATTGTAAAATGGTATTTCCAAAATAGGTCTTATCGGAATATACAAACAATTTTTCCACAAACTTTTGTAAAAAGGCCAATTCCATCTTTACCTACTGTATCAAGAGTTATTAATAATTTTGAAACACATGAGTGCTTGTTCCCACAAAAACACAAAAAGCCTGATGTGTTGATTAATGAAGAACAGGAGTTAAAGCAAGTGTTCATTTGTGCTACCGCGGATCAAAATCCCACGTTTTCAAGTAATCAAATTGCTGAGGTGGTTGTCCTGCCCACAATGCCCGTATTGTTCAAGAATATTTGAACAATACTTTTCCCAACCGTTTAATTAGTGGATATGGAACAATTTTGTGGCCGGCTAGATCACCAGATCTTTCTCCCAATGACTTATTTTTGTGGGGTTATGTAAAATCCAAAGTGTATGGTCATAATAGGGCTAATAACCTGGATGAGCTTCAAGTTAAAATACAAGGGGCTTTCCAAACTATTAGCCCTATTATGTTATCCAATGTCAGACGAGGATTTTACGACCGCCTAGGCTTCTGTCTAGCACAAGGAGATGGTCTTTTTGAACACTTGTTATAACTTTTTCTTATTTAGAGTAATATTTCGTTTTTTTTTGGGTTTAGAGAATTTATTTATTTTTAGTTTTGGCTTGTAAACACACTCAAATAATAAATATTTAAGTATTTTCATTTTAAATGTTACCTTAAGTGAAGGTAAACACTTAGGCCCGGTTGTACCAACGAAGTTCACCGACAGATCAACTGTGAACGACGATCAAAGCAAAAAATGCGTTGTACCAAGCCTTTTTCGTTGTTTTGATTATCGTTTTGTTGTTGTTCTTAAGATTTTTCGTAATGGATCCTTTATTAGGTGAATTAACTGACGACGAAGACTTTTTAGAATTAGTGAGACAACATGAACGGCTAAGGAGACCACAAACAGTACGATTTCGACCAAACAATTTCGAAAAATGGAATGACGTGGATTTTAAAAAAAGATTTCGACTTGCTAAACCTATTGTGAATTATTTAATAGAGGAAATTTCCGGTTTAATTGCATCTAAAACAAACAAGTAAGTTTAATTATGTATATTTACTGTATCTTATTTAAGCTTTTATTTTTAGAAATCATGCTTTAACACCAGCTGACATGGTATTTATCACATTACGGTTCTTAGCAACAGGATGTTTTCTACAAAGTGTTGGTGATATCAGTGGTGTAGACAAGTCTACTACGAGCCGCGTGATTACAAAAGTAACTAGAGCTATAGCATCTTTAAGCAAGGACTTTATTAAAATGCCAATGGGAGTGGAAGATAGAAATTCAAAGGCACAAGGATTTTATAATATTTGTCGCTTTCCAAGATGCATAGGAGCAGTTGATTGTACGCATGTGAAGATACAATCTCCTGGAGGGGCAAATGCAGAGAATTACCGCAATAGGAAAGGATTTTTTTCATTTAATGTCCAAGCAATTTGTGACAGCGATTTGAAAATATCTAACATTGTGTGTAGATGGCCTGGTTCTACACATGATTCAATGATTTTTAGAAATTCTAGAGTAAAGGCTGAGTTTGAAAATGGAGTATATGGAAATAATTTATTACTAGGGGACAGTGGGTATGGAGTAAAACCATACCTAATAACCCCTTTGGCGAATCCAACAACGAGGGCTGAAAACTTATTTAACGAAGCTCAGATAAGAACAAGAAACCCAATAGAAAGGTGTTTTGGTGTACTAAAAAGAAGATTTCCTATATTAGCGACAGGAATCCGTTTAAATGTTGATAAAGTAGAAGCAATAGTGGTTTCCGCTACTGTTCTTCATAACATAGCGTGTCATTTTGCAGATCCAACACCATTAGTAACTGATGAAATTGACGGAAGTCAAAGCGGAAATAAACATTGGAAATAATATAAGAGAACATGTTCCAAATGACTTGGGTGATATAAATAATAGTTTTAGATATAGTTTAATTAATGAATATTTTGAATCACTGTAAATATGTTATTTTACGATATAGAATATATTGCTGAGTATTAATTATTTACATCTAGAACTAATTATTTACGTCTAGAAAATGTTTCAATATTATTTTACTAAAACATTCTTAAAATGTCTTAATGTTTTAAAGTCAAAATAACTTGTTAATTAATTAAATTGTGATTATAATTACCGTAAAATAAATTACCATTACATACTCTTGTATATATTTTGATTTATGTATATAATATTAATATTTTTTATTGTATGTATAGGATTATTTTTATATTTTTGATAATTCTGATTATAAGTAGATAATTAAATAACAATAATTAATAAATGATATTAAATTAATACAATTCAGTATACTTGTTTGTACTAGATATGTAATATGTAAAAGAAATAAAACGATATAATATGTATGCATATTTTCAAAATTCATATATATTGTGTGTTAAGTGTTTATATGATATTTTTTAATAATTATATATTTACAGAGTATTTATTGGTCAATTATTTTTTTTATTAGTTCCTTGCTAAATTTTAAAAATTGAATTCTCTCATCATGCTCCCTTTCTTGCTGCCTCATAAAGGCTTCTTGCTTTTCTTGCATTTGAGACATTTTTAAATTGTGCTGTTCTAGGAAACATTTCTTTTGAAGCTCAGCTAGTTCAATTTTTGAACTACTCCAATCTGTTAATTTTTTTGTTAAACCCCTTACATACCCTCTAAATATATATTTCACTTTATATAATAATATAATATAAAAAATAAGGTATGATGTACAGATGTATTAGCTAGAAAGTCTGGTCTAAAAAGTAAATGAACGAATCGGTCAGCCGCGAACAGGTATTAAAAAGTCGTATTTTATGGCAACAGAAAGGAAAAAAGGTACCATAATTTATATTTTAGGAGAACCCGCCAATCAATAAAACAAACTTTTAAAAGCATTTACGCCAACTTATATAAAAACTCCAAAAGTTACTGTGAAATTCAATACCAACATAAGAAACTAAATATTGATCGACGTTCTACTGAACGCGAGTTGGTGCAACGCAATCCAAGTTCAACTTTGACCAACAGATCAGTTGAACTCTCGTTCAGTTTATTTTGGTACAACCGGGCCTTAAAATGAAAATAATAAATACTCGGCACTCCTCGCGTCGTATTCCTAGTCTGTCACGACCGACCCGTCCAAGCACAACTGCAACTGCGTACTGCCTGACCAGCCGACTAGCCGGCAATCTCGAGTACGAACGCAAAACGGGTAAACGTAAATTCGTCCGGCAACTTGCTATGTTACTGGTAGCCTGGTCTTCTCTGTATATATTTCTTAATTGATCTCAAGTTGATTTGCAGTGACCTGTATGTCATACCACTCGAATTTGCCAGAATTTGTAAATAGTTACTGGACTGCGCTGATTTTTAAGCCAGTTTGCAACGATGACGGGGATTGGGAAGCCAAACAGTGCAAAGGAGGTGTTCACGGAAAGTTAGTATTGCATACGATATATTATGATAAAAGTTAGTCAATAATTCACTTCCCAGGGTAGTAAAATCAAAAATAACTAAACTATCCAAGTGTTTCACTTTTTTTTCTCGCTATTAAGGGGATGTAAGGGAACGTTAGAACATTCTGGAAATTAAAAGACATGGTTTTCTACAATCGTGATTTGAGCACAAAAACGAAACTTGCAGTTTGCAGTGTACCGAGCAATAATAATCCTCACCATGTTATATAGAAGCAAAACCAGGGTGCCGTACCGCCGACACATGAACGCATTAAAAAGGAGAAAAATCGAAAACATCGTCGCTGGTGGCAAACCCAAATTTTTAAAAATCGATATAATTTGATATGGGCTATGATCAGTTCAAAAACTTTACAAGAATGACCAGACCCGACTTTGAATATTTACAAAATTTAATAACACCAAAATTTACGAACAAAAGATACAAATTTTAGAATAGCAATTTCATTAATATCGACATATTCAATATTAATTTTATTTACAAGATCTTGCCATGCGTTTTTTTTATTTTTTAATAATTCAAAGAATGTTTAACATTCCATAATATAGGCAACTTTTCATATTCTTCAATTAATAATAACGAAGATTTCTTAGAATTTTTTTTAGAATTTAGAATGAGTGGGAGGGGGGTTAATCACTTCGACCTTACAGATCCATTGTGTCCCCCTTTCTTGAATCATAACTCATCATACAGTCCCAGGGCTTTGACAAAAGCCAGTATCTGGGACGGCTTTATAGAGGGTAGTTCTCCATCTCCAATATCAGTCGTACCAAAATTCATGGCACGAATGGTTGTCGTCTCGGCGCACTCAGTGATGAGGTGTACTGGTGTTTCACCATCTTCCCCACAGAATCTGCATTCGCCGTTTCTTCTTAGTTTCAATCTACTGAGGTGTTCATTGATGAGACAGTGTCCTGTTAAAAACCCCGTGACAATCCGAAGATTGTTCTTAGTCAGACCCAGGAAGATCTGTGATTTTTCTTGATCATAAGCCCTCAGAAACTTCTTCGAGTGTCTTAGACCATTGCAAGATTTCCATTCCAGGTTGCGGATGGAATCTTCCAAGTTCTTGAGTTCCGCCTTGAGTTGGTTACCACTTGGAAAGCAGAACGGTTCTGGTCCAGTTAGTGGAGTGTTCGCTCCTTTCCTAGCTGGATTATTTGCTTTTTCATTGCCTTCTATCCCTTGGTGAGCAGGCACCCAGTGTAGGAGGACTTTGTTTTCTTTGCCTAATTTATTCAGCTTCTCTATGCATTCTTTGACCAATTTCGAATTGATTGATACTGAGTTGATCGCCTTTAACGCTGCTTGACTATCAGATAAGAAGATTTCTTGATCCACTCCATAATTTTAATAAAGAAAACGAAAAAAAAAATCACACACGCACGCACGAACGCAGACAAAACAAATTGCTGGTGCAAACTGAGCGTTAGCGCACACATAAAATCCCTTTGAGCACGGACCAAAAACCGACACCAGACGGCTCACGTTTGCGGCTGCTCGCGCACAGGCAGATTCAGAGTGAGAGTGCGCGCACAGCCGTTTACACTTGAGCATTCGCGGAGGATCAGTGCGTGCGTGCTCAAGTCTAAACGCACCATTAGACTTTCCCTAAAAACTCTAGCTCCTGTTCCATTAAACAAATTCCAATTACAAAAACATGTTATTTTTTTATGAAATATGCAATGCTCTTTTGCTAACTTGGTCTCTCTAGTCCAACTTGTAAGTTTTGACTAATCTTCTTAATATTTTTTAGGTGTATTTGTTACAGTTCCACAGGTGTTCGGTTGTTTGGTGAAGCTTTGTACCAAAAAGCAGATAATATGACTTGTGGTAAGTATAATTCGAATTGAACCCATAGATGAATTATATTACTAATGAATTAACACTAGCTTGCAGTAGAAAGAAAAATGACATGGAATCCAATGGTAGAACAATGGTAACGTTACATTGCGACAGTATGGGTAACTATGAAAGTTTACAGTGTGACATGGAGAAAGAAATATGTTGGTGTGCTGAATCTAAGACAGGTGAACCAACAGCACCATTTGTTCCAGAAAAAGCCAAGGAGAAACTACCATGTTGTAAGTAAAGTATATCCAAAAATTTACATAGGTATTATTTTTATTTTGTTATAAAATTTATTTGTTATTATCTTTTTTCTCTACTTAGATATATCGACAACAGTTGGTTCACAATACTTGAGACAATGTGAGAGTAAAAAGTATGCTCAGTCGATGATCACAGCTAAATTGAAGGCCCATGGTGCCAAATATGTTCAAACTGATACATTATTGTGTAATGCTGATGGAAGTTACGGAGCATATTCTGTTTCATCCGGAATGTAGGTTAAATCTTCTTATTTTACTCTATCGGTGATTTCCTCAAAAATAATATACAGGGTTGTTCACCAAATACGACACGGAGTATTGTTGTAGCTAAACGATTAGATATTTAGAAATTGTAAGTTTTAGGTTCGTTGAAGGACTATTAGGGCTACAATTTAAAAATATTTTTACAAGATACAGAGTGTCCCAAATAAATAAAAAATACCAAAGTTGTATTTTTTTAAATGTAACGCCCTGTATATTATTACATTTTTAGTTTCTACGATTAAAATAAAGGTAAATTTGATTAAGGTTTATTACATTTAAACCTTACCGTTTTTGAAATATGTTCAATTTTGTGAAATTGCAGTGAAAATTTTAAGGCTTCATTTCTCCAAGGGTATCAAAGTTTTTAATACTAAATATTTACTGAAGTTTATTTATTGATCAGTTATTGTGTTACAATGATAAAAATTATACTACCTTATACAGAGTGTCTACAAATTTATTTTAAATAATTACTAGCTTTAAACGGCAATAACTTGTTTAATTTAAATGGAACCCACTGTATATTTTATGAGAAGCAGATGCACAATTTAATTGTCTATGAAATTGTATCATACCATTTTTTACCGATCTCTTCAAGTTTCCGTGGAAAATGCATTTTCTTGTAATTTAGAACTCATTTCTCAATATACCCATGGAATACTGACATTTTAGATTATTTTTAAAGGCGTTCTAAATTTTTAAAGAGTACAGATATAGTTCGTTTATTTCATTAAAAAGTAAAAAAAAACTGTTTAAATATTTGTTAAAGAGGACCAATTAATATGATTTCAGTATTCAAACTACATTAATTGACTGTTTGCGTTGATTAATAATAATTAATAAATATATTTTTAAATTGTAGCTCTAATAGTCCTTCAACGAACCCAAAACTTACAATTTGTAAAAATCTAATCGTTTAATCGTGGTGAGCAACCCTGTATAGATTCAATTAGATTGTGACATTATTTTTTGATACATTGGCAAAATTCCAAAAATTCCAAATAGTTTAAAAAAATTGTCGATAAAAATATGACTTTGAAATAAGATAATACAGTACGTTTCATAATTTCTCTTTTACAGAGCTTATTGTACTTGGAGGGATAACAGTAAAATAGGAACATGGCAGTCTAACATAGCTTCAAACACAGCAAATTTGAATTGCAGTAAGTATATTTTTATTATTAATTCATTTTTTTTTCTTCTTTGACAGTACTTTATTAACTCGTTTTTCTCGTTATGATAGATTGTGCCAGGGATTTTAAACAGTACAGCCACTCCATGGACTGTGAAGGTAATGGGAACTACGTAATAGTACAACATTACCAGGATGACACAAATACATTGAAGTACTATTGCGTTGATGATGATGGGTTTGCTAAAACTGGTTTGCTTGATGATAAAAACGTTAACTGTTCTCTTTATTATTAAATAGTATTAATATTAATTATTGTATGTAATAAGAAATATATTTTTATTAAATCAACTTTTTTTAATCACGTGGTAAAGCAATTAGGTCGGTTTTTGCAAACAACTGTTGTAACAAATTGCCACTTCGGTCTGGACAGCAAGTTAATAAGCATTTACAAGCATTTTCCAGGCCATGTAGAATATAGAATGAGTAAGAGGGGGGTTAATCACTGCGACCTTGAAGATCTATTGTGCCCCCCTTCCTTGAGTCATCACACAGACTATAACTCATCATACCCCTGTTGTAGAGGGGAGTATTTCCCATCTTCCTCTGACAACAGTTCTTCCTCCGAGGGTACACACCCTTTCACAGTTGGAGTTTGGCCCTCCGTGCCCTTCACAGTCGAGGAGCTTGCCTCCGGCTGAGGAACCCGTGAGGTGGAGGCTCTCACCATTTTCTCCACCTCTTTATCTTGGTCTCTCATTAGACCTGATACCGGTGTTGTTCTGTAATAGAGGTATCTGTAATAGAGGATATGTCCCTCTTTCTCTATCGCCTCCTTGGATTTGAGGTCAATTCCTATTGTGAGGACCTGACCTGTGTCTTTCCCCTTGCTCCTCGGCAGACAGACCATGATGGCTGCCTCTTTAGGGATATTTTCTCCCTTCACTGCAACCAGTTTCGGCCCTTGCCAATTTTTAAGCTTATATGCGATTTCCACCAACCAATTCGCCGATTCTTGAGATACACAATCTATGAGGATCATGCCCACCCCAAAGGGTATCCCAGCAAAACGCAGCTGACCCACATTTATGTAGATCGTTGTGTTGCGATCCGATAACCACTACTTCGTCCAGTATAGCCTCTTCTAGAGACGTTTGCTGGTCGGTGGTCAGAGGACCTCTGGGAAATCCTTTGGCAGCACCGCCATTTTCACTTATCCAGCAATAGCAGCAAAGCTGGTGATACGTCCCTGCTTGCCTCCCGGTGTTGGACGGCTTTCCATCCTGACTTTTTTCTCTCCCTGCCGGAGAAAAGGTGAGATATTCTCTCTCCCTCTCTTGCTCTTTGATGGAGATGAGTCAGGTTGTTTCTTGGTTTCTTTACTCTCCCCTTTTTGGAGGAGTGTTTTCGCTTTTACTTCCTCTGGAGCAAGTCCTTCGTGGACCAGTCTAACCTACAGCGGTCCTACTCTCAGAGGATCGTCTAGCCCGCCTGGTTGACCCAGGCCGGGTAGACGAAACAGTAGCTTATGTCGCTTATTGGGTAGGCTCCCGACCCTTGCTGGAGAAGGTGGTAGCTTGTGTGCCACTTGTTGAGGATGATCCCAAGCAAGTGTCAGCCGCCCCTCTTGTAGTTTCCTTTGGATTTGGTCCCTTGGAACTTTCATTTGTAATGTTCCCAGTGTCGCTAGGGGGCTTCCCCACAACTTCACCGTTAGTGTTTTTAATGCTAGATCTCATAGTGTTCCCACGAGTCGCTAGGGATAGTCAGCCAACTTCTACAGAGCCCCGCATGTAGAAGTAAGGGGTAAATACAATGGGGTGCCCCCTGATGCCCCAACGTTGAGGCCAGTAATGGCTAGTCCTCTATCTAGCCACGCACCCCTTTGACCTGGTCCCGCCATCATAGGATTTAGGTTTTTGCCGAGATTGTCTCCTTTTGGTCCAGGCGGTTAAGCCAAGACCCCCCCCCCACACCCTCTACCCGCGAGACCATACAATCATCTTATCATATACTTTCCAGGCCAAACAATCATCTGGAATATTGTTTTTCAGTATTTCTTTGATGTATACGCACCTTAACATATGATATGGTTGTAACTAAAATAATAAAACCATCAAAAATGTAATTTTGTAGTAGGAATTCGATGCCAATTTAGACCAGACAACCACAAAAGGGTCCGCAATCCCTTTTTTCATCCCTACAAAGCCGAATATAAATAATGAAAGTGATCGCATCGGCCACCAGAGGGCGTGTCGCCGCTGGATTGGTCGCTGACCGGATATCCGCCGGATCGATAGCTGGAAAAGCCCCGGAGTTTTCCGGACTTGCCATTCATCGGGCTCCTTTTGCTTTGTAACGATCGCGCGGCCACGAGTACAGCGCTGTGAGGAGGTATAAAGCTCAAAAAAATGTTTTTTTTTTCGAAAACCAAGAAAAATAAATGAGAAATTTATTATGAACCGCTGACTTATAAATATACTTGTGCTATACAGGGTGGTCCGAACTGTATTCCGGAAACTTCGGCAGCATATTCTGCATATGAAAATAAGTAAAAAAGTTCGTGTAAATGTGTGTTCTAAAATGCTTAGTTTCGGAGATACAGGGTGTAGAAGTTTCATTTTTATTTCGATTTTTTCTAAATAATTTATGAAGTAACGTCAATATTTGGATGAAAATTGGTGTCTGGAAGTTTTTTGACATGTGAAATTTGATTTTGATGTCAATATGACTCCTGTTAGAAGAGGGCGCCACCTACATGTTTTTTAACTGGTTTGAAGAGAAATAACTTTTCGTCCATACCTGTATAAAACTACTGAGTAAAAAAATATACATTTACGACGTTTTTTGAGTAAAAAAGGTCTCTTGGTAAAAATCGCTACCAGTAATGGTTCTTGAAATATTTTTATAATCGAAATTATCAGTACCTGTCATCATTGACATAAATTAAACATGTTGACTAAATAGTTATTAGACTGAAATCATAAATTTGAAATGTTTTTTTGCCAAAGGTTCGACAAAAACTGTTTTATCGTATATTTTTCGCAGAAAAGTTTGACTATAATTAAAAAAAATTCGCAAATTTGTTATATTTCAGTCAATTTTTTTTTGTCAATTCCATTCCAATTTCCATTCTAAATATCTTGAGAACGGTTGCGCGTAACGATTTTTACCAAGATACATTTTTTACGTAAAAAATGAAGGAAATGTATATTTTTTTACTTAGTAATTTTATACAGGTACCGACGAAAAGTTATTACTCTTCAAAACAGTTAAAACACATGTAGGTGGCGCCCCCGACAAATAGGAGTCATATTGACATCAAAATCAAATTTCCCATGTCAAAAAACTCCCAGACACCAATTTTGATCCAAATATTGACGTTACTTCAGAAATTATTTGGAAAAAATCCAAATAAAAATGAAACTTCTACACCCTGTATCACCGAAACGAAGCATTTTAGGACATACATTTATACGAACTTTTTTACTTATTTTTATCTGCAGAATATGCTGCCGAAGTTTCCGGAATACAGTTCGGACCACCCTGTATATAGAAAAAAAATCCCACATCAGTAACACATCAAAACTCACTTTTAAAGTAAAGTATTTTGGTGTATTGTGGTGTATTAGTGTCCTGTTTTGCTTTTATTAATATATTTAAAAAGTTAAAAAAAATAATTATTTACAAGGATTACAGACAAGTCTATAAGCAGTGTTTTTCCACTTTTTCTATGTTGCAATTTATAACATAATATTAATAAAAACAAACTAATTAACTATCCTTAATTACAGCTTAATCTAAGTGATATTTCATCAGTTTCAATGTTAGGTAATGTCATCAATTAGGTGTCGACTTGACACTTCTAGCTACTGATTTAATTGATTAAGAGCCAACAACCAATCAGATGTGTTTCACATTATACACATCGGGACAGGTCAACTCTGTGTATAGGATTTTAACGTGTAAGACAGTGATGTAGGCAGCTTAATGGCAAATCAAATGTATTAAAAAGAGAAAAAAGTTGGGTGGGTATGGGTGGGAACATTTCTTCTGACCGGTATTGCCAGATTTTGCATCAAAATTTCAAACCGCATAAGTAGACGTTTCAAAAAAATGTGGCATCTAGGGTTGGATCTGGATTTTCAACAATTAGTTACTCATTTTACTACAACTGTAATAGATTACATTTAGCTTAAATATATTATCTTCATTTCAGTAGTATACATGAACATTTTTAACATAGTTTATTTTATTCTAATTTCTTTGATATCTCAAAATTATTCTCTTATACTAACCTGTACTAATCTCTATGATTTTACCAATGCTTATTCACGATCATGTTTTGGTCAATTTTACCCATGTTTTTGTTTCTATCTCAAAAACTATTATAGATAAGTATTCTTCTTCTTCTTAAAGTGCCAAGCAGATTCCTGCGTAGGCGACCGTCCATTTGCATCCTGTCAGATTTCTCTATTTAAAGCAGCATTTTGGAGAGACATAAAGTCATGTATTCCCGTCCATTGTCGAATGTTCCTGAGCCATGAAAGTTTTTTTCTTCCTATTCCCCTTTTTCCTTCGATTTTTCCTTGTAGGATAAGACGTTGGAATTCATAACGAGGACCACGCAGGATGTGTCCCAAATAAGACGTCTTTCTTTTCTTAATGGCGTCGAATAGTTCACGGCTAGTCAGACCGGCTTTTCCAAGGACTTCTTCATTTCTTACCAGGTCTGTCCAAGGGATTCTAAACATTCTTCTAAGAGTCCACATTTCAAATGCCTCCAGTCTGTTTATCGAGGTTACTTTAAGAGTCCAGGCTTCGACACCATACAACAAGACGGACCAGACATAACATTTAACCATTCTATATCTGAGTTGAAAGCTGAGATCATTATTCGTTAGGAATTTTTTAAGTTTAAGAAAAGTTGATCGAGCTTGTTCAATTCTGCTTCTGATCTCGACTTCTGGATCCCATCTGTTTGTAACGAGGCAGCCTAGGTATTTAAATTTAGTGACTTCCTCTATTAGAATGCCGTTTAGATATAAAGGGGTGGCAGGGATGTTATTTTTGCTAACCACCATAAACTTGGTCTTCTTTGAGTTAATTTTTAGGCCCAGGTGCTCACTTTTCTCCTGAACCATATGCAGAAGTGCTTGAAGGTCGTCAGCGTTGTCTGCCAAGATTACTGTGTCATCGGCATATCTAATATTATTGATTGGGATGCCATTTACTCTTATACCAATTGTACACATTGACATTACCTCGGCAAACGCTCTTTCTACATACAGGTTAAATAGCATAGGTGAGAGAATACAGCCCTGCCTTACCCCTTTCTTTATTTCAATGTCTTCGGTGGTTTTAAAATTTTGAAGCCTTACTTCGGCAGTTTGGTTCCAGTACAGGTTAGCTATTATTCTGATATCTTTATTGTCTAGTCCTAGGTCTTGCATGTATCTTATCAACAGGTCATGTTTCACATTGTCGAACGCTTTTTCGTAGTCAATGAACACCATGAATACATCCCTTCCCCGGTCGAGGCAGTTCTGGACCAGTGTTTGTAGACTAAATATAGCTTCTCTCGTGCCAAACCCATTTTTAAATCCAAACTGACTGTACCCACTGGCTGCTTCACATTTTTTGTATAGCCTAGTATGTAGGATGCGTAAAAAGAGTTTTAAAAAATGGCTCATGAGGCTTATCAGTCGGTAATCCCTACATAATTTTGCATTGGCCGTCTTTGGAAGAGTGATGAACGTGGATCTCAGCCAGTCTTTAGGGAGTTGTCCGGTGTCATATATGATGTTGAAAAGCTTGACTAATTTTTTCATGTTATTTTCGTTTAGCATGTGTATAGTCTCTGCATACATATCATCTGGCCCGGGAGCTTTGTTGTTCTTCATTAGTTTCATGGCATATCTTACTTCACTCTCCAATATGCTCGGTCCCTCCGGTATATTGTTAATAACTTCGGGCGTACTCTGCGTTCTGTCGTCACTGAAAAGGCTGGACACGTATGATTTCCAGGTTTCCTGTAACTCGTCTGGGTCTATGATCGGTTCGTTTTGATCATTTCTAAGAGTGGTTGTAGGTCTTTTGTTGTAGATACCAGCAATTTCTTTTACTTTTTTGTGTAGATGAAAACTGTCCCCCAGACGAACAAAGTTTTCAGCCTCCTCGCAACGCTCCGTTAGCCATTTCTCTTTTGCCAATCTTATCTCGTTTCGAACTCCTCTTTGATAAGAAGTATAGCCATCACGGTCTCCACTGACTTTGCATTTCCTGCGATTCTCCATTAGTTGTAAGATATTCTCTGTCATCCATTCATTCTTTGCTGTGACTCTTGGTTGCAGAAGAAATGCATTATTAATGCGATAGATAAGTATAGGTTAGTATAATAGAAAAATTATGAGATAGATACGAAAGTAGTTTCAAAAAATGTAATAATATACTGGGTGTTCCATTTAAAATAAGAAAGATGCTATCACTTTTCGAATGATGCGGTAACACTGTAACGCTAAAAATATTTTAGAAAGATTTTTAGGTAAAAATCCAAATATTCAAAAAAAATCTATCCGCAGTTCTCCATAAACGTCTAAAGTGCTATCGCCGTGAATCACCCTATACAGGGTGTCCCAGAAATAAGTGCAAGTATTTTAACTGGTAATATAGTTCAACCCCAGAAACACGCCTATGAGGTTCTTTTCGCGAAAAAAAAATTGAAAATTCGATTTTTTTTTAGTTTTTAGTTAAAAATTATAATTTCTTGATAATAAACATAGGTATGAAATTAAATTTACAAGAAAAAAAATCCAGAAAAGATCCAGTGGTTCTCAAAATTTTAGCAAAAAATATTTTTTTTGAAAATTTTCAACGATAAAGGGAAAATATGTTTCTTTTATCGAAATCTACCATCACCCCTTAAAATACCAGCACTTATTTCTGGGACACCCTGTATAATCTATACGAAACACGTACCTAACTCGTTTTTCCTTCTCAGAACAGAGTAAAAATACACAGAAAAAGACGAGAAAAATATAAAAAGAAATCAGACAAATCTAATACAGATACCCCGAGCCAAATCCACCCCCACTTCGCAAAAGAACTTCCCCGAAAAGAAAACGTGTCAAAGTAACACACACAGCTTTTTCTTTTCTCCACGCGATTTCGTCTCCCCGCTCTATAAAGCTCCCCATTCTCCCCACTGCCAGCGCGAAATGTAAAAGGGGGTCGTGGGGAATCCGAGGGGGATGTAAAGCGCCGGTTCGGGGGGACGTAGTAGCGATGCCCTGCTGATCTGCCGCAAATCTCTTTGTGAAAAATCGTCGGCGCGATTGGAGTGATGATGAGGACGGGAGCGCTTCCAAAATCGATACGTCGGATGTTTGGAAGCCCGCTCAGGGGCGTACTCGATAGATTTTAAGGTTTTTTTTTTCATTTTTTTAATAATTTATTAACTAAATTTTACAGGGTTGTTCACCACATTCGACACGGAGTATTGTAGCTAAACGATTAGATTTTTACAAATTGTGAGTGATGGGATCGCGTTGGAAGACTACAAAAGGCTACAATTTAAAATTATTTTAAAAGGTACAGAGTGTCCCAAATAAATAAAAAATATCAAAGTTGTATTTTTTAAATGGAACACGCTGTATATCATTACAATTTTAGTTTCTACAATTAAAATAAATGTAAATTTGATTATGATTTACCGCATTTTAATTACTGTTTCCGAAATATTTAGATCTTTGTCAAAATACAGTAATAATGTTAAGGCTTCACTTCTCTAGGCGTATTTAAGTTTTAAAAACCAAATATTGTACTGAAGTATTTCTATTTACTAAATTTTGTATTGAAGTAACAAAAATTATACTACCTTATGCAGTCTAAAACTTGATTTAAGTAATTACTAGCTTTAAACGGCAATAAGTTGTTTAATTTAAATGGAACACCCTGTAAATTTTATGAGAATCAGATGCACAATTTAATTGTCTATCAAATTGTATTATGCCATTTTTTACCTATCTCTTCAAGTTTTCGTAGAAAATGCATTTTGTTATAATTTAGACCTCATTTATCAATATACCCATGGAATATTGACATATTAGATTATTTCTAAAGTTGTAAGAGCTTTTTAAAGAGTACAGATATTAATATAGTCGATATAGTTCGTTTATTTCATTAAAAAATTAAAAAAACTGTTTAAATATTTGTTAAAAAGGACCAGTTAATATGATTCCAGTATTCAAACTACATTAATTAAGTTTTTGCGTTGATTAATAATAAATGCTCCAAATACTAAAAAACTGAAACACAAATGACATTGATTGACAAACAAAACCAGAAAAACCAGCCTTCTCGCGCTGGTTAGTTTGGTGACAGTTATAACCGAATTTTTCAGGAACCATATTCCGTAATAAGAAAACTTTCAGGAAACCGATAGAAACGGAACATAAAACCATAACCAAGGTAAGCAACGGAATACACACTTTGTTAACGAAATTTTTTTTTAATAGTGCACCTCGATGCGATCATTTTTGCCGAGTTGTGTTTATAAACACGCAACAAAATTAAACGCTGTACTACCTCTCGTAGTTTCCTCCCTCTTTTCCTCGTACTCCTCCTCACTTCCTCCACTCCGTCCCGACGTTTCTTCGTCCGAAACGGCCCCGTCATCATCCTCGACCAGCGGCGGCGGCGTCCGACGTGAAATTGATTGCGCGCTGCCCGATTACGATCTAGAACAAATACGAGGCCGCTCGAGACATCTCAATTTAAATGGGAAAATTCGGCGTGTAATGTAGGGCTGCGTCCCGCTACGGGGCGCCACCAGACAGAGATACGGCGCCCCGAGAACACGATGAGAAGTCAGTTTTTTTTTTCGGGTTTGTCCTGTGTATGTGAAAAGGTATTTAATAATAGAACTAAGGTTCTTAGTGATTTTCTTACTGAATTAATATAAGCTTGTATCGTCTTGTGGTTGCGCTAACCATAAATAAAGTCATAACTCGTATTATTACATTCTCCAAAAAAATATTGACTCAAAACTGACAACTAAAGAGACAACTTTATTTATTTGTCAAATAACCCAGCACAATATTTTTTCCATTCGTAATAAATTCCTTGAAATAATAATTTCTGAATATTTTTTATATCGTAACTCGCTATGGAAAAAAAATATTGTTTTCTACACGACGATAAAATTGCATTATCATCTCCCGAAATTAATTCACTCGCGATTTCATCGCTCATGAATGGTTGCCTAAACTGAAACTCGAAAGTAGAAGAAATCGAAAATCGACAAGATACTACATTTCAAGTGAAGGCTATAAAAACATTCATAAGACCTTTTTCTTTACACCCTGTATATTTGACATAACTGTGTTTACTGGGTATAGAGTCGTATGTCTCTGATTGACTATTCTGTGCGCACACCACAGCTTGGCGAGATAAGGCCGATTATTACGGGCTATTTTTGTCACTTTAGCCGGATTATCCCGGCATTAGGTAAACAGGAATTGTACGGGCTCGACGGACCAAACTAATACCCTTCTCACCTTGGTACCTACCGCCCCTGTACAATGAGAGCCGGAAGAAGCCAGTACTTTCATTCTTTCTTTCTGGGAAGTGCTGTATATTTGGTTCGCTTGGTTGATTTTTTTTCGGAAGACCTATAGGTTTTAGTATGTGTTACTTTTGATTTTTTTCTCAATTTTTTTTCTGTTCAAAAATGAGTTATTTTTTATATATATATATTAATCGGTTTAAAACGTTCTACGTCTTCCGATGCCATCTCTCCATGCCTGTCTGTCTCTCCATGCACCGTCTCCGAGAGATCTTTCCTCCATAAACGTGTCAGTCCCTTCCTGCCAACTTCTTCTCGATCTACCCGGTTTTCTTCTTCCTGCAGGTTTCCAGTTTATAATTTGCTTTGGGATTCTTAGTTCTGCCATTCTTTGGACATGCCCGTACCATATGAGTTGACTGTTTATGTCGTCCACTATCGTATGTTTAACTTCCATAATCTCTCTTATGCGTTCATTAGTTATTCGCTCGAGTCTTGATTTGCCTGCTGATCTTCTCCAAAAATCCATCTCTGTAGCTGCCAGCATTCGTTTTGTTGTTTCCTTAATTGGCCAGACTTCACAGCTGTACGTGGTTATACTCTTTATGATGGTATTGTATATTAGTTTTGTTCTTGTTGTTTATGCTTCTGTCCCACAGTATCCCATTCAATACCGTGATAGCATTCCTTCCAAGTTGGTTTCGTTCTTTAATTGCTGTATCCAACAGTTCATCATTTGTGATTTACATACCCAAATATTTGTATTTTGTGCAGCACTTAATTTTCTTCCCTTCTTCTAGTATTAGATCTTGTTGTTCTCCTCCGATACACATATATTCTATTTTGTTAGTATTGATCTCGAGTCACCATTTCTGATATTCTTCTATAAGCTTACGTGTCATATAATTTATGTCATCGTAATCTTGTGCTATGATCACCTGATCGTCCGCGAAGCAAAGTGTGTAGAGCATGTTATCCCCTATGGGTACTCCCATATTTCTACATTTTTGCTTCCAACCTTTGAGAACTTGTGTTCGAGATATATCTTGAACAGTGTTGGTGAAATACAGCACCCTCGTTTCAGATCTTTGGTTCCATTAAATCCTGTTGTTAACTTTTTGCCGACTTTTATTCTAGTTTTTGTTTGTTTATATAATGATTTCACTGCTTTTATTAGCTCTACGTTTATATTGGATTTTTCCATAGCTTTCCATAGATATAAGGCAATTTTAACAGTTGCTATGGAAAAAATACTATTTTTGTTGATATAGTGTCCTTGTTATTTAAAATATTTAAACCCAAGCAGTGTCAATTAACCTCTATATTATAACACAAAACTAGCCAAAATATGAAACTAAAATTCTAAGCAGTATTTTAGTTATTGCACTTTAAAGTTGTCCTAAAGAAACCTCTTCTGTCAGGGTAACTTTGGGACAGATAAATTTTAGAAGTAAATATAGCGGTAAAGAAGCATTTTGTACCAAAAAAGGACACACAGCTATACAGGGTGAATTTCCTACGACGTTCTCTATGGGTATCTCGGAAACTACTGGAGATAGAGAGTCGGTTAAATGGGGAAAGAATTACAGTTTTGTGGGGTTATAAATACGCGCCTTTCAGATTTTTGAAAAAATTCATGACTTACGAGATATTTCGAAAAAAAAACAAGTTTTGGCTATTTTAAAAATTCTCCCTAATTCCATTATAATCTATTTTAGACAAATAGTTTTCAGATAAAAGTTGTAGATAATCACATTCCTAAT
Organism: Sitophilus oryzae; assembly: GCF_002938485.1. Classification (NCBI taxonomy): domain Eukaryota; kingdom Metazoa; phylum Arthropoda; class Insecta; order Coleoptera; family Curculionidae; genus Sitophilus; species Sitophilus oryzae. The sequence goes on along the minus strand of NW_022145624.1, from coordinate 664,297 downwards.
GAGTTTGTGTTCTCCGATTTTTTCTAAAGCCTTTTATTTTCGACATATGACACAAACATATGTTTCTCTCTACAATTTCCTGTCTCACAATGTACCGTTTGTGTCCGGGAAGGGTTCATAGTTTCATAGTTGTTGATTTTCGAAAGAAATCAGTACATGTATATTATTTCGTATATTTTTCATTTTATTCATTTTATGGAAAGCACTGTTCATTAAAATGTTCTATCCTATGTTATAGGGCTTGCTTCTCTCTACAATTTCCTGTCTCACAATGTGCCGTTTGTGTCCGAGAAGGGTTTATAGCTTCATAATTGTCGATTTTCGAAAGAAATCAGTACATGTATATTATTTCGTATATTTTTCATTTTATTCATTTTATGGAAAGCACTGTTCATTAAAATGTTCTATCCTATGTTATAGGGCTTGTTTCTCTCTACAATTTCCTGTCTCACAATGTACCGTTTGTGTCCGGGAAGGGTTCATAGTTTCATAGTTGTCGATTTTCGAAAGAAATCAGTACATGTATATTATTTTGTATATTTTTCATTTTATTCATTTTATGGAAAGCACTGTTCATTAAAATGTTCTATCCTATGTTATAGGGCTTGTTTCTCTCTACAATTTCCTGTCTTACAATGTACCGTTTGTGTCGGGGAAGGAATCATAGTTTCATAGTTGTCGATTTTCGAAAGAAATCAGTACATGTATATTATTTTGTATATTTTTCATTTTATTCATTTTATGGAAAGCACTGTTCATTAAAATGTTGTATCCTATATTATAGGGCTTGTTTCTCTCTACAATTTCCTGTCTCACTATGTTTCGTTTGTGTCGGGGAAGGGATTATAATTACATAGTTGTCGATTTTCGAAAGAAATCAAAAAGTGCCATTTTTAAGCTTTTCAGCATTTCGATATAGGCTATATGTTTTTTTTTTCACAAAATTATTAAAAAAAAACAAACAAAAATACCCAACTTTACGGTATATGAGTTTTGAAGACTGATGACACAGTTTATCCCAATCAGATGTCCGTTAACTTTTTTTTGAAAATAAGAGGTGGTAAACAACAGAAAGCACGTACCACAAGGTCGTTAGATTGTCTCTCTTCATCAGAGTTTCTACCTCGTCACTTCTCGCACTTTGGGGATTAGTTACCTCCGCCGGATTAAATCTGTGGTGGTTTTAAGCCCTCACCAGTCTAAAAGGGGCCCCTTTTTACAAAGTTTTGACAGCAATCGCAGTGGCATTCCGAAATACTTGTATTTTAATGGATTCGGACTAAAATGTTTTTCGAAAAAGTTCGAATAAGCTTATTGTTTTTGATCGTGAGGATATAGATAAAATAAATAGGTTTTACATTGGAGAAATGTGTTAGGTTTTTTTTAAATTTTAGTTTGTCTGTGTTAGTGACTTATTAGTAAGCCTAGGAAGATGTCAATGTTCAGTAGGGAAACGATGGAAACCCTATTTTCACTTATTTTCGAAATAATAGGTGTATTGTTTTATTAGGAGTAAAAATGATACTCTTTGTGCCTGGCCTGTATGTCAAATGTACAGCTCGGCACAAAAAGTGTCATTTTCACTTCTAATAAAACCATATACAATTTCAAACATTGCAAGTAATATAAATAGATTTAAAAGTAATACCTTGTAAGGAATTTTATATGTATAAAACCATAGTCCTTAAACATTTATCCGTCCATTTTTAACCAATCCGCCATCAGCATTTACAAAGTACGCGATATAGAACAACGTATCACCATAGAAATCTTCATCATAATCATCATTAGTAGTGGGAACTATCGAATGAATACTATCGAAACATTCGATAGTTGCAATTCATTCGAATAATTCGATAGCTAGTAAAAAAACATTCGTTGAAAACTATTCGAATAAAAATTATCGAATAGATGCGTCATCTGCCTAGAAATATTGTATTCTAGTAATTCGGCAGCAAAAACCATTCATTTATAAAATTCATTCATTTATGAAATTCATTTATTCGTCAGGATCGATTATAATAAAATATTAACTGGATTTTAGTTGTCGCCCGGCGATGTAGGTTTTTTTCCGAGAAACCCGACAGCGGTCGGTGGCAATGCTATGAAAGAAGCCGGCATCTTTGATTTTTTGCGGAGTCATATAAAGATAAGGACACATTATTTTTTTTATTGAGGTGCTAGTATTTATGGTGGGTTCATACAGCCAAATAAAATAAAATAAGAATAAAATAAAATAAGAAATAAGGAATTCTTATTTGTGTGCGTTCATACAGTCAAATAAAATAAAATAAGAAATATATATTTGCTCATGCGCAGTACGATGAGGCTGGATAAAAGTTAACTTTACGATTGTTTATAGTAATTTTACTATTTATAGTATATTTATTTATTCGTTGCCTACTATATTATACATTTTACTTATGTGAAATTATAAAATAAATTAAATCCAAACTGAAAATATTTGTAGGTTAGAATTAAGCGTGCGCAAAGCCGTTTTCACATAAAATAAAACAAGAAGTTAAAAGATAAAGACTTCTTATTTTATTTGTTATTTTATTTGGCTGTATGAACGCATGTACGGTATCCCATATAACCAACTTTCTTATTTTATTTTATTTTATTCTTATTTTATTTTATTTGGCTGTATGAACCCACCATTACACAGAAAATACATTACGAAGGGCGCTGTTGCCATATATTGGTATTAGTTGATATTAGCAAAGAATACTATTGTTTGGCTTTAGTTAGTTAGGGATAGTATGTCTATATATTTTGCATTTTTTTTATTAATATTCTGTTGTTACACTGCAATAATACTTGTTATTTTGGATGTAGGAAAATTATTTTTAATGTTTTTAAGCAAAGACTGGTTTAATAAAAATAATAATAACAGTAATAATTTGTTATACCTATTAACAACAAAATTTAAAATAATTTAATATAAATTTTTTTTTGCGTAGTAGAAAAGTATAAATAACAAATTAGATGTCAAAATTATTTATATTAGATCCTATTTAAAAATAATATAGTCTTTAAATTTTTTGTGGCAACGTTGGTTTATTAAATAATAATAATTACAGAACTAATTTGTTATATTAACAACAAACTTTAAAATCATTATATATAAACATTTATTAATTTTCTAAGCATGCAGTGTAATGGAAGAAAAATATAAATAAAAAATTAAAAATCAAAATTATTTATATTAGGTACTTTATATTACTATTTAAAAATAATATTTACTTTTACTGGCATTTACTTTAAAAAATAAATTAAATATTTCTTCGCAAAAAACTACATGTAAGAGCATAAACAAAATACAAACATCGTTAACTTTTTTTTTAAATTGGCACGTGTAAAACTTTCAATTTAATTTTCTCACCCCATAGTTTGAGTTCGATAACTCCATTTACTTAACCACATTGCTTAAATATGATTATTAAGTTCAACTAATTCATATTATTAAAACATCTAAAATACAAATATGTATTTTTAAAATTAATTCTAAGTTCATCTCATCTCTCTTAAAAATTGCTACTTCTCAAAATTTACCATTAAAAAATAGACCATATATACCATATAAAATAAAATAATTGAGAGATCGGGCTAGGGAAAATCACACAAATTTTCGGAAAAATTTTGACACCTGCACACGCACACAATCATCAATTAAATAAAACTACTATTTTAGTATTTTAAATATTTTAATAAACGCAAAAATAGCACAGTATTTATAAGGTGAAGTTATAAATATTTGGAAGAACTAATAATGCACTGACGCACACAGAAATCAAACGAATACTAAATTTCATTTATCAAAAGCATTCGATAGTCGTGGCTCAACAATAACCATTTAGTTGCACGGCGAGGTTGTCACATATGCTTTAGTATACAAATGAATGAATGATTTTATTCGAATAAAACCATTCGATAGTTGAAATCATTCATTCAGTAACCATTCGATTGTCTAATTCATTCGATATTTCCCATCGCTAATCATCATCAGCAGCAGAAGCACCAACAAACGTTTTGTGTTCCTTCATTCCGCCTGACACCTGGCGCCACTACATTGCTTTTAAATACACGCACACACAGACACAAAAGCAAACAGCTGCCCCCTTTCATTCTCTCCTATTCCCTCTCTCTCATCTCTCTTTCTTTCTCGTTCATTTTCACCATCGGCAATGTTTTCCTAAAGTAAAACGTATTTTATCTGGTCTGTTTATCTAACACGTAGTACAGTCGCCGGCACAAACACGAGCCACCTTGTTGGGAGGCGTCGCCCTCATCTGTCATCTGTCTATTCCGAAATAAATCAATTAATGGGTTTGGAATAAGATGATGACGTTTAAGGCATCCTTGTCAGAGTTATTGAGTAAAATAGTTATTTTTTATACAAGACGATAAATATAGTGGTATTGTATCGTCGACCGAAAAGATTAATTCCCCAGCGATGAAATCGCGAGTATAAAAATGGGATAAAAGTATCTTTATGTGTCCAAAATACAGTTCGGACCACTCTGTATATACAGGGTGTTTCAAAACAAATGCGAAAAACTTCAGGGGGTGATTCCTTGTTCAAAATAAAGGGTAGTTTGCTTCATAAACGTTGGGTCAAAAGTCAACCATTAGGGAGATATCGCGGTACAAAGATGGCGGAAAAATAATGTTCTTATTTTTTATCTTGAAAACAAAAAGAGATAGACTAATGAAATTTTACCGAATCATTACTGTTATGAAAACACACTTTCTGGTAATTTTTCACTTTTTAAAATGAGTGGAGGGGTTGAAATAAACTACCCCTATCATTCTTGTGAAATTTAAAGAAAAATCTTATCAAACACATGCAAAAAAAATAATTTTGATAGTTTAGTTTATTTAGAAACTTTTTTTATCTCTTGTGTTTTTTGATAAAACTTACCGATTTGAAATTAAAAATAAAATGTAAAGCATTACATGTCAGGACTAAAAATATTTTTAGATTAAGAATCTAGTGATAATAATGATAATAATAATAATCTAGATAATAACGTATTGCAGTAGGGTAATGTCAAATAAAACAATATTAGAAACATCCTAAAAAGTGACAGCGGCCGACTAGATTTTTTCCTAAAAAAATCACAGATGCCCACTAGATTCTTTATCTAAAAATGTTTTTTGTCCTGACATGTAATGCTTTACATTTTATTTTTTAATTTCAAATCGGTGAATTTTATCAAAAAAAACACAAGAGATAAAAAAGTTTCTAAATAAACTAAACTATCAAAATTAATTTTTTTTACATGTGTTTGATAAGATTTTTCTTTAAATTTCATTAACAAGAATGATAGGGGTAGTTTATTTCAACCCCTTCCACTCATTTTAAAAAAGTGAAAAAATTACCAGAAAGTGTGTTTTCATAACAGTAATGATTCGGTAAAATTTCATTAGTCTATCTTTTTTAGTTTTCAAGATAAAAAATAAAAACATTATTTTTCCGCCATCTTTGTACCGCGATATCTCCCTAATGGTTGACTTTTGACCCAACGTTTATAAAGCAAACTACCCTTTATTTTGAACAAGGAATCACCCCCTGAAGTGTTTCGCATTTGTTTTGAAACACCCTGTATACGAGATTAATAATAAAAAACGAGATTTGGTATGTTAGTATATGACATTAATTAGGATTGATTGACGTATTCAATTGTTTTTGGTCACTTCCTGTGTCACCGGATGACTACAACTTTTGATTTTTAAATGGCACCCTCGGTTTTTTTGCTTTATTCAATAGAAAAAGACACTCTGAAAAGAATGACATGTCATGTCAACTTTTGATATTTTCTCATATGGTTTATTTGAAATTCTAATATGCTGTTCATAAAGACAATTTGTCGAAATACCCAGTGAGTGGAACCAAATTATTCGTAAAAAAATGTTTTTCCCAAATATGCTAATGAGCCACCCTCGTTCCATTTGAAAAAATTGAGATATGATTAAAAATACGATTTGGGCATCTTTTAACCGACCAGGACACGGCACGAAAAACATTAGTGGATCAAATATATTTTTCCTTAATTAAAAATTAGTGTTTTTAACACAGCCATGGCACTCTAGATTGGAATTTAAAATACGGTTTTTAAGCGAAAATGTCAAAATTTGATATATGATAAGTCATTCTATTAGAGTGTCATTTTCTATCAAGAAGTGTAGGGAAATGTAGTCATTTCCGGTAAACCAGGAAGTGACCAAAAACAATTGAATACGTCAATCAATCCTAACATACCAAATCTCGTTTCTTTATCTGAAAAAATAAAAGAGTTATACGGGTGAGTCACTTTTGAGACGCACTCGGTATATCTGATGAAAATTTTAATTTTTCAATATGTAGGTATATCAGATTTCCCTTCCCTAGTGTGCATATGAATATTTTAAAGTCGATAATATCTGTATACAGAGCAATGACATCTCCAAGAGAGAAATTCGAGAAATCTACAAAAAACCTTCTTTCCAACCTCGGCATTTATTTAAGATGATTAATCAATTTTGGTCCAAACCAAACCTAATAAACTTCAAGAATTGTATTTTTTAATGCATCAAGATCAGTGTACTACTACACAGTATATCTATCCATCTTGTCAACAAAAACTGACACGGCTGTTGTCATTACCGAATCAACACTGCCTGATTTTTGGTCCTTCGAGCCCAACGGAAAGAGACGCTCTCATCATCAATCATCCGCGACAAACAGGGGGCGGGCCAGTCAACAACCGCGGCCAATCAGCTGGCGAGAAGCGGCGCCCAATGAAACCGATACCCCCGGTGGCCTTGAGCCGAGCCCAGCGAAGCAGGAGGCTTCTCGCTGCAGGAACGCGTACAGCACACAGCAGGAAATGATGGAGAAAAATTACGATGCACCTTTCGTTTCGGGCTTTTGATTTTTTTGTCATTTTGGTGATGTCCAAGTGAAAGTAATGCTTGTCGTGCTCCTTCAGTTTTTTTTTTAATATTTCCTCCATTTTAATGGAAACGTACTCCGAACGTGTGCCGAATTCGTGCGAAAGGCGTTCAGTTTTTTGTCAAAAAAACTGAACGCTAATATAGATATATTACGACTTTTCTTGGAACTTTAGTTTCGGAGATATTCATTTAATCGGACATTTTTAAGAAAATTAATTTTATTTTTCAGAAACTGTTTGAGACAGAGTTTACCAAAAATGCTTTTTATATCTACTAGTGGGTAAATGAATTTGTAGATATATTACGACTTTTCTTGGAACTTTAGTTTCGGAGATATAAATTTAATTGGACCTTTTTAAGAAAATTAATTTTATTTTTCAGAAACTATTTGAGACAGAGTTTACCAAAAATGCTTTTTATAACTACTAGTGGGTAAATGAATTTCTAGATATATTACGAATTTTTTTGGAACTTTAGTTTCGGAGATATTCATTTAATTGGACATTTTTAAAAAAATTAATTTTATTTTTCAGAAACTATTTGAGACAGAGTTTACCAAAAATGCTTTTTATATCTACTAGTGGGTAAATGAATTTCTAGATATATTACGAATTTTTTTGGAACTTTAGTTTCGGAGATATAAATTTAATCGGACCTTTTTAAGAAAATTAATTTTATTTTTCAGAAACTATTTGAGACAGAGTTTACCAAAAATGCTTTTTATATCTACTAGTGGGTAAATGAATTTCTAGATATATTACGAATTTTTTTGGAACTTTAGTTTCGGAGATATTCATTTAATTGGACATTTTTAAAAATTGTCTATAACCGTCAATTTAGAAACAGGTCATTTAATACAATAATAACCTAGCAACAAAACATTTTTACCAGCAGCGTTATAATACAAATATACGGGAAGATTAATAAATGCAACATTTGTGTCGTTTTAAAATGGGACAAAATATACTAAATCCAGTAATGAATAAAATTATCTATGTACCCCGGGACCTATAAAGTGTGGATAACCTAGGGCAATTACACACCCTTACAATTTCCTACATACATAAACAACTATTAAAGACTTTTTGAAAACAACGCCACACTGTAAAAATAAATTAATTAAATTTACTACAAATATCGGAGGTCATTTAATGCCTACCATATTGATAGTATGTTTACTTTTTTTTAGTAATATTACATAATCATTGTAAGTTAAAAGTAATATTGTGTCAGTAATTTTACAGTGAAAATTAACGCAATATTACTTAATTATTTCACTCAAATTACATTCTTTAATTGTAAATCGTATGTACAACTACTAGAATAAACATGTAATTTTCCAAAAAAAATGTAAATTTATGGAAAACTCCTGTGGAATTACCACACTATTACCAACATTTTACAGCAATGGACTGTAAATTAAGGGTAATTTTAAAACTGTTTTACTATAGTTTTACTTGAAGTTAACTACGATAATGGTAGTAAAACTACCAACTTTTTACTTTATTTAATTGTAATAATAATTTATTCATAAATACATATAAATACATATAAATAAATAAATAGTATACGTTATAAAGTCAGAGACTTGTTCGTATAAATACTATCTAAATTAAAAACATAAACAGAGTATAAACAATATTAACAAGGAATAACCGGTAATATTACATTACATTTTTTAAAGATTGGTAAATATTGATTATAAATAAAACACTTAAAATTTTACATTTTTTTATTAAATTAAAAACTCTCAGGAACAACAAACATCTTGGCACATTGCATCACTCTATAAATGGTAAAAATAACTAACACGGTATTTAAGTTGAAGATGTCCCAGAAAATCAATACATATAGGATGTTCTGGTTAAGACACCTATGCGGTATGTAGTATTGAAGAAACATAAAGTAATAATAAGAACTAGGATTGAACACATACATAAATCACCTTTTTTACAATAGAAATCTGAATACACTTGGCAGAAAAATATTTCAAAAAATTAAAATATGGATATATTAATTTGAAAACGCTTTTTATTGATCTCAAATTGTCTATATAGGTACCTATATCGATGTCTGGTAGTTTTTTTATGAGAAATTTGACTCCTACTTGTCTCCTACTCCTGTCGAGGTTATATAGAGAGATTACCACTAATAAAAGAGTTATACGGGTGAGTCACTTTTGAGACGCACTCGGTATATCTGATGAAAATTTTAATTTTTCAATATGTAGGTATATCAGATTTCCCTTCCCTAGTGTGCATATGAATATTTTAAAGTCTCTAAAGAAATCTTCAAAAAACATTCTTTCCAACCTCGGCATTTATTTAAGATGATTAATCAATTTTGGTCCAAACCAAACCTAATAAACTAGATAGGTTACCCTGTAAATCTTACACATAACCCCAGAAACAGTTCCAACCCCATAACCCCAGAAACCTTCCTTTGACAACAATGTATCTAAATTTGAACCATTTTACAACAACAAATGTTATTAAATAATTATTCAATTATATATTTGTCCCGACAAAAAAAAACATTTCCGACCGCTGCGTAGGGGAAGGACAACGTTTGGCGGGACGCACCACTAAATTACCTCTTCCTCCGTCGGCATTGTCTCTGACTGGTCGAAAAATTGAACGTTATTAGCGGTAATTGGGCGCTTAGACGCCCCAATTAAGCCAATTGATTAATTAAAAACGATTAACGGACGTAGCGAAGCCCTATTATGGCGGGGCAGGCGCCTCAGACCGGTTCTGAGCTTTTTTCGTCATCTATTTCAATTTTTAGCGACGGCTTTTTGTCATTCTTGCCAATAGTGAGCAGAATAATCCGTTATAACTGGTCTAATTAAAGCTAGAGTAAAGAAAGACTCGTTAGCATGCCTGTAATCACATTAGTTCGTGGTAAAACGTTGCTATTTCTGGAGCTATTAAATGAAAGTAGGGGAAGCTAGTGAAAAATATCTTTAAATTAAAATCATTCAATTTAAACATGTAAAAGTTATTTCTTCAAACGTCGCAAGAGTATTAATTTTTGCGACGTGATTGACTATATAAAAACGTCATTTTAACGCTTAAGCTTCACTCGGAACCTCGCAATTAGTGGAATGAATTAGTGGTTTCAATTACACTTTACACTTTTTAGTTTACGATCATTCACAATGTTTAAAAGACACCCGGTACGTAGAGGTAATAATAATTATCAAAAAATTATAAAAACTAAATAATAAAATATAAAATACTTGTCTTACCTTGCTTTTACTACTGCTCCAATCTCCCCCACACTAATTAAATGTCAAATTATGTCAAATAAATAAAACGCCAAGAGTAAATATATCATCTATACTGTATTTATATTCTGATGGACGATGCAAATAACACAATATATGTTCGATTTCGGCCATAATAACTACGTACTGTCAAAATTAAACAAAAAATAGAGAGGCATATATACAATTTAAATATATAAAATATTTATTTATAGAGGACTGGACCACTTGGAGCGATCATCCTGTACATAAAAAAACTAATAGCGCTTTCTGTCAGAAAAAAAGTCAATGTCATTATGTCAAAAATCGAATTGAATGTTCAGAAATAATCAACAAACTTATTATTAATATTCATTTGCCAATTAAATGTATGATGGAAAAAAAAATTATTAACTTCATTAACTATTTTTTTCCTTAAAATTAAGGTTCTGAATAAATCTGTACTGGATAAATTATACAGTATGATCTCAAAATAAATATTAGGACTATTTCCAACAGAAAGCTCTATAAGGAAAACCATTATTTTTCTGGACTCAGTGCTTCAACTAAAAAAACCTTTATTATACAAACTTTAATAGTATATTTATATTTATCTTACATGTTATTAAATAGTGTATATCGACATAATTTTCATTTTTTAGCTAAGATTTTTTTTTAATAATTTGACCAAAGTCAGAATAAGTATCACCATTTTAAAAACCACACAAATTTTGTTTATACCGTATGATCGAAAAAAAAACGGCGTCAAATAAGCCAGGAAATGACAATCAATGATAACTTTGGCTAGATCAGTCTCTCGATGTCATTTACTAAAAATTGACAAACAACTTGTCAAAAATAAACACTAATAATTATAGAAAGATTAAAAAGGTTATATATAGAACGTTATAAAGAAGAGTACGGGCGATGTGTAAATGACGTCTAGACCTTGACCTCGCCAAAATTTTCATCGATTGTCATTCCCAGCCGTGTTGACGCCGTTTTTTTTCTCGATCGTTTGGTATATAATTCTAATTGAAAATTTATCTTTTAGGATTTTATAAGAAATTATTTTATTTATATACAGTATGTTCAAGAAATACTGGCTACATAATATTATATGAGAAAAAATTATTTTAAATTTCTAAGAATATTTTTTTGCTTTTGTGTATCTACAGGGGAACTTCAAAAAAATGGTAAAATTCAACAAAAAACGTAAAATAAGTTAATTGGTTATGTAGCTCATTATAAAAAGTGGTGTTATATTTCACACAGTCACAGCCATCTAACTACAAAAAAAAAATATTTTAAAACCCTCTTTATTTCATGAACACTCTGTATATTATTGCTTAAAAGCGGTAGGCAATGATCAATAATAAAATAAAATGTATTAATGTACTGCTGACATTATCTTGAATGGACATTAACGTTCAAGATAACATCAGTCAAAAATAAATTTTGTTCCACACTGTATAGTTTTTCTATATTTTTGTTGATACTTACCCTGATGTGACTAAAGTTGATTATAGATTCTAGATTTTTTTCTTTCTTATAGTTAGAAATTATATTTTTTTAGTCCAAGAAATTGTAACAGAGTGTATAACAAATAGTTTTATACAAAAAAGACAATATTTCGATATAAAGAAAATATAAATAAATATTTTTGAAATTTCTTGAACTAAAAAAATAATATTTCTAACTACTAAAAAAATCATTGTATTTGATTGTGCTGCAAGTTTTTTGTTTTGGATAGAATAAGTATGCATTTAATTCCATTATGTTTCATTTAATTTCATTGACTTTTTGTAATTCACCTAGAATTTTAGAAACATAGTGCTTGATTCATATTATATTCGATACCAATTAAACTTTTACTTACCTAATCGAGGGCGTGATTGGCCAACTGTGGACATATTCGGCGCCGGGCTAACTAATTATTGGAATTTAAATTTCGTGCTGGAGATTCAAGTGCTAGCTCTGATGTAAAAAATGTCAAGTTGCCAGATTTATTTATTTATTTCCTGACATTGTCATTCGTTTTGACACTTTAGTTTTGTATAACTAGTTTTTGATTTAAATATACAGGCTGTCCCAGAAAAAAGTACAAATATTTTAACTGATAGTAGGTATATTTCGGCCTCAGAAACACGCCTATGAGGTCTTTTTTGTGAAAAATTTTTTGAAAATTTGGAATTTTTTGAAAAAATGTTTGGAAATTTTTTTAGTTTTAACTTAAAAAACATATTTTTTTGATAATATAGCAACATGGGTAGTAGAAAAAGTATTTTTTGTTTAAATTTTCAAAGTAAATTAACTTGGTTATTTTGGACTTTTTTTTTGAAAAATCGTAAAGAGTAAAAGTGTTTCTTTTGACCAGATCTACTATCCCTTAAAATACATTCACTTATTTCTGGGACACCCTGTATAGTGTTGTGATACTTTAAGCTTAGAAATGTTTATACTAGCAGACCTTGCAGTCGAACATTGTTCTTTTTAGAACCTCTTTTAGTGCGAAGTGGGTACAAGATAGTTAATATATCTTTAATTAATTTATTTTGGTTTCCTAAAATATTTTGATTAAAAGAAAATATGTAAAAGTAGGCAACGCTGTGCCGGTCAAGCTTAATCACGTGACTAAAAGTTTATTTGATAGGAACTACAAATATTTTATTTGTTATTGTCTTTGAAAAACAGTATCGTCCTGAAGACTAAAGAAAGAAAAAAATCAGCAAAATTCTACAATATATTTTTATATATTTTATAGGCTTTGTTGCTCCCAGCTAAAATCTAATTACGCCACTGGATTTTACTATATTTTTATTAAATAAAAGGTAGAAAAATGCAACATTTTAAAATTCGCCCTGAATTACATGAACTAAGAGGACTAGGACAAATTTGTGTATGACATAACATAGTTTCATAAAAAATAGCTAAACGGGACACACTGTACACTTATTCTATCCAGAATCCTCACAGCACAACGCGGCACAAACCTATACAGGGTGTCCCAGAAATAAGTGCAAGTATGGTGGACTGGTGGAAGTGCAACTGGTGGTATAGTTTTCAACCCCAGAAAAACGCCTAGAGTTCTTTTCGCGAAAAAAAAATTTTGGAATTTTATTTGAAATGATGAATGATGGAATTTTATTTTGAATGATTATTTTTTTTGAAAATTTTCAAAGTAAAATAACTCCGTTATTTTGGACTTATTTGAAAAACGATAAAGAGAAAATATGTTTCTTAAATCCAGATCTACCACCCCCTAAAATACTTGCACTTATTTCTGGGACACCCTGTATTATGCATTATCCAAGCGCGAGAACTGTACACGAAAACCGTACTCAAACATAACCTAAAAAACATATTGCAACAATTATCTGTCTTCCCCCCAAAATTTTCTCAGTTCTATTAAATAAACTATTCACACGAAAATCTCTTTAGTATTTGTCCCCCCGTATCACGTTAGCCTGGACGGCGAATAAGGCCTGTGCAGCACAGGCCCCCCACCTTGAGGACTCGGGGGGGCTATCCGGACTATCCCCCCGTGGGGTCCCAGTAGGTGAGTGTGAGGCGATGGATTCGCCATCATCCGGGACTGCTGCGAAGCTACCTGGACTTGCAGGGGGGTCGTTAAGGGGGGACGTAGTGCTAAAGGGGCTTCGATTTTGGACAGTTCCGGAGGTGGGGGACACGGTCGCAAGACTCCGCTGAGGTTCATCGGAGGTGAAGGTCGGAGGGTTGTTTGTGGAGGAGTGCGGTCCAACCGGATGGGACTGTTGCCACTTAGTTTATCCTGTAAAGAATAATTTGAATTAATACACACTTTAACCCGCTTTAACACTCTCTCTAAAAACATACAGGGTTGTTCACCACATACGACACGGACTATTGCAGCTAAACGATTAGATTTTTATAAATTGTAAGTTTTGGGTTCGTTGAAGGACTATTAGAGCTACAATTTAAAAATATTTTTACAAGATACAGAGTGTACCAAATAAGTAAAAAATATTATAGTTGTATTTTTTTAAATGGAACACCCTGTATATTATTATATTTTTGGATTCTACGATTGAAATAAAGGTAAATTTGATTAAGGTTTATCACACTTAAACCTTACCATTTTTTAAATATTTTCAATTTTATGAAATTGCAGTAAAAATTTTAAGGCTTCATTTCTCCAAGGGTATCAAAGTTTTTAATACTAAATATTTACTGACGATTATTTATTGATCAGATATTGTGTTTGGTTGGCAATAATAAAAATTTTACTACCTTATACAGAGTGTCCAAAAATGTATATTAAATAATTACTAGCTTTAAACGGCAATAACTTGTTTAATTTAAATAGAACACCCTATATATTTTAGGTGAATCAGATGCACAATATAATTGTCTATCAAATTGTATTATACGATTTTTACCCATCTCTTCAAGTTTTCGTAGAAAATGCATTTTCTTTTAATTTAGACCTCATTTATCACTATACCCATGGAATATTGACATTTCAGATTTTTTTAAAGCAACATATATGTACAAAATGTATTGCAAGCCCATTGGTATACAAAAAAAACTATTTAAATCTTTGTGAAAGAGTATACCAATTAAATATACATATCCATTATTTCCGACCAAAAATTAGTTTTAGTTTAATTAATAAAGTATTCTAAATATAAATGTGTGTGTGAATTTGGCTCAGAATCAATATTATAATAAGTTATGAAGATGAACGTTTCTTAATAACTTTTTCTGAAATATTTGCCTTTGAACAAGATGGTATAACGACTTAGAGTCATTTTACTATTAGAAACATGCCTTGCCTCAGCAATACTCCTATACAGTATGTCCCAGGATGTTCTTTACAAGACGAAAAACCTTTTATTATTGACACATTTTGAGAAAAATACATTCATCATAAAAATTTTTGCTTATTCTAAAACGGTTAATCTCGTTCATACTTTTCCAAATTTCCATACAGTTTTAGAGAAAATTATAAAAACCATGAAAATCTGATTGATTTTTCCTAAGTCCTAAAAATTGAAATGCGTTTCTATGGTAATATATAATTTGGATTTTATTCAAAAAAATCAACCTTACTTTCATGCTTTTTTTCATTTTCTCTAAAACGGTATGGAAATTTGGAAAGTATATACGGGATTAACCATTTTAGAACAAGCGAAAATTTTTATGAAGAATGCATTTTTCTCAAAATGTCGATAACGAAAAATTTGTCCTCTTGTAAAGACAATCCGGGGACATACTGTATATGAAATAGAGTTTATTATTTTTGCAATGTCACTGTCATTGAAAAGTCATATTTTTATTGGTTTTTTGTCAGTTACTCTAGCAGATCTAGTTCATCTCTACCATGTTTAATTAATGTAACAATAGCCGATAACTAACAATAATAATATGAATTTTAACATTCCAAAACCAATAAACACTATTGTAGACTACCTTCGATTTGTAGAGTAAGATTTGTTTATTTATTTTATTTGTCTGAGATAAAAAAAACACTTACCCTAACCTCATAATCGTTGGAATCGACGTCAATAGGACTCTCATCGCCTCCTCCTAATCTTAAATTGACTACGTCGGAGTAATGACCTGCTCCCCCTGGAGGAGAGTCATCAAGTTTTGAGCTACCTCTATCCAGACGATAACTAGGTGGTGTACTGGATTGTCTATCCAGTCTGGAACAAAACAAAATCGATATAGTCCTAACGTCATTATTTAGAATAAATAGAAAAAAACTCTCTATTACGTATTTTTAAAACCAAACAAAGATACTGAGATTAGCTTGAACGAACGAATGTCTCCTTGATGATTTGGGATTGCTATTCAGTATGAAAACAAGCTTCTTAAATGCAATTTTTACAAAAATCTAACCAAACATAGAAATAGAGCGGTTCTTGTTGGTTAGGCAATTTTTTTTAAAAGCATAAAACCAATGAGAAGTTTAGAAAAATAAAATAATTTATATTTTTGTTATACACTTAAATCTAAGAGAATTTTATATTTTAAGAATCTATCACGCTGTACTGTTCGAGAAAATTTAGTCCAAACATAACGAATATTTTGTTGACATTTGGTTGTAAACGTTGACCATCAAATCATTTTGGGACAGAGTTTACCAAAAATACTTTTTATATGTATCTACTAGTGGGTAAATGAATTATATTACGACTTTTCTTGGAACTTTAGTTTCGTAGATATACATTTAATCGGACCTTTTTAAAAAAAATAATTTTATTTTTCAGAAACTATTTGAGACAGAGTTTACCAAAAATGCTTTTTATATCTACTAGTGGGTAAATGAATTTGTAGATATATTACGACTTTTCTTGGAACTTTAGTTTCGGAGATCAATCAATTTGGTTGTTTGTGACCATCAAAACCTTAAAAATAAATAAGTTGTCTAAAAATGTGCCGAACTCTTATTTCATTACTTTTTCGGACAAGCAAATGGTCACTTAATAAAAAATACTTACTTATAATTTGGAGGAGTATGCGCTCCCCCAAACCTAAACTGCGGAGGCATAGGTCCGGGACTATGAGGCCCAAACCTGAACGACGTCATCGGATTGGGACTCTGAGGTCCCAATCGGAGTGGCGTGGGTGAGCCTACTGGCGAATGGGCGCCCAAAGAAATGTCAGAATCGCTGTCCGACGGGACTGGACTCAAGGGTGGCCTCCTGTCTCCACCGTGGTGAGCCAGTTGAGCCGCTAGCTGCTGCTGTTGCATTCTGAAACAAAGAAAAACGTCTGGTTAATAGGGTATACCAGGGTTGTTTTTAGGGTTCCGTACCCAAAGGGTAAAAACGGGAGTAAAAAGTAAGAATTTTACATAGAATCTTTCAAGTTCTCGGTGGTCGCATTTAAAGCGATAGGACTTTACTGCTATGACGTTGGAGCCGTTGTAAGGTAGGTTCGAATCCTAGGCAAGAAGACTTTTTTTAATGTTTTTTTTTTATTTTTACGTATTTTTACATATTTATTATTGATTTGAACGGAATCTGCGGTTTATTTTATGCAATCTTCCTTTTTTCTCAGTGTACTATTCACAAAAAAAAGACTCTCTGCTCTGAAACCAATACTGCCTTTTGTACAGGCTAAACAAAAGTAGTAGGAGGATTTTTTTTCAATAGTTACGGGTATAGTTTTGTTCTGAGGGTATTATATGGTTTAAATAAGGGTGTACGTTACACGTTGATTGATGGTAGAATGGACGATGTAAAGAATGCGATGGGGTAACTTGAGTCTTTTTTTTTAAATAATGTTCAGTAAAAAGAGCAATTTTGTGCGCAAGTGGTTTTTATGAATGATGGTTTTCTGGTATTTTAAATTTGGTTTTTGTCTATAAATACACTCTTATGGTTATGCCTAATTCTTTTAAAGTATTTTATGTTTTTATCGAGTTTTTGATTGCTTTAGAAGATTGTAAGTAATCTTTATGCATGTTATTAATAGTAGGTCAATTCCATATACAGGGTGGTCCGAACTGTATTCCGAAAACTTCGGCAGCATATTCTGCAAATAAAAATAAGTAAAAAAGTTCGTATAAATGTATGCCCTAAAATGTTTAATTTCGAAGATACAGTGTAGAAGTTGCATTTTTATTTTGATTTTTTCCAAATAATTTCTGAAGTAACGTCAATATTTGGATAAAATTGGTGTCTGAAAGTTTTTTGCCATGAGAAATTTGATTTTGAAGTCAATATTACTCCTGTTAAAGAGTAATAACTTTTCGTCCATACCTGTATAAAACTACTGAGTAAAAAAATATATATTTACGACGTTTTTTACGTAAAAAAGGTCTTTTGGTGAAAATTGCTACCGAGTAATGGTTCTGGAGATATTTGGAATCGAAATTATCAATACCTGTCATCATTGACATAAATTAAATATGTTGACTAAATAGTTATTAAACTGAAATCAAAAAATTTGAAATGATTTTGTGCCAAAAGTTCAACAGAAACTGTTTTATCTTTATTTTTTGGCAGAAAAATTTATGATTAATTTAATAAAATAAAAATTTCCCAAATTTATTATTTCTGTCAAATAACTATCTACTCAACGTGTTTATTTTTTGTTAAAGTTGCTCGTAGCGTTTTTTACCAATATACTTGTAAGCTTAGGTATAATAAGAAATAAGAAAAATAATAATAAATGAAAAAAGTTAAATTTAATATTTCAAAAATTACCTACATATTGTTCGTCTAAGATAAAAAAAAATCGTAAGTATTCAAAATCTGGAAATTCCCGTTATATGTTAAAAGCAAACCTTCAAAATATATGCCCTTGTTCAGCAAAGGGCTGCCTGTGTCAGACCAAGCGTTAAGACGGGGCTTTCAGAGTTCTCTGTCGAAAGTGCGGAAATACCCTTTAGGCTTAGAAGGAACCCCCGCGGCGTGGGGTGGTCTGTTTTGGCCCTTCGCCATGGCAAATTGCCCTTAGGGCTCTTAAGACGCTCGGGGTGTTAATCCTGGGACGGCGTAGGCCGGCTAAACTGGGAGGATTAGGCACAAAAGACAACGTCATTATATGATAATGGTCAGAGTGTATTAAATACTTCTTAAAAATTTGTTATTATTATTTAATTTTTATTTTTTTTTTTTCGTTATTATTATTTAATTATTATTTAAATTTTATATTATTATTAAAGCACTTTCTGTATCAGTACCATTCATATCTCTGGTATCAAATCATTTACTAAACACTACACTGCGTACATCGAAGATTATATTATTATATTTATACAGGGTGCGTGGTTATTGTTCAAAGCACGTCGACTTTTTTCCCATGACGTCCCAGTTTTTTCCCGATTAACAAGCAGATTGTGCGCGATGCTATCAAGTTACTGTTGTACCGCCCTAATCACAGTGTATCGAACTAATGCCCTTTGTGCGCGAGAGGTTCGCGCTCAGCGGAGACCCTTTGTGAAGGGATTTTCGGCGAGGTACGCCTCCAGGAGGGCTAAACGCGTTCTAAGCGTATCTCCCCTCCTATTTCATCAGAAAAAAAAAACGTAGTTGATGCAGTCATAACAGTTGTTACGCTGTGAATATTGACCGTTTATAATATAATTTTTTTTCTAATTTTTTGAAATGAAAATAGTGATCGAAAAAGGTGATCAGATATGGTAATCGCAAAACAATTTCAAATACACGTAATGATCAACTTTGAGTGACAAGCGATGGCGACAGCGCTGCCAGATTGTGATGGATTTATGAGATGAATCTTAATTTAAAATTGACAAACAATAAATTTATTATATCAACAATATATTATATTATAACAAACAATATATTATATTATATATATATTTTTTAAATATTTTTACGTTTTTTAATTTAATAACTAATATTTTAGTAATTAATTGATTTATAGCTTATTTTACTTATTACATATTGGCAAAAACTAGTCCATTATGAAGATTATTCTAAGCATTATTTATATTATCAGGGAAGCAACAAGTTCTTTGCTTCGGCATATTTTCAACACACAATTTCAAGAAATGCTGTACAAAAACTCAAAAATTTAGTTCTTAAAAGTACAATTTATAAAAAGATAGTACTGAAGCTGTGGTTGGTTCCTTGTGAAACATCGATGAAATATTACTATTTTAATAAAACACGCTTTTAGATGTATCAAAAAACTTTTAATAAGAGCAACTTTAACTCTACACATGTACCCATTTCTCTCGAAAATCGACATCTATGAAAATATGAACCCTTCCCGGACACAAACGGTACATTGTGAGACAGGAAATTGTAGAGAGAAACAAGCCCTATAACATAGGATACAACATTTTAATGAACAGTGCTTTCCATAAAATCAATAAAATGAAAAATATACGAAATAATATACATGTTCTGATTTCTTTCGAAAATCGACATCTATGAAACTATGAACCCTTCCTGGACACAAACGGTACATTGTGAGACAGGAAATTGTAGAGAGAAACAAGCCCTATAATATAGGATACAACATTTTAATGAACAGTGCTTTCCATAAAATCAATAAAATGAAAAATATACGAAATAATATACATGTTCTGATTTCTTTCGAAAATCGACAGCTATGAAAATATGAACCCTTCCTGGACACAAACGGTACATTGTGAGATAGGAAATTGTTGGGAGAAACAAGCCCTATAACATAGGATACAACATTTTAATGAACAGTACTTTCCATAAAATAAATAAAATGAAAAATATACGAAATAATATGCATGTTCTGATTTCTTTCGAAAATTGACATCTATGAAACTATGAACCCTTCCTGGACACAAACGGTACATTGTGAGACAGAAAATTGTAGAGAGAAACAAGCCCTATAACATAGGATACAACATTTTAATGAACAGTACTTTCCATATAATCAATAAAATATGTTTCGGCTTGTTTAAGAACTGGTAAGCCTTTTTTAAGAACTTGGTAATGTCGATTTGGTTACTTTTTAAACTCTTTTTGCTAATAAAAATCGTGATGTCACTTTATATCGTAAATTACCACCTCAAAGGGATATATATACCCTGTCTCGCCACTCCGTTTCAGCGTTTCCTATAGCGCCATTCTCTTTGCTTCCTCGATTTGATTATCGATGATACAAGATCATGATCGTCAATCTCTGCCCCGGAGGCTTCTCATTTTCGCGACACAAACTAGGTTAGTGCTTCTCGGTAGAAAATCGGTTAAGAAGGACCACAAAGGGCCCCATAATTGCCCTACGCCGGCTAATCCCTCATCCAGACTTAACGAACACTTAATTTTGACGGCAAGGCAAACCAAATAATCCCTAATCGCGTTTGTTTTGGCTAGGAAATGCGTGTACGCTCACTGGATTCAATTCTGGGTGAATATTGAAAATGGGGAATATAGGGAATATGAAGAGGGAATAAGATGACGTAAAAAAATAATAATTTCTTAAAAAATCATACAGGGTGTTCCAAAAAGTTGGGTAATTTCTTAACCACGATTCTGCTTAAACTGCTTGACGTAAAAAGCTTATTTTTGGCAAACGGATTTTTCGAAAGTCAAATTCCAACGAGATGAAACTACCCCTGAAATATTACCAAGTTATATAATAATATTGCCATGTTGTTTTTTCTCATGCTGACATAAATGTGAGAAAATTTTATCCAGTTTGTATGTTAATGGAAATTCTTGCTTTGCTTTATCATCACCATTACAAATGATTAATTCGACGCGAACGAAGTCGCTGGTACACGCTAGTATGTCTATAAAATGCGTTTAGATATGCCTTGCAAAACTCCTGTATATCCGTAGTATACGATTATTTTAACTAAAACAGAATTATTAACACCGATTCATTATCATTATAATTACATTCTGAAACAACAACAGAAACAATCCTATAAACAATAATAAAATACAAGTCTAGCTTATCTAATAGTGGTTTAATCCTCGGTGTTATTTTTTACTCCTATCGAGCGCCTTATTAAAACGTTTCGAGGCTTTTGTTTGGCTCGTCCTCAACGATTAAATCCATGATACGTTGCTCCGAAGTCCGAACGAACCAGATCAGTCGCTCGCGTAATGGAAAAGACCAGTTCTAGGTCGCATTATCTAGATTAGTGTCAGTCCATCCTCTTAGTTCTTCTTTGGCAAGATTACGAAATTAAAAAGCTACGCCAGTAGTCAAAACTGGAGATTTCGGTGCCACCGGGATAGTAACAAGAAGAAAAAACATCATCAGAATTTTAGGAAATTTTTTATGTTATTTTTGGAACTTATAATTCTATTTTATTTAGTTAGAACATCTTTGAATCAAAATATTATGGAAAAAGTACCATACGAACGAAAAAAAAACGGCGTCAAATGGCTGGAGGATGACAATAGATGATAATTTTGGCGAGGTCAACCCCTAGACGTTATTTACTTGGCCGCTACTCTTCTTTATTTTTTAATGGTACTTACTACCAGTTGGCCTACCAGGAAGGTTGTAATTTATTTTTATCTTGAGTAAAAATGATTTTAAATTGTGTATAGTTTAAAATTCGGGAGAAAATTTTTTTTTGGAAACAGATTTGTGACAAGTTTTATATCAATTTTTAGTAAGTGACGTCTAGAGATTGACTTCGTCAAAATTCCAACATCAGCGGTAAAATCTGCATTTTTACGGACGATACTAGTTTCACTTGGAGCGGCCCAGATGTTACGGCACTATATGATACTATATCCAGTGACCTACGCACCATTAAATCTTGGTGAGATTCTAATCTCCTATGCCTCAACCTATCAAAAACTAAAGTTTTGCCATATAAAAGTACTATATACAACCTTTTGTACTTAATAACACCACTAATGACGTCGTGGACTCTGTGAAATTCTTAGGACAGACAACTCGCTAAAATGGGACTTGCACATCGAAGCTTTATCAAAGAAACTAAGCGCTGCCTGTTTTGCGCTAAGATCAGGATTTTAAGGAACTTAACTTATATCAACCTTTAGAGTAGTCTATTATGGTCTTTTTGAGTCGCATCTTCGTTATGCCCTTCTATTCTGGGGTACTTGCTGCACGACAAAATTTGATTGTATTTCCAAACTTCAAAAGAGAGCAGTTCGATATTTTTTGGGACTGAACAGTAGTAGAAACTCACTACCAGAATTTCTTTAAAAACTTCAAAATACTGACTCTTCCGTCTTTATTCGTTTTTGAATCCGCAAGCACATATCTACTATTCCCGAAAGGCCACCTAACAACTATCTAGTTAAGAATGCCGGAGCACGATCTGCCAACCCCGAGCTCAGAACTAGTTAAAGACTCAATATTCTAGAATGCCAAAAAAATGTACAATCATCTGCCGTTGGATATCAAGTCGTTTTCATTATTTCCCGCATTTCGCCAAGCTCTGAAATCATCCCTATATGCGGTAAGCGACTTTTTTGTTGATGTTTAATCTTGAACAATTGTGAATTTATTAATAATTAAAATAAAAATAAAATTTGTGTTCTGCAATGTATGTATGTATGTTCTATTTGTGATTTTAATGACGTATTTTTTTGAGTTGTATGATATTTTTTATTATTTGTATATGTTTGTGCTTTTGTTTGTTTTTTAAATGCTTTGTCGATGAAGCTATTTTGGCTTTTTGTACAATAAAGTGTAAAATCGCTTATTTCTGGGGCTTACTCAACCGGGTCTCACAATGCAAATTCACCTCAAATATCCATTTAGATGGTCAATGGCAAGCACTCTCTCATTGTACATGAAAATAACAAAACAAACATTTACTGATCTGGATAAAATTGATAATTAAATAGTAAGACTCACCCGGGGGTACACCGCCCCCTAGCCACTGTTATATTCTATTCAATATATCCCATTCCATATTTTCCATCTAATTCAAATATAATTCGGTTATATATTGATTAATCATCTTCAACAACTAGCTAGTGTCACCTGAAATAGTATAGGGGCTTCCCCCGGACGCAATTCTGCCGCTAAACAGATTCGCATCCCAATCGAATAAGCTCTAATTGGGGTACCTCACTAGTCTCTCTACACCAACGCCGTATCGTGTCAATCGAGAAGACAAGGGAGACCTCAAACTCTCAAGACCAACCTCGAAGGCAAGACGTCACAAGAGGTTTTCTTCTGGTCAAACGACCCGTTGCCTTACAGTACTTGCAACGTTTAGTTAAAAGACTCTCAACCCCCAAATATCAGCTCTATGACAAAACACAACACAACAGCCTGCCGGCCTAACAACTACTGACCTGCTGAATCATACTATTTTCTCTAATCGACTTTAAAATAGAGTGTTTTAGCATTACTAGATAAATAAATAGAGAGTTTCCGAAGGAATGCATATTGTTTATTAGAATAGTGAATAAATAAAAGCATTATTATGACGAACTTATTTTCCAAGTTTTACAAAAGCTTTATTTATTTATTTAAAAATATAAACTAACGTCTATGTATTTTCCTATCTCATAATGGCGACTTTTTACTTGCAACACCCTGTAGAACGACTATATTAACATGAACCGGTAAAATATGATTAGAGCTGCCGTGCTAATCGTGAGAAAATCGGCTTTTTGCTGGAACTAGATCGCTTACAAGCCGATAGCCCGATTCATACTCCCTGTGATTAAAACGTTGTTTACTATGACAGATTTCCCTCTTTTTACGTTACTACTTATAGGAACGTATAATTAAAATCAATAAATATAACTGTATAAAATAAAATATTACATCATCCGGCGCCAGTAGTCGATCAACTTATTTTTCATATTCGTGAAGGCTTAAAAGTGAGTCGTTTAACGCTAAAGTTTGTTCAGCGAGATGATAACTGACAGTGACAGTTGTTATCTGTCATTTTAATTCACAGGCTAATGGTATTTTTCCTGTCATTGACAGACTATAGTGACCTTTCGTCACTACTACATACTTAGTTTTTGAGTTTTTCCTCAAGATTTGAACTTTCAGAGATACAGTATTGTAAAATAAGGCTGTCAATGGACTGTATAGTCCACAATATCCTATTCAAAAAACTGTTTTGAATAACAGCGTATTTTTTTTGAATAACACTGCATAGTTTTGAAGAAAAACTGCATTTGTATGGCAAACTTAACGAAAAAGTTATATTATTTCACCTGAATTAATTGATTCCAAAAACAAAAACTAATGCCAACTTTATACAGGGTGTCCCAGAAATATGTGCAAGTATTTTAACTGGTAGATAGTTCAACCACAGAAACACACGCCTATCAGGTTTTTTTCGCAAAAAAAAAATTTGAAAATCAAAATTTTTTTAAAAATGTTTTGCAATTTTTTTTAGTTTTTAGTTAAAAAAACATAATTTCTTGATAATATGGCAACATAGCTATTAGATAATACATAATTTATGAGAAAAAAAAATCCAGAAAAGATCCAGTGGCTCTCAAAATTTTAGCAAAAAATCATTTTTTTTGGAAATTTTCAAAGTAAAATTACTCCGTTATTTTGGACTCATTTGAAAAACGATAAAGAGAAAATATGTTTCTTTTATACGTACGTAACTAAAAGTTTGGTACCAAATATATCAGTTATACCATAGTTCTTAAGTTTTTTAGTAAGGTAAAAACTAAATAATATATGTATTTTAATTATCGCAGAGTTAGTTTCTTCAATGTTTTCCGTATATTATATTGTGTAAAACTGAAGCGGAATATGTTAAGGAAGGTGCTCTTACCATCTTAGAACAAACACATCCGGATCGAATAAGCATTTAATTGACAATTTTAAATAATCTATGATGAATAATTGATAACTAACGGACGAGGTAGGCATCAAATCTCACGTTTTTGCCGATAGAGATGGACGTGAGAACACGGCTACTTCCAGTTTTCGTTGGAAAAACACCATAAACCCACTCTTGGTAAACGAATAATACTGTAATTGTGATTAAATATGTTTATATCCTATAATGTGTATATCCTCAGGAAGTTTTGAATCCTTTAAATATATATTTTTTGTTTTTAGATGTAAATTCAATGTTACAAAGTATATATGAAAAAATCTCCCAAACAGCGTTATTTTCCAAAAAAAAAAAATTTCAAAGGATTATTTGAAAATTATTCCTTGAAGATTGATTCACTATCGGATAAAACGTATATTTCTTGTTTTCGATAATTCCTATCTAAGATAAGTTGTACGCATATTTCGATAGCGTATAATGTCCATTTAGGAGACCTTTACTATTTTTTAAGTCTCCATTATATATACAGGGTGTCCCTGGCCGAGCGTGCATTAAAAGTTTCCAGAAAAATACAATATCTTGATCGGAGATTCTTTGCACATCATTGTTTTACAATGAGATCTATCGATTAAAAATATTTTCAATATAGCGACACTTTCTTATTTTAAATGGCTACCCCCTTTTTTATTACATATTTAAATTCTCTATAAAATTACATTAACCGTTTTTCAGAAAAAAATATTTAAAATATTTGGACGAAAAACACTGCCTGTCAAAAAAATGCGTGGCCTAAACGTCAAATTTAGTAATCACCACAGCCACTGTGACGTAAAGACATTGGCGTAACTACAGGGGAGCCCGGGGGTGCCGGGCCACCCCTGGGTACTGCTGGGCACCCCCCTGGGTACTGCTGGGCACCCCCCAGGGAAATCCTGAATTATATAATAAATAATAATATTATTATTAATTATTCTTCTTCTTCTTCCTTCTTCATATTAGGCGAATCGCCTGTTTGGTTTCGTCGTCTCTACCGGTCAGACTGACAAGTTGTCACTCTATCGTTTTCGTGGACGTCCTAAGCTTCTGCGACCTAGCGGTGATTTGTCGCGTGCAACCCTCACTATCCTTCTGTTGTCCATTCTGCTGATATGCTCGTTCCATTCTTCCTTTCTTCTGAGTACCCACTCATTTACATTTTCCACCTTGCACGCTCTTCTTATGCTTTCATTTCTCTCCCTGTCCAGAAGCGTCTTTCCAGCTATTCTGCGTAGTACTCTCATTTCGGTTGTTTCTAGTAGTTGTTTAGTTTTCGCTGTATCAGGTCGAGTTTCTGCAGTGTATGTCATTATTGGTCGTACCGTTGCCTTGTAAATTCTCGCTTTAGTCTCCACCTCAATGTTTTTATTTCGCTATATTGTATCATTCAGGCATCTTGCTATTCTAGTTGCCTTCGTTGTCCGTTCTCGCACCTCCGCTTCTACATCACCATATCCTGAGATTTCTATGCCTAGATACTTAAACTTCATCTCTTGCTGAATAACATTGCCCTCGACTTCCAGTTTGCATCTTAGTGGTACTTTTGATGTCGTCATGCATTTAGTTTTCTGGGTCGATATTATCATATTAAGTGATTTGGCAGTGCAATTAAATCGATGTAATAAGCGCTGTAGATCGTTCTCATTTTCAGCTACCAATATGGCGTCATCGGCATAGCATAGAATAGTAATTTCCTGGTATTTCAAAGTATCCCTTCAGTAAACGTACATTTCCTATTATTTCGTCCATAGTGATGTTGAAAAGAAGAGGGCTCAGGGAGTCACCTTGTCGGATACCACAGCCTACATTTATTGGTTCGGTCAGGACCTCGTTAATTTTAGCTTGAATTTGGTTCGCTTCATATATGTTTCGTATGGTTTTAACGAGGTTGTGTGGGATTTGCCTATTGTAAAGATGGTGTATAACGTCTCTTAGCTGCACACGGTCGAACGCTTTTTCTAAATCAATAAAACACATATACGCTGGTTTGTTATATTCGATTGATTTTTCTGTTATCTGTCTTATGACAAAAACCGCGTCTGTGCATGATCTGCCCGGTCTGAAACCTTGCTGTTCATCTGCTAAGCACGTTAAGTCGTTTATTTTGGTTGTTATCACTTTTGTCGTAAGTTTTAGTGTGGTGCTTAGAAGATTTATGCCTCTATAGTTTGAGGGCAGCTTCTTATCTCCTCTTTTAAACATCAAGATAGTGGTGCTGGTTCGCCATTCATCGGGTATCCTGTGTTGATAAAGAATTTTTTGAATCAGGGATGTTAGCTGCTGTATGAGACTTTGGCCGCCATATTTAAGTAATTCGTTTGGGATATCATCCTGCCCTGGGCTCTGCTTTATAGGAACATATGTATAATCAAAAACTAACGAATTGAAAAACTTTTTTCTACCCATTTAAAATAAGAAAGTTGTTATCAACTTTCGGTATATCGGGAAGTGCCGTCATATTGAAAATATTTTAACTGATAGATTTTATTGTGAAATAATGACGAGCGAAAAATCGTCGTTCTAGATATTGTAGTTCTCTAGAAATTTCTAATGCAAGCTCAGCCTGGAGATACCCTGCATACCTGTAACTAAAAATTGCTTTCACGAGTAGGATTTTTTTTCCTCATTGATTACGGTTAGTTGTTGCCTCTATAAATAAATAAATAAATGCCTTTATTGTCAAAAAATTTTTCAATTTGTATACAAAGGTAAACTAACAAACAAAGTAAAAAAACAAGGTACACAAACAAACAAACAAAAGATAATACAAAAGATTATACAAATAATATTGTCAGTCTTATTGTTAAAATAAACATTTATAAATGTTTATAATGTCAAAGAACACAAAATAAAAATAATATTCAAAAATATTTAGTTAATTTATAGTAAAATATCAATGACCTCTAAATAAATTCATTTCGATGTCATTAGTAAATATAGCAATAGCAAACATTAGACCAGTGTTTACAAGATCAAATTTGATTTTCAAAATATAATTCATTTACGGCGTAGAAAGCCTTGTCTAGTAAATAAGAGTTCAATGCTTTGCGAAATGAAAAAAATGATGTTTCAAATGGCAGGTGATTGTGCATTTTTTTCGAGTTGTATAATATTGAACTTTTAACTAACTCTGAGCGTGGGGTAGGTAGATAAAGATCTTGCTCCGCGTTCCTGAGTGGATAAGTGTGAGATGGCCTTTCTTGAGAAGCTGATACATGTTTACGTATTAGGCAAACGGATTCAAATATAAATAAGGAAGGAGGAGTCAATATTTTTAATTTTTTAAAAAAGTCCCGGCAATGAGTTCTGCTGTTTAGTCCCAGTGAATATCGAACAGCTCTCTTCTGGAGCCTGAAAATGCGGTCAAATTGATTAAATTTTTTAGTAAAGATATATTAAAACTTATCTTACTTCCGAATTTTGAGACGTGAATATCAAAATTCGATTCCCATCAGCCGATGAAAAATAAATTACCATTTCCACGCTTCGTGAAAACAAACTTATTTGGGCACTCTTCAGAAGGTTTGTTTATTGAAATAACAGCAGGCAAACCCCGAATTTGTGTGCACTGTAACCGGAGATGAAGAGCGAAGAAGAACGACGACGTTCGGTGACGTTGCGTTGACAGTTCACATGCAGCGATACCAGCGCCATACAGGAAGTGTGGCGCCACGACGTGTTATTTTTATTATTTCTATATCGTTTTTTCACGTTTATTTTTGTTTATCTCTGGCGCGATGAGGTTGATTCGGGGCTTAAGTTAATGGTATTTGGTAGAGTTGGTACGGATATACGGGTAGATTGATATATATCACCTGAGTAATTTAGGTACGAATAGGTTTGAAAAAAGATCATTTTAGTTAAACGAAACCACTATAATTAGTATGTATTTTTAATAGGTTTTCAAGACTCTAAAGTATTATAAAAATAACATGAATGAAATATAATTGTATAATATATACTCTGTAAAATTTGTATACCTTTACTAAAGTATCTACGAATAATTGTTAGTTTTATTCGTATACTATTCAGCCAGTTTACATACTATATCTATAAAATGTGTCTGAGTATCTATAAAATTAATCACTGTAACCTTTCCAGATCAATTGTGGTTAAAATTGCGTTATATCTATCAAAAATAGCAGATAAAATAGTGCTTTAACCGCAAGGGTAGATTAAATGATACTTTAACAGCGAGGATATGTTAAAAACTTTATTTCTTCTCGCACGTTTTTTAATTGCTTCCATTTTTGAAAATGTTTGCATTCCTTTTCATAAGTTATTCGGAATTTAAATGGAAGTAGTTTGGATATGGCGTTTGTCGCCTCAGCCTGAATATCTGTTGGTAATTTACTTATTTCGTTTTGGGCCATTTCCGCCTCCAATTCAATCAGCAATCGACACGAAAGAGAATTAAAAAAAGTAATATTAATAATAGTATATCACACAAACATCTATTAGTTTTAATGCACATTTAGCTACCTTCAATCTCTACTGGGTTTGTAGGTCAGTAGACCGTACACACTATATCTCAATAAATATTCTCCCCATCAATGACGTGTGTGACATATAACGCAGGAAAACACACACGTACTTGAATTCCCACGATTCGCCGTGTACTACACCACATGAAAATCGACAAAAACCAGTCTTTAATTCCGCAAAGTGCTAATTAGAGCTTAGATGCCTCTGGTTGCCTTAATCTGTCTCTGTCTTCTTGTTTCTTTGCTATTCCTTCATCGATTTAGCTGCTGGTTCGAGCATATAGATATTAGAAGTAAGAGATAGCAAACACATTGATGTTAAATGTGACAAAAAATTGGCGCCGCACAGTGGGGTATTTGACACTGATAGTTGATCGAAATTTTTTTATGTAGACCTTATATAAATTATTGCTATTTTCATTTAAAGAGGAAATAATATGAACAAAATAAAGGATAATTCGTCGATTCTAAAAAAAGAAAGAAAAATCACTGTTCCAGTGTTTCCACGGTCAGTGCCAGTAGTAATATCGCAACTACTACTACTAATGCTACGACTGATCCGCGAGCAATGCCCATACCACTAAAGTTGCTACTAATGCCAAATTGTGCTATACTGCTAATAGCACTAATGCAATCGCTTTGTACACAACAATGCCATCGCAGTTTACACCTCGCATTAGTATATCACTGATTGGCAAATTAGGGGAAATCAAGAATGTTTTTCTCATTTTATCAGCAAAATCGCAAAAAGTCGCAGTATTTTATTTTACTGTATGAAAGCCCAATGTTTACTAAGTAAAACGTATATAGACAATATGCTGAATTCTTCGAAATGCGCAACTAAATCTCTAAGTAATAATAAAAATGTCACAAATTTAATCAAATTTTCTGAACGCCTAACTTCTAGTTGCAAAAAAAATCGTTAATATAGAGAATATCAAAATAAATAATACGTTTTTGTAGAATACATACCTCCAGCTTGCTGAGCCATTTTCAATCAAAACAATAATATAAACGTAAAAAGAGCACAAGAACAACAACAATTTATAATTTTAAACATAAAATTTAGCCATTTACCTCTTATCTGTGAGAAGTAACAACTTTGACGGTTCGTTGAAACAAATGGATGCAACTAAACACACCCATAGCAACGCCATTCATGGCAGAGATGATTTAACTTATCATTTATCTTTTTTTGGGAAATCTTAAACACATTTGCTTTTTCGAATTTCGATCACCTTTTTCATGCTAATACCCCACCGTGCGCCGGGAGGCACGTATAGCCGCCCATACTAAAATATATTAATAAAAAGTTGGTAGGCAGTTCTTTTTGTTTCAAAGTAAAGGAATTTTTCCAATTTTGGTCCACGGTGATTTCCCCTATCCGCCACCTGGGGTCGCGTACGATGGGAGTTTGGAGTTCTCCACACGGATTTTCGCAAAAACGGACTACGGAAACACGAAATATCTCAAAAACTGCGACTTTGACTGATTTTGATGTTATTACAAATTTTGTTGCAAATATTATTCCTAATCTTAAATTGAAATTAATGCTTTAACACGCGTGCTTTATTAAGCTTCAGTTTGCAGAGCTTCAGCATTTGCCGTAGAATAGCGAAAAATTTGTTACAAAACCACATAAATTATATATCACTGTATACACAAAGCTTCAATCTATTTTCGTATTGTAACGGAATTTTAAATTATGTCTTTATTTTTGGGAAAACTTAGTCCAAACATAAGGAATATTTTGTCGATGTTTGACCATCAAAATCTTAAAAATGAAGAAGTTGTCTAAAAATGTGCTACAATACGGATATAGTATAATCCTTTATCTTTAATTTCCTTCTTCATTTGTGTAAAAATACCTAGCCAGTTTTACATAAAACGTTAAATGCCGAACGCTTATTATGCTACTTTTTCGGACTAATGAAATGGGCTCAGTCCTCAGGGAAACAGTCCAATTGTATTATCCCTATTAGGGATAGGGTCCCAAGAGAGTGAGTGGTATCAAAATATCTATTCAGGTATAGTTCGTCTGCACAAGCGGTCGTATTCGCCATTTTAACCAACTAACCGTGCGATCTATGCGTTAGAATGTCTATGGTGGAACAGCTGATTCCGGT
This sequence comes from Sitophilus oryzae, assembly GCF_002938485.1. Classification (NCBI taxonomy): domain Eukaryota; kingdom Metazoa; phylum Arthropoda; class Insecta; order Coleoptera; family Curculionidae; genus Sitophilus; species Sitophilus oryzae. The sequence goes on along the minus strand of NW_022145624.1, from coordinate 632,260 downwards.
TCCGCAGGCTACTGCAGAGTAATTAAGACGATTGGTCGGTGCGCTTGGATGTGACAAAACTGTGGCGATTCTGCTAGTTGCAGGAGATCTAATTACAGAGGGGACCGATGTGATTTTTTCTATTTTACTTTGACGCGTCTTTGTGTCGTTACTTATCGCTTATAGATTTTCTCTACTTCATATCGATATATATATAGGTATAATACAAGAACAGTTAACCTAATAGGACTGCTCATTCAACCAAAAGTGTCCGCCAGGTGCATGCGAAAACTACTCGCTTTGTGACGTCATTGTAGTCCTTGTCATGGTTATTAGTCCTGATCCGGCAACCAATAATACACACACGTGCATTATTGGTTGCCGAATGCAAAACGTTCATTATTTAGTTTATTTATTTAAACACCTTATTTGTATGCAGTATAGAAAATTAACTGTATAAATCGTATTAAATACTCGGATAATGCATTTTTAAGAAGAGCAGTTCCCAGCATCACCTTTTGCAAGCATTCTTTTTAGAGTACTTCCATATTTTGCTTTAAAATAATTAATAAACAAAATCGTGGGCACTTAGTATGCACTTTGTCACAATCCACAACACAAAATGAACGTATTTATACACTCTATAGCTCTAAAACTTTAAAGACACCTTTTCACATTTAAAATTGACAAAATAATTAACTCAAAATTTCTCAGCTGTTATTTTTATAAGTTTACCATAGGCAACTAATAATACACACTATCATGACAAGGCCACAAAGGCTTTGACAAGGACTACAATGACGTCACAACTGTCAGCTGAAGCGCGGGAAGAGGCGAACGCACGTCTTATGAGGATGAGCAATCCTATTAGTTTACCGTTCTTGGGTATAATACTTTCAGATTATACAGGGTGTAAAAAAACAGTGTACCAAACTTCAGTGGGTGATACCAGGGGGGTGACAGTGAAATAGGAAAATTGGAAACAGTCATTAGTGTCAATCCTGTCATCTCCTGACGACAAGTATGGCCGCCTAGACAAGGACAGCAATGTTTCTGTCTAACTATTGTCTAACTTCACAGTTTAGAATTCACAGATTTCAGAGACAACTTCAGATTTGTTCTAGAACAAATTTCGACGCCATTTTAATTCTCTCCGGTTAGTTTTGTTATGTAAATTCAATTTGATATTTCGGCAGAAATTTATAAATATAAAGGTAGTAAAGCATATAAAATATATTATTACATGAACAATCCTGGAGAAAAAGACGTTTCTGCAGTACTAGGTATGTCCCATGTATATTAAAAATAGGTAGTAAATAAACACTATTTCTGTATTTTTTAGATGCAAGAAAATTTTGTTATGTTTATGATCGGCGATTTTTTTGAAAATGGAAACAATTTACAGCAAGGTAAGATCATTTTTAACTATAGTCAACATTAGTTATCTCCAGTATGTGCGATTTATTGTCAATAATGCAGTAAATCTGACTGATACAATCTGATTGTTATCCGACTAAAAGTCTCTTTTTGCTTCTTTTTGATCTACAAACCAGGTCTCTTTGGGAATAATGGACGCTTTTTTTAAACAGTATATTTATATTTTATACCTTGATATTTTTACATTGTTAATTTTAGTATAAAAAAATTTTTTTTTCTGTTTTCAGATTTTTGTATAAGGCTCCCGTTTTCATGTCTGCCCCATTTTCTATCCTTGATGGCTGTGAATACGCATATTTATTTACAAATTACTGTAAGTCATGCTTATACCTCACTAATTTACGTTAAAATTGCATATAATTAAGTAATTGCTGTAGAAATCATTCAATTCTTTATTTTTTATATTTATTTAGTCCCGTTGTCTCATATTTCAAATAAATATGTTTGAATAAAATTTTGTTTTGTTTTATTTATGATAAGAAAGAGTGCAAAATACATTTAAACTGAAAGAGGGCCCGCCACTGAATAACCGGAAACGGAAATAAAAATGAAGCCATCATGTCAACCTGTCAATTGGAAAACTAGTTCTCCAGACGACAACGAAGGCTTTCGGTGGCGTATCGTGTTTCCACGATTTAACACAGAGTTGACACTTCTTTCTAGTTAATTATTTTATGGGTGATACTGCCAGAATAAAAATAAATCAAAATGTTTCTACTAAGACTAGAAAAAGTAGCAAAATAAGCGATCGGCATTTAACGTTATATGTAAAACTGGCTAAGTATTTTTACACAAATGAAGAAGAAAATTAAAGATAAAGGATTATACTATATTCGTATTGTAGCACATTTTTAGACGAGTTCTTTATTTTTAAGATTTCGATGGTCAAACATCAACAAAATATTCCTTATGTTTGGACTAAATTTTCTCGAAAATAAAGACATAATTTAAAATTCCGTTACAATACGGAAATAGATTGAAGTTTTGTGATTACGGTGATATATAATTTCTATGGTTTTGTAACAAATCGCTCGCTATTTCATAGCAAATGCTGAAGCTCTGCAAACCTTAATCAAGCCTTAATCAAAGCACGTGTGTTTGGAATTTTCGCTGTGGCGTAACACAAAAGGTACATAAAAATAATGTATTTTGTCTATTCTAGAAAATTGTTAAACCATTTTCTTTGGAATTTGGTATTCTTACACAAATTGTAATGTCAAAACGAGTGCAATGTTAAAATAGTGTACAAAATTTGTAACAGCTCTGAAAGGGTACCTACCTTTTCATTAGGGTAGAGAGTAGTTTCTCACTTAACTATCTTGTAAGTATATCTCAATGGATACAGTCAGTTCAACATTAATACAACAACATGACATTATTTCCATTTTATTTAGTAAACTTTGTTGTGAGACTATCTCTGCAGATGATTTTTGTCAGAAGAAATATTAGCAAGAATCACCACTTAATAGAATATAATTTGCTTACAGTCAATATTATCAGGTTTCTTTATAGCTAAATTAAATTTTTCTCCATCCTGTATTAATTTCTGTTTACCATTCACTTCGCCTAGCTCGTTTGAATGATCCGAATCAATACACGCTGCTCAGTCGGTCGATAGAATATCTTTTTCTTTTTTACTTATTTTCGACGTGCATTTACTACAGCTCATTAGCCGTTGATTGAATATGCATGGCGTTAAGTCCAGTCGCCTTCCTCTCGGAATGTCTGAAAAGGTTTTTCATCACCCAGATGAAAAACAAGAGGTAGAAAAAGTGGCTGAATCAAAGTAGTATGCAAAGTATTGTACTTCCTACCGTTTTATATGGGAGCGGATAATTATTATACTCTGTGGATATTTCATTAGATTTAATGAAGGATTCTCCCCACAAGAGATGGCACATGTTTTTTAAAACACCCCTCGCAATAAAAAAAAAGATTTTTGGAATAACTAAAAAGTTTGTATTAATTTGTAAAAATCATCATAGAATTAATGTCATCAAATTATGGTCTGTCCCATGGGAGGATCCATGACAGTAAGAGTGTGTCTATCATTTTTGAATGTTCCCCGACTCGTTAGAGAGTCTTGAAACAGTCTTGCAAGATCAAGACTCTTGCAAGAAATTCAAGACAAGACTTTCAAAATTTCTTGAAAGAAAATGAATGAAATAAAATAAAGTCAAGGCAAAGTTTATTGGTAATTGGTATTAAACACAAAATTATATTGGTATATTGGTATTATAAAAAAAATAACGGTATATAGTTGAAACTAATGGTTGGTTCGTGGAGCACGCTATTTGCGCTATTTGGTACTACTTTTCATGCACGAAATTTCTTCGCGAACAAAAAATAGTATCAAATAGCGCAAATAGTAAAAAACTCTAGCATGACCTTTCCGTACACGTATACACCCTGTGTCCAAACTTTTCCAACCAATCTTCCATAATAAAAAAATAAAATAAATACCATAAAAAATAAAAGTAACAAACGGGTAACCAAAATAGAACATAATAAACTAACAAGAATTAATAACTAGAACTAAAAAATGAACTTAACCTTACTTATTTGCTAATGGCTCCTGTTTCGTCAAACAAGCGAGTTGACGTAGTTCGTTTGCGGTCCGTTAAGATTTTTTTTTGCTAAAATTAGCATCGTTGTTGTTCATTTTTCCGTATTACATTTTCTATACGACGCTTTCTATGAAATAAAATATAGAAATATTATTACCTTTTTGTTAAAATGTAAAATTTTTCAAGACAAGAAATTTCAAGAGCCTTGCAAGACAAGACTTTGCCATTCAAGAAATCTGCAAAACAAGACTTTGAAAATTTCTTGTCTTCAATTTCAAGACAAGACAGGAAATTGATTTTCAAGACAAGATTTCTTGTCTTGTGCAACACTAATTTCATCCATAATTTTCCACACATTTCATTTGCTATTTCAAAAATAATGACATTTTCAGTAACAGTTTAGCAGTCGTACGAGAAGGTTGTGTTACCGATCGTGCGTTTTGTCTGCCGGTTATTGAACGTTTTGTTTTGTTTTGATTTGACTTGTTTTTGTTCCTGACCCGAAATCAACTCAAAGTTCACTGTTCGTTTAAACTTGACTTTGTTTACGTGTGTTAGTTTTTTGCAACATTAATTGATAATTTTTCGCCGTACTTGTTTCCGCTGTGCGTGAGTTTTAGCTTGTTTATACTTCCGAATTTTATTCAGCTGTCATCGACTTTTTATTAATATTATTAATCATTTACATTATTATGGCTGAATTTAAGTGCGACTCTTGTCAAAAAAATCCAAAGGACAGTTATAAGGTTCGCTGAGTGGAGAGTGTCGAAGAAGTATTTGTATGACCTGTACAGGACTGGATAAGGCAACAACAAAGGTGCTATGTCAACAAAAGTACCACAACGTTAGATTTTTCTGCACTGTCTGCGATTCTCCTACATTAAAATATGTTCATGATAGAATTACACAGCTTCAAGAATGCCAGGTCCAACCAGAAATCATCGAAGCACTAGGATTCTGTTTAAAAAAAAATATTGACATTTTTCCAGTCATAACTGAAATGTATGACATGCTGAGTGACCACGATTCCAAGTGGAAAATTTTACTCAAGAAAATTGATGACATATCCAGGATATCAGATACCACACAAGAATCCTTATTTAAGTCTATAAATGAGATAAAGCAAGACACTTTCAATTTATCATCAATTTTAATGGACAACCATGATGGGTCTGTTAAAGTCCAAGTTCATGACCCATCTAAGGAAGAAATGGCGAAGGAAATGGCTGACCTTAGGAAGAGCGTTAAACAAATGTCGCTCACATTGGAAAAGCTTGTTACAAGGGATAAGACCTGTACAGATCATAATATGCAGCGGAAAAAATCCATTTCAACGCAGACGGGCCCTATAGATCACCAAAATAGTACTTTAGATAGTACTTTAGCTTTTATAGATTCGCCAAAAAAAATAGTTTCACCCAAAATAGTGTCATCGCAACCTCCTAAGGCCGCCATAAGAGAAGACTGGAATTATGTGGTGGTGTCCAGAATTCCACCTCCTTACACAGCGAATCAACTTGCGCACTATGTTAAAGAAAAACTAGGAACCACCGACTTCATCAGATGCTTTCCAATGCTGAAAAATAAGGACAGTTCCCATTCCGATTTCAAAATTGGAGTGCAAAAGAGGTGTCACTTGGTGCAGCTTAAGGACATAAATATGTGGCCGCCGGGAACCATAATAGATTCAACCTCAACATCCTTAAGCCAAGCTTCGTTTACTTCTTCGGTTGAACCTGCTCAAAATCTCAAAATAAACATCATTGAGAACCGCAAGCTACCTCACCTACTTGACCCACCACTGGCAACTATGCCAAGGGAGGTAAGAACTATTAAGATTGGGTCTGACAGGGAGGCTATAGCTGCTTGCAAGTCCCTGGCGATGGAAAATCCAGAAATTATTGTGCAGGGAAGTGCGAAGAGAGATGGTTTGGCAGTTATGGACCCGATGACCCCACCTATAGTACGGCTGTCTCAGGACTCAGATGCGGTAAATGGACGTTACGTGTTGGCCAGGTTGAGGGACCCCTCCATTTTGAAATCTCTTAGGCTATTCCTTGCCTATCTTCACGACCAACCATCCAGTGTGTGTTTTGAAGGACACACTAGTACCAGCATCAAATTGATGCTTGCATCAGAAGGGCTACCTAGTGACCTGGAGTCCTTGCGTAAGTTGTACTACCGCTTCCACAACGCCTATGGTATTGGTTCAACTGAAGTTGATGCAGATCTTTCAGCTTTCAGGTCATTCTTTCTGCGGAGAGCCTTCTACGACTTCAAAAGATTAGGGAAACTCATGGCAAATATTATTCCAGTGGCTCCCCAAATAAGAGTAAAAATTTTTAGTTGAATTGACGCGAACAGAGGATCAAACACCCTCTGAAAAGTTAAGCGATAGCAAGCTTGGTCTACTCCTTATTAATATTCAGTCCTTAAGACATAAAACAGATGAATTATATCTTTTACTAGAAGAACTTGAATTAGATATCATTGCCATAACTGAGCACTGGTTAAATTTTGATGAGCCTGCGTTTGTTAAAAATTATACCACATTGGCTAGATTTAATAGAACAAATTTTTCTCATGGAGGTACTATGATAATGTCTTTAAACAACGACTTTTAACGAGGTAACTATAGTTATATAGTAGGTACAATGATTTGCTATCTGAAAAAGTATTCGAATTTTCTATTGTCCACCATAATGCTTATGACCTTTACATTATTTGTATTTATAGAACACCTGACTCTGACGTGTAATTATTCTGTCATAATCTACTAAGCTTGCTTGAGTCCCTGTCCTTAAAAAGCAAATTAATTTTGTGTGGTGATCCTAATATTAACTTTCTTAGTGTATGTGCTGCTCAGGAGTTTCTTCAGTCCATTTTTGATTCTTTTGGAATAGCCATGCATGTAGGCTCGCCTACCAAAATATCCAATACCAGTTCTAGTACTATAGACTATGTTGTGTCCTCTTTTGATCCTAACTCCATCGCCTGCAACGTCTTTAGCTCGGGTCTCTCTGATCATGAAGCAGTTTTAACTGAATTTTCGATAAAGTCCAAAATCAAAAATGCCCCTCGTAAATTATGCCGTATTTTTTCAGAAAAGAATGCTTCAGACACATGTAAAACAACCAACTGGGATACTAGCTCTTATGATGTCGACACCGAATTTTCTATTTTCGTAAAAACATTAACCAGTCTAGCGTTCAAATCCTTTCCTCTTAGGCCTATAAAAAATAAGCATAATAAACCTTGGATCACTAAAGGTCTACGCATATCTTCTAAAAACATACGTTCATTATATCACTTAAAAATATTCTCAGACAGTCTCTTCCACAATTACGTAAAACTATACAGAAAAATTTATCATAAGACTATAAGAGCCGCTAAGGACCTTTATTATAATAGGAGAATAGTCAATTCTGGTAATGTTGCTAAGGAAACATGGTCTATTGTGAATGAGTTGAGAAACAAAGCTTTTCTTCGTCTAGCAATATCTCTACCTCGCCTGAGAACCTTAACGATTACTTTGTAAATGTAGCGAAAAACTTAACTAATACCATATGTCCTCCTCATGATCCACTTTCTTATCTCTCTAATGATAATGTAAACTTACACAGTTTCTTTTTTTCGCCCGTAGTTCTTGAAGAGCTTCGGAGTACAATTAATACCATCAAAAATAAATCCTCTTCTGGGACCGACGGGCTAACTTTAAAAATGTTTTCGAATCTGCCAGAAAGCACTCTGAATCACCTAACAACTTTAATAAACATGTCGTTCCAAAATGGTGTTTTTCCAAAATGTCTTAAGACGGCAATAATCATTCCTCTGCACAAAGGAGGAGACAAAGATGAAGCTTCTAACTATCGCCCAATTGCACTCCTTCCAACGCTATCTAAGATCATAGAAAGGTTGGTTAAAAGAAGGCTGGTATCTTTTCTGTTTAAGTACGAAATACTTACTGAATATCAATTTGGATTTCTAAGCAACAAGTCCACAAATGACGCTATGTTTTCCCTCCTTAATAAAGTTTACTCCAGCCTAAACAACCATCATTCTACAGCAACAATTTTCTGTGATTTTTCTAAGGCGTTCGATTGTTAATCATAAGATCTTAATTAATAAACTGCAGCACTATGGGTTCAGGGGATCATCTCTCGGATAGTTTAAGTCGTATCTGAGCAACAGAAGTCAACTTGTGAGGGTGGATACCACGTTGTCTTCTAGAAAGCCAATAGAATGTGGAGTACCACAAGGCTCAGTACTAGGCCCTGTTTTGTTTCTTCTTTTTATTAACGACATTGCTAACATAAACATCAGTGGCAAAATATGTCTTTTTGCGGACGACACTAGCTTCACTTGGAGCAACAAGGACATCACGGCACTTCATAGGATTATATCAAATGACTTAATCACCATTAAATCTTGGTGCGATTCGAACCTCCTGAGTCTCAACATTTCTAAAACTAAGGCTTTGTCGTATAAAAACTCGTTGCAGCCTTTTGTACTTGACAACACCACCATTGACGTCGTAAAATCCGTAAAATTCTTAGGGCTTGTTGTGGACAATTCTCTGAAATGGGACATACATATCGAAGCTTTGTCGAAAAAATTGAGCTCTGCCTGTTTTGCATTAAGGTCTGTTTCTAAGGAGCTTAACTTGTCAGTGGCTAGAACTGTTTATTATGCACTTTTTGAGTCGCACCTCAGGTATGCCCTTCCATTCTGGGGTACGTGTTGTGCGGCTCAATTTGACCGCATTTTCAAGCTCCAGAAGAGAGCTGTTCGATATTCACTGGGACTAAACAGCAGAACTCATTGCCGGGGCTTTTTTAGAGAATTAAAAATATTGACTCTTCCTTCCTTATTTATATTTGAATCCGTTTGCCTAATACGTAAACATGTATCAGCTTCTCAAGAAAGGCCATCTCACACTTATCCACTCAGGAACGCGGAGCAAGATCTTTATCTACCTACCCCACGCTCAGAGTTAGTTAAAAGTTCAATATTATACAACTCGAAAAAAATGCACAATCACCTGCCATTTGAAATCAAATCCATAACATCATTTTTTTCATTTCGCAAAGCATTGAACTCTTATTTACTAGGCAAGGCTTTCTACGCCGTTAATGAATTATATTTGAATTGAAAATCGAATTTGATCTTGAAAACACTGGTCTAATGTTTGCTATTGCTATATTTACTAATGACATCGAAATTAATTTATTTAGAGGTCATTGATATTTTGCTATAAACTGGCTAAATATTTTTGAATATTATTTAATTTTTTTGTTCTTTGACATTGTAAACATTTATATATGTTTATTTTAACAATAAGACTGACAATATTATTTGTATAATGTTTTGTATTATCTTTTGTTTGTTTGTTTGTGTACCTTGTTTTTTTTTACTATGTTTGTTAGTTTACCTTTGTCCACAAATTGAAAAATTTTTTGACAATAAAGGCATTTATTTATATTTAACTCGCTGCGTCGACAATGCGACCAATAGATACATATTCAACAGCATCCGGGGTAAAATAAATAGAAAATTGAGCCTTTGTGCCAATTGCGGCGCACTTGTTCGCATGCAGCCGCTTGTGAAGAGCGCGCGAACCCCGTATTTTTCCCAACGATTAACCCTTCCGCATCTCCAAGTTCCATTGTACTACTAACGGGGCCCCACGGTAATAATGCCGTGCTGGAAATGAGCGAGTGAAGCCCCCTTGGCCCCCTAGTAACGTCACTAGACTGTGGCTTTTGTTTCTGTTTTTGGTTAAAATCTTATGCCGAGTCCAGACCAAGGCGACGATTTTGAGAAAAAAACAAGACAAACTTGCGACAAAAAATGGGAAATTCTGACAAGACAAACTTGAGACAAATTGTTCACACCGCAACGACAAAAGTACAACAAAGTCAAAAGTTTAGTTATTGCGAATGTGTTTTATTAACCATGTGTGATTTCACTGGTCTCCTACTGTTGGCAGCACAAGCTTTCCACGCTGCGCCGACAATTTGTCGCAAAATATACGAACAAAACATAGACGCTTTGATCTTTCCCGACTCGAGACGGGGCATTGAAAAGTCTCCGAATTTTGAAACAAAACAAAAATGAGACAAATATGTCGCAGAAATGTACCTGTTGGATTTGACACAATTTTGTCGTAAAACATGAATGTTTCTGTCTTGTCGTTGTGTTGTCTACTTGGTCTGGACCCGGCATTAGATTTTTTTCTGTCGTTGCTTTTTAGAAAAGCAAAAAAAACTAATTGCACATTCTCATTACCACTTTATTAGGGCTATCTGATAGTATTTTTATATTTTCAAATTTAGCTGTTAATTTGTGAGATACAAAGGCCAAAAAAGGTTTTTTTTTAAAATACGGACCTGCATTTTTTATTTCAGATTTTGAAAGAACTCGATCTCCTGAGTACAATGATATGCCACACTTAATTTTTTTTTTGTTTCAGACATTTGAACACAATTTATTTAAACTAATTTCAAGTCCGGCTCTGTTTTTTTTAAATATTTAATCTATTCATCGTTACCATATCGATAAGCTTTCAAACTTAAAAATGACGTGGGGTAAAACATTGAATATTGAAAATCAAATGCAATAAAATAATAAAAAATAATATACAAATCAATACATTACTTCACGTCATTTGTAAAAGTGAAATCAATACATCTCAACATTTAGAATAAAGAGTACAAAATGCTTTTGGAAGTATAAGAAGAAAGTTTAAAGAGCTATAAATAAAATTGAACGAAAAATAAATTTGTGCAATAGGGAGGGTTGTAACCCTTTCGTAGAACATTAGAAACTAGTTTATAGAAGTTTATTTATATATAATAACTGCGATGAATATTACGCATATTATTAGATCGCCAAACTGAGATTTCAAATTCACAATAAAACAAATAAAAATAATATCTTTAAATTGCTGACCTGGATATAATTTATTTCAATTGGCTCGATTTTCCTTATTCAATGTTAATTAGCGCTGATCAATATGTATATTACGATGAATATAATCAGATTAAATAATTAAAAAAAAGCAGAGTCGGACTTGAAATTATTTTAAATAATAATTATATAGTTTTTTGTTGTTAAGGTACCAAAAACAAAAAAAGTATAAATTGTGGCATATCATTGTACTCAGGAGACCGAGTTCTTTCAAAACAGAAAATAAAAAATGCAGGTCCGTATTTAAAAAAATTAAGTTGGCCTCTGTATCTCACAAACTATCAGCTAATTTGAAAATCTAAAAATACTATCAGATAGTCCTAATAAAGTGGCTATGAGAATGTGCAATTAGTTTTTTGATTTTCTTTAAAGTTACGACAGGAAAAAATAAAATTGATTTTCAAAAAAATCCGTTTTTCCAAAAAACTCGGCAATCCTTGAAATTTTTAAAACTTTTTTGATGGCATCTTGGTAAACATCACAAAGCCAACTTTGGCCCAATTTAATCATGTTCGTATCTATTACGGTTACCGAGATACCAATGCTCGTACCTCGAATTTGTAGCACCCTGTATATATTTATAATTAATTTATTTTTGTTTCCTGAAATATTTTGATTAAAAGAAAATATAGCGAAGTCGCAAATAGTTTTTTTTTTAAAAAATAACAGATCAAAATCAAATCACTCGTCACTCTTTCTAAAAAACTCATATTTAGTTTTAATCTTAAATCAAATCAAAAGTAATTAATACAAAGCCTCAGCGTATAAAACAAAACCCTTCAGGAACCTGATGATTCCTGCTGGCGACAATATAGCGACCTTTCCGGACAATAAAGCACAGACAAATATTTAGACCTGTCCAAATATTTGTCCAGCGACCGGCAATGGACAATGAAGTGGACGCAGGACAGCAGGAAACACAACGGCCGCTTTGTTTTTCCTGCTACGTGTCTCCAAACAAAGCGTATACAAAAGCCGCAAAAGATTTTGACGGTAGGTATTGTGTGAAGAAGGGTGCTTAAAATTAATTGACGCAGGAGGAAGTGTGAATCTGGCTTAAAGCTTTTAAGGAGTAATGAAGTATTATTTTGACGTCTTACTTATAGACCAGACATATACACATAGTTTGCTTTTACTCAATATCTAAATTTTCCTATTTTCTTACAATCGTTTAAAATATAAAAAATACTTTTATTTCTTTGGCGGATTCTTTTCATATCATTTATACAGGGTGGTCCGAACTGTATTTCGAACTTTTAATAGAAATTATTTGTAAAAAATCGAAATAAAAATGAAACTTCTACACCCTGTATCTCTGAAATTAAGCATTTTAGGATATACGATTTTTTTTACATATTTTTATCTGAAGAATATGCTGCCGAAATTTCCGTAATACAGTTCGGACGCCCTGTATATCAATTACTAGCGTGTACCCGCGAATTCGTTCGCGTCGAATTATTCATTTGTAATAATGATGATAAAGCAAAGCAAAAATTTCTATTAATATACAAACTGGATAAAAAATTTTCACATTTATGTCAGCATGAGAAAAAACAATATGGCGATAATTAGATAATAGATTTGAAGGGTAGTTTCATCTCGTTGGAATTTGACTTTCTAAAAATCCGTTTGCCAAAAATAATCTTTTAAATGAAGCTATGGAGGTATTCGTATTGGGCGAAGTTGCCATGGATAGTACGCTGAGTACAAGAAAATTAGCCAATAAGACCGGCGTGAATTGTACAAGTGTCCAAAGGATATTAAAAAAAACACAAGTTCTACCCGTACAAAATTCAGTTGGTACAAGAACTCAACGAAGACGATTTTGATCGTCGCGTCGCGGTCGTTCGCAATTTTGTGAAACAATGCGTGAACGAGTGGCGAATGATAATAATTTCCTATTTAATGTGTGTTTTTTGGATGAGTGTATTTTCTTTTTGAACTGTGTAGTTAATCGGCACAACTGTCGATACTGGGCTCAGGACAACCCCAGGGTTTTTCACGAGGTGCACACCCAAAACCCTCAGAAATTGAACGTGTGGGCTGGTATTTTTGGAAATTCTATTGTGGGTCCTTTTTTTCTTCCTGGAAATCTAACAGGTAATATGTACTTGGATTTACTGGAAAATACCATCGACCCAGCCCTAACTGACATCATAGAGAACAATCCTGGATACGTTGAAGCGGAACTAATATTTCAACAAGACGGTGCGCCTCCACATTACTCTCAAAATGTGCGTAATTATTTAAACAATAACTTTCCCGGTCGGTGGATAGGACGAAGGGGTGCAGTTGAGTGGCCTCCCCGGTCACCCGACTTGACTCCTTTAGACTTTTATCTATGGGGACACATAAAAAGTAAAGTGTATAGCACTCCACCCGCCTCATTAGAAGACCTGCGAAGAGGAATTATTGATGTTTGTCGCAAGTTCTTCAGAATGTTCGAGAACGGTTTGAAAATAATTTATATTACTGTATGGAGGTTGACGAGCAACATTTTCAGCATTTGCTTCATTAATTAGGTAAGTTTTTTTTAATTAATTCAATTTATGCGTTTTTTTTTGCAAAAAATACTTTTCAAATTTCAATCCTTCATATTTTCAAAATGACTCGACCGATTTATAAAAACAAAGCGGGGAAATATAGAGAATAGAAAGCGCTTTTCATTGCGGCGCCACTTGACCCCCTTTCCTATTTGAAAAAAGTTGGGGGATGACACCCCCGCTTAGAGGGTTGAAGATTTTGCAATCATCTTTGGGGCAAAAGTTGTCCCCCTCACAAAATTGACGTGTTTTTGAATTTTCTGAAAAAAAAATTACCCTGGCCGTTATGCCTTGCGGAACGTTTTCGATGGGCCACCCTGTATAATAATAAAAACTAGATATTTGTATAAAAATTATTCGTGCAATGTATAATTTCAACAATCCAGATCTAATTTTAGACCAGATTTTAATGACTAAAATCTTACTTGACGTGAGGTATAGGGGATTAAGGCATCCCCTATCTTATGCCACCCGTTTTACCCCCATAGAATCAAGTTTACCGCCCCGGGCATTAGGTTAGAGGACGAATTGTGTCAACTAAATGCAATTGTTGCGCCCCCGTCGATGTCTTTGTCCGACATTTTTCGATTATCTGCTTATGCAATTGCGAATCGTTTTAGATTTGTCTTTTCCATTGTTGCGCATCGTGAAGCACGTGAATTTATTAAAAAAGACGACGGAGAGTGGAAATAAATAGAAAATAAACAGGATTTGTTACACGTAGAAAAGCATGATATATGATCGAATTAAAAGTTTGCCACATTAAAGGATAAAGACACTGAATTATATTTTTAAGTTTCATCCATATGTACTCCATGCTAAACTGAGTTTTTCGGTTGATTTCTGTAAGTAGAGATCCTGAGCTTTGTTGTCCCAAATATATACATATATTTTGCTACCATTTCCAGGGTTGTGTTATTAATTAGAATGTCTTTTTTGTCTGCCAGTTCGTTTTTAACATTACTTTAATTTTTGCTAAAATCATTTTGAGGTCTGTTTTATTGCTGACTGTATTTAGTTCGTCAGTTTCGTCTTCAGGACTATTGGCAATTATGTCATCAGTGAATCTTAGATGGTTAAGATATTCACCATCTATTTTCTCAATCGTTATCTGGGTTTGTTTTATAATATATCTTTATATAAATATAGCATACCCGCGACTTCGTTCGCGTCGAATTAATCATTTGTAATGGTGATGATAAAGCAAAGCAAGAATTTCTATTAACATACAAACTGGATAAAATTTTCTCACATTTATGTCGGAATGAGAAAAAACAGTATGGCGATATTATTATATAACTTGGTAATATTTGAGGGGTTCATCTCGTTGGAATTTGACTTTCGAAAAATCCGTTTGCCAAAAATAAGCTTTTTACGTCAAGCAGTTTAGTTTAAGCAAAATCGTGGTTAATCAATTACCCAAATATTTGGGACACCCTGTATAATTTTTTAAAAAATTTCAAAATATGTAAAAAACAAAATAAATTATGCGTGTCCAAGCGTTTTCACGAAAGACTAACCGTTTTTTAAATAACAAATATTGTAATATTTGAGTGGCGTTTTCACCCTCTTGGAATTTGAGATTCGAGAAACCCCTCTTTATCGAACCTCTACACCCCACAATCAATCCGTTTGCCAAAAATCAGCTTTAAACGTCAAGCAGTTTAAGCAGAATCGTGATAACTCAATGGTCATATTTTATGAAACACCCTGTATACATTTTTAAAAAATCTTAAAATATGTAAAAAACAAATTAAAATATACGTGTTTAAGCGTTTTTTTTCGGAAACTTGACCGTTTTTTTTAAATAAAAAATATTGCATATACATACACCCCCTTGGAACTGGAATTTCGAAAAATCCCTTCTTATCGAACCTTTAAACCCTAGAATCAACCTGTATGCCAAAATTGAGCTTCTTACGTTGAGTGGTTTAAGCAGGATCGTGATTGATCAGTGAGTCAGTCACTTAAGGGTTTTATATATTAGTATAGATATCTACAAGTTTTAATAATAATCGTACATATTTAAAATTTCCGAAATATTTTTCTTGAAATATCTTTTAATTTAATAATAACCACCTTCAAGAACACGACCAACATCTCCGGTGGTAAAACTCCTCCAAACTGTCATCGTCAGCAGCTAGCTATCGAATTTCGGTGAGCCAACTCTAATAGAGCTAAACGGTAATGACAGAGGCCACCTGGTGGCCGATTTCCAACCAAGCGGACCTGCGGGAGTAACTCGAGAGGCCCGCAAGCTCTGATTTCGCCGCAAAATGCGAATAAGCGTCTTTTTTGAATCTTTATATAGAGGCCAAATGGCGTGTGTATATTATGGTTCGCGTATCGCTAAGGGACGGTTTACAGTAGAAAAGAATCAGTAGCGTACCTTTCGGTTTGTTTGATTAAATTGTGATTGATGTGGATGAAACATACAATCAGAAAGCCCTATTCTGTTGCCGTATAAGCAAATTCTAGATTCTAATCTGTCTCCTCCGATCACCTGACCTATCCATTTTATATTTTTTTTATGCGGTATGGTTAACAACAAGGTTTACAAAAGAACTTATGATAATTCAGTGCCCCTCTTAATAGAGGGGCACTCGAAGTGGAGGTACGAGAGAAGAATAGGTAGTAATTCAGTTTTAAAAAGATGCAACTCAAAACAATGGCTGATTTTTGAACATTTTCTCAAATAACTTAAAGTCTATGTAGTGATATTATTTTTTTAAGTTTTAGTTTGTGTAATGTAAATTGTAAAGAACCGTCTAATAATAATTTCTGACTTTTTATAAGTTATAAATCATAACAGAATAAGAATGCCATGCTATCTAAGTGAAATTAGTCGAGAAAGATAAGAATTGGCTATAACTAAATTTAACTTTTCTAACATGTCTTGAAAACCGTTCTCTAAAAAAACGTAACATTCACAGGTCAACGTATCCTCGAAAATGTATGGTCAAGAAAAGTTGAACCAATAATCCTACACGCTTTTCTTCATTTAAAAAATTCTTATTTACAATTCTTGTTTATTTTAATTTACAAAGTTTGGATGTGACAGCTTCACATTTCTGAGAGCAAAGACGATTAAACTTGTTTCCATGACTAACTAAGTGAAATTGTTTAAAAATTATAAGAATTGGCTATAACTCAGTAATTTTTCGAAGAAAAAAGAAAATATATTATAGCTTATATCGCTGAAAAGCTTCAAAATAGCGCTTTTTATGAAGTCATGGCCAACTATGGTTTCCATTTAAAAAAAAACATATGTTTGTCATATGTCAAAAATGACAGGCTTTAGAAAAATCGGAGGACACAATCTCATTAAGAATGTGATTATCTACAACTTTTATCTGAAAACTTTTTGTCTAAAATAGCTTATTTTTTGAAATTTTTAAAATAGCCGAAATTTGTTTTTTTAAGCCATGAACTTTTTCAAAAATTTGAAAGGCGCATATTTATGACCCCACAAAGCTGCAATTCTTTCCCCATTTAACCGACTCTCTATCTCCAGTAGTTTCCGAGATAGGAAACTCACCCTGTATTTTGTGTGTGCCCTAAATATATTGACAGAATCTAGAAAATTTAGGTTATATTGAGTACCAAGCTAATTTAAGGGCAAATTTCAATTGTCTTTTCGATACCTTTTGCCAATTGCCTCTTTCACCTGTTTGTTTTTTTTTTAATTTCCCAATTGGCCAAAATTCTTGTACAATATATATGTAACGTTTTTAGTTACACCCAAACATAATATAATATAGTTTTTACCATTAAATAAGATTATTCATCTGCACCCACGCCACTGGTTGCTCTTTTTCAGCCTCATTAGGCACGTCGGACCATCAGCGGCGTAGCATATAGGGTATCGATATCGACCTCCTAATTATCCCGTATCGCGTTTCCGAGCAGGTAAATTCGATCTGCTGCGTTCTCGGTGTCTCGCGATGAAGATCTTGCGGCCCGATTAGGCGGAATTTAATTGGTGTATACCGGATCCTCCGCATTTGTAAGTCGGTAGGTCCGCCGGACGATTTTCCACACGAAATCACCTTATATGTGCGGTTATGTTATCGATAGGCGTAGGTATATGAGAATAGGAATGGGGAACGGTACCGAACTTTTGTACAATTATTTTTTGTTAGTAGTTTTTAATGTTTTTCTTTTAAATTTTGATGCTTAACATTTTACTTATCTTTATCTGCAGAATATGCTGCCGAAATTTCCGGAATACAGTTCGGACCACCCTGTATATTTTCCAAGTAGAACGCAAAGAACATTCCCTTAAACGGTGTTATTAAAGAAACTCAAACTTCAAGAGGCGAAACATATACTACATTGAAACAACAAACAAAATCGTTTCTATCCTTATACGTACGTAACAAGATTTGAAGAAGGAAAGCTCAAAACGACTAAACATACACATACAACGAGATATTCATATTAGGATAAGCGGAGACGCGAGTCGGTCCAGAGGGTGGATCGAGCCCTTCCTGCAGATTTAATAAAGCCCTCGAGTCCCGAGGGATCGAACCTTTCTAGCCAGAGTCCCGGTAATTGTCCTATACGGAACTTGCCGCTTGATCTGGCGATTTGGAGATGTATGTGGAGAGGCAACGGGGTTGTAGAGTGAAGTATTTGTTGAGTAAATGATTTAACAAGAAGAGAAACTGATAAATATTAAGTTAATATACAAGAAAGATGGGTAATATACATGTTGCAGACATAATGTGGATCAACCTGTTCTCACTACCGATTTCGGGGCCCTACCCCATCATCAGGTGAGCTTGGGTCGTTTCCACAAAATGTCGAGCACAGCGCAGAGTATATAAATACGACTTGTCGTAAAGTAGCGGTAAGATATTAAGTCCCGCATCGCTAGAGATACTTCGCGAGATCTTACCGCTACTTTACGAGAAGTCGTATTTATATACTCTGCGCTGTGCTCGACATTTTGTCGAAACGACCCAAGCTCACCTGATGATTGGGTAGGGCCCCGAAACCGGTAGTGAGAGCAGGTTGATCCACATTATATCGAACACAGCGTGGAATTAATTTCTATATTAGCAGTTCAAGGCAAGAAACACTTATATAATTTTATTATATACCTAAAAACTGCAAGAAATTTATTTTCCATTCTATGTATAACGATATAAGTCAAATTTTAGCATTTTTACTGTAATTTAACAAACATATTAATTTCACAAATTTTTAAAAGGATGGGTATAACTTTTTGTCGCTCTGAAGACCAGACATGGTTTCGGAAATTGCAAATGTCTGGAACGGGATCGTTACACCGACGGCACCGATTTTCCAGGCCGGATTTCGGTCTTTTCAATTGAAAATTGAAAGTTCCGAACTGATTGGGTATTGATTCGGGAAAGTTTCAAGTAGACACGAATTGCCAGAAAGTGAGATTTTAGCGATTTGAATGAATTATTTTAAGTAAAATGTGATATAGTATTTTGGGTAGTACATGAGTCCCTCATTTATACGCGGCATTTTTATACGCTGTTCGTTTATAGACGGTTTTATTAATCCCATATTAGATTGTAAAGGTTTAGAAATCAAAGAGTTATCAAGTTATCGCATACGATGAGAAATGCTAACTAATATTGGCTACATAATATGGCCAGAATCTGTTCCACGCGCAGGTGCTTGATATCAGAGATCAAATTAAAGAAATTCCTGATTTAGAGAAGTCGTTACCCGGAGAGGGATTTAATTATTTGCATTAGAAAGATGTAAATGATCTACTTGAATCATATATTATTGAACTCACATATATTGAAACTGAAGAAAGAAACGAAGATGAAGAATTAACATCAAAACTAAGAGGGCTACGACAAATCTGTGTGTACCAAAAAAGTAACACAATAATGTGGAAACCGCATCTCTGTATATCTGCTCATAAACGGGAGACCCTGTAAAACAGGCAAAATTGGGACACCATGAACAAAGCACCACAAAATTTAATTTTATATAAACGACTTAAGTGACGTTACATTGATAAAAGTCTTTACAAAAATGTCTTGACTTGAAAGAAAATAATTAGTCAAAGACTTAAAACTTAAATCATTTGAACTTGACTATGTTGAAATTGACTTTTTGAATAATTTTAATTAAAGGTGGGTATTCACTTGCAACAAAACACTCCGAACGAACCAAAGTGTTTAGAGTTAATTGATGAGGTTTGAAAGGCGGCCTATTTTATTAAATTAATAATTAATTATATTAAATTAATTAAATTCTTCTTATGCATATAATCTAGGTCACTAAGTAAGGCCATATTATATTGACGGCGCAAAAAGAGGCGTCTTGCCCACATTTTTCGTCCTTTCCTTTTCTTCTCTTTTTTGTTACTCGCTAATGCCTCTATAAATAAAAAAGCACCAGCGGCTATGGTAATATCAGATGCATCCTTATCGACAAACACACTAACACTGATTCACACACTGATTACTGGTGGGAACGCAGCGAACACCGCAAACAGGCGGAACATCAACAAAATATTCCTTATGTTTGGACTAAATGTTCTCGAAAATAAAGATATAATTTCAAATTCCGTTACAATACGGAAATAGATTGAAGTTTTGTGATTACAGTGATATATAATGTATATGGTTTTGTAACAAATTGCTCGATATTTTATGGCAAATGCTGAAGCTCTGTAAACCTTAATCAAGCGTTAATCCAAGCACGTGTGTTTGGATGGTGGGTGTGGCTAAGCATTAGGCAGATTTCTGAAATATGATATATATATCCTTCGGCCAGCACACCCACTCTCCCCGAACCCTGAATACAGCGTAATAGACTCGTTAAAACTTATTGCAGCTCTGCTACCACATTCAGAGAAACATCTTTGTTTTTGCGAGATTTCATTTACTACGTCTTCCTCTAGCCGTTCTATAATTATGGTGCCTCTTTTGCAAATATTCTTTACTCTATGAGGTAAACATTCAAGTAAATCTAGCAAACGTACCGACCCGAGGGTACTTCACGTGCGCCTTCTCATTTTAAAATGAAGATTTACTGCACAATAATGTTTTCCTCTTTTTACCTTCTCCAAGCTGAAACTTATAAGACAGTAAAACTTCTACCGGCATATGATTATTTGTGGCAATTTTGGCCGGTAGAGGCCCTTCCTTTAACTTCAACCCGTCATTAGGGCAGCGTAAAAACGTTTTTTTAACTAGGTTAAATTGAGGCCTAAACGCGGGCTGCGCAAAGTTTATGTTGCCTTTTACTGTCCAGTGTTTAAAAGAGTTCTGTAAGGTACAAAGGTAATTTTACTTAAGACAAAACGCATAGAGGAGTATTTCAGTTTTAAAACTGAACGTAAGTCGAAAATTCAAACTTCAGGAAAGATGGAAGATGTACAGGGTGGTCCGAACTGTATTTCGGAAACTTTGGCAACATATTCTGCAGATAAAAATAAGTAATTTGTAAAAATGTATGTCCTGAAATGCTTAGTTTTGGAGATACTGGGTGTAGAAGTTTTATTTTTATTTCGATTTTTTTCAAATAATTTATGAAATAACGTAAATATTTAGACAAAGATTGGTGTCTGGAAGTTTTTTGACATGAGAAATTTGATTTTGATCCTCCTATTTGTAGGAGGCGCCACCTACATGTGTTTTGAAGAGTAATAACTTTTTATCCGTACCTGTATAAAACTACCTAGTGAAATAATATACATTTCCGTGATTTTTTACCCAAAAAATGCCTCTCGGTAAAAATCTCTACGAGCAACCGTTCTCAAGATATGTAAAATGGAAATGATCAATACATGTCATTATTGACAAAAAATAAAAATGTTGAATAGATAGATATTTGACTAAAATGATAAATTTGGAAACGTTTTATTTTTTTTATTGTTCCTCTCCATTATTTATTATTCCTCTCCAAATAAAATTTTATGGTATATTTAGGTGAGACAACCAACAAAATAGTTTACCGAAATTTTAAAAATAAAGAAAATACCAAATTAAAACAAGTAGATACCTCGAAATATACCTAAATGAATACAAAATCGACATAGATATTCTTAGACCTTCAATTACAAATTAAAAAAAAGTTGAATTCCTCATTCTTCGTTTCAAGTCTCATCAATAACCTCATCTCAATGTTACGTTCAAACTTCATCACGGTATGATAACGTTTTACATGCCTTGGCGAGCGAAGAAAAAATTCAATAATTCATATTCCCCGTCAACATTCATCATATTCGCGCCATTTCCGAAACGTCAAATTTGACGTGCCGGCATTATAGATATCTGTACAGGCATTTGTTTACAATAGAAGGTCGTAGCAACAAGGCTGCGCGTTACAATAGACAGGCTAGGCGGTTTATTTTACATTCTGATCGCCTGATTCGTTGATTTTAGTCATCAAAAATAGAAAAATTTTCATGGGAGTATATAATCAATAAAAATTAGCTTCAACTGCTTTAACAGCGAGGATAGGTTAAAAACTTTATTTCTTCTCGCACGTTTTTTAATTGCTTCCATTTTTGAAAATGTTTGTATTCCTTTTCATAAGTTATTCGGGATTTAAATGGAAGTAGTTTGGATATGGCATTTGTCGCCTCAGCCTGAATATCTGTTGGTAATTTACTTATTTCGTTTTGAGCCATTTCTGGCTCCAATTCAATCAGCAATCGACACGAAAGAGAATTAAAAAACATTGACTCAAAACAGCTCAACTAAAGAACAGCTTTATTTATTTGTCAAATTACATAGAAACCAACGCCAATCCAGCACAATATTTTTTCTACTCGTAATAAATTCCTTGAAATAATAATTTCTGAATATTTTTCAAAACGTAACTCGCTATGGAAATAAATATTGTTTTAGACACGACGATAAAATACCATTTTATCGTCTTGTATAAAAAATAACTATTAAAATTTTCTAAATAAATTAAATTTATACTCTTTGGCTCTTACTTCTTGGAAAATAAGATTTTTTTGTTGAATTCAAAGTCCTTTATTCCCATTCAAGCTTAAAGACCTTTACCATAGGCGATTAAGAGCTGTGGTAAAGGTAACCCAAGCCCGCAAGGTATTTGATCAGCTTTATTTAATTTCTGAGTATCAAATTACCTTTTCAAGGACATACGATACGTTTAACAAGCTGGTTGGGCTTTAAAATTTCGATAAACTGGCACAGTTTGTGAAAAGTTCTTTGTAAATCGATGTTGAAGTTTTAAAGTGTCACTATATGTGCAAGTTCATACAGGAGGAGTAAGCTTTTTATTACATAAACTATACAGGGTGGTCCGAACTGTATTTTTTTCACTTCAAATCAGTTAAAAAAGTTTAGGTAGCGCCCCCTACCAGTAAGGGTCATATTGACATCAAAATCAAATTTCTCATGTCAAAAAACCTCCAGACACCAATTTTCATCCAAATATTGACGTTACTTCAAAAATTATTTGAAAAAAATAAAAATGTTTACATTACATTTATACGAACTTTTTTACTTATTTTTATCTGCAGAATATGTCACCGAGGTTTCCGGAATAGAGTTTGGACCACCCTGTATAGTAAATACATTTGTATTATGAAGAACATTTCTACAAGTATGGTATGTAAATATTATATACATTAGTACATAAAATATGTATCTTTGAACATAAATAATATATCATGATACATAAATAAAGATCCCCTGTTTAATTTTCCAACTTCTTTCTTCTCAATTTTCAAAGATCATAGACTATGGTAAGACATTTGTGTAGAGTTTTCAGTGTTAACTCTTATGATGCCAGGACTACATCTTCATCTCATTATTTTTGCTCCAGCTTTTTGAATTCTTGTTCACTGACTTCAAAAACATGTGATTCAAGTAAATCTTCAATCATTAACTCCCTCTCTAGGCAGCGATTTTTCTAAATCAGCTATTTTTAAATTAATTTTTAATTAAAATCACCTTTTTTATAACATATTTATTTTAATAGCTGTTTTTAATATTGGAAATTAACACTAGAAATGCCAACGTGCACAGACTTTTCATATTTAGACTTAATACCATATATATTAAAATAAATATCATACATATATGATTTATTCCGAACTGATAATTATTTTCATTTATTTAAATAAGCGCGTTTAAAGTAAAATTAACATAAAATTATGTATAATATCTGTTTACTATATCAATCAGAACACGTTTAATTAATGTCAGTAGAGTCTTTTTTTTATTTTTGGAGACGTAGGTCAATTAGGAAATTAGTCTACAATTTCCTATTTGTATGAAAACCAGACTGGAAACAACAGTATTTCAGCTATTTGTATTTTTATTTTTTTTTTAATAAATTTGTCTTTACTGAACTTATTTTATGTTATTTATGTTACTACTGGTAGTTGTTTATTGTTTAGTGGTAGTAAATTTAGTGACACTATTTAGCAGGGTGACTATACATATAATGCACATACACGTGTAGTAAACCGATCATTTGTGAATTGTGAAATTCATTTAAAATTAACTAATTATTGTATATTTTTTCTTGCATTTTTGCTTTTATTTACTACTTGTCAAAGATGAGTCAAATAATTTAGATATTCGAATTTTATGTGGACGAAGTCGCAAGTTTTCCCAAATATGTATTCTTCTACTATTTCCAGGGTTGTGTTATTTATCAGAATGTCTTTTCTGTAAACTAGTTCGTGGTACATTATTTTAGTTTATGTTAAATTCATAATAAGACCTACTTTATTGCTGGCTGCATTTAGTTCTTTAATTTATTGTAGTTTGTTAGTCTATTACGTTTAACAACAGTAACAGTATTATGCGTATTGTGCCCCCCTGACTATTTTCAAATTTCATTTTAGCGATTTCAAAGAGGGTCAGCGGCGCTCATTGTAACCATTTTAATAATTAATGTGGACCGGGCACGATTACAAAAGGGAAAACTGCTGGCAGAGGGTTCGGGTTTGGCCCTGTAAAGCTTGAAAAATCCGACGATCGCACCTCGTGACAACTTAAGCCAATTGCCAGTGCGTTTGAAACGGCGCCAAACGAAATTGAATTTAAAATTTCAAACGCTAGTCTTTTGTTCGGGATGATTAGTTCGGTAAACAGTCGGAGGAGGGTGATGATGACGTCGTTCGTGTTGAGGAGGAGGGGAGTAAAATGTAACAAAGAAAAACCCAACAAAATAATATACATGAATATCCTCTAATGGGGAAACAAAGACACAAATATCATTTTTTTTATAAATAACGGGGCTACATGTTTCAAACTATTTTTTTAAATTAGTCATAAATTTTTCTGCGAAAAAATGATGATAAATAAGTTTCTGTTGAACTTTTGGCACAAAAACATAAAATTTACGACTTCTATAACTAACGTGTACAC
Organism: Sitophilus oryzae; assembly: GCF_002938485.1. NCBI lineage: Eukaryota > Metazoa > Arthropoda > Insecta > Coleoptera > Curculionidae > Sitophilus > Sitophilus oryzae. Next base: position 607,408 of record NW_022145624.1, on the reverse strand, counting down.
CCTGTATCTCCAAAACTACGCATTTCAGGACATACATTTACACGAATCTCTTTACTTATTTTTATCTGCAGAATATGCTGCCAAAGTTTTCGAAATACAGTTCGGACCACCCTGTACATCTTCCATCTTTCCTGAAGTTTGAATTTTCGACTAAACATTTTAGGACATACATTTATAGGAAATTTTTTACTTATTTTTATCTGGGGAATGTCAGATAACAATACAAGATTTAATGTTGAGGGAACACCCTATACATTAAATCTTGTATTGAGTATTGTCGACAGTCTGCTAACAAGTCTCTCCACATTCTAACCCCCTGTACCCCTCCGTACCCCCATTGTTTCGTTTCTCTGTGATCTCTGGCAAGACCATGCAAAGTAATTTTCCAACGATCCAGCCGTAGGACTAAGGCCGGGTACACGGTTAAACAAACCTTGAAATTACTCTTTTATTAGATTGGGAGTCGCAGTCGTTGACGACTGCCTGGGCCTCGTGCCGTGTGGCATTATCCCTCTCGTTAGGATGAGGGAGAAGAGTGAGGGGGAGGTAACGTTCTCTGTAGAAAGGACTGGATGGAGACGGTGATGTAACGAAGTTGGAGAATTTAGAATAAACTGGAGGAAGAGGGTAAAAACGAGGCCAGTTGATTTTGTGTCGTTTCGAGGGGTTGTATATACAGGGTGGGTCTTAAATAAGTTTATAAGCAAATATTTTAGGGCTGGTATATTTCGACCCCAGAATATGTCTAGGCATAAGGTTTTCTTCGAGAAAAAAAATCGTCCGTTTTCCAGTGGATGGACTGTTATTCCCTGAGTTTGTATAGGTACTATCCTTTAAATAAAAAGAGTAAGGACGGAGCATATCAAAAATCTTAGATCGAACGCCGAAGAGTCCTAAAATGGCCGACTTAAATTCCGGTTTATCAGTGCCGTTCTAATTTTATTCAAAACGTTTAAAAATATAATGTAGGGTAGAATCAATAATTTGTTGTTTTATTATACGTTGTCAATTAATGTTGGTAGTTATTAAAATTGTTATTAAAATATATAATTCTAATCCACCAAACATCCGATACGCTACTGAAACAGATAAGTCAAGTTGTCGTATCCATAGGTCGTATCTAAATTTTTTGACATCTAATCTTTGACAAGTAGTAAATAAAAGCAAAAATGCAAGAAAAAATATATAATTAGTTAATTTTACGTCAATTTCATAAATGATCGGTTTACTACACGTATATGTATATTATAGGTACATATAGTCACTTACTAGCGAAAAGTTATTCCATTATTTCCTTTGATTTTTGACCGAGATCTACCGCACGCTATACAACTATACAACCAACTATTTTAGAGTATTTTTCGATAAATCGCAATAGTGTCACTGTTAATTTAAGTTCTTCCACAATAAATTTCCTTCTAGTTTACTACCTCTAACTACCAGTTGTAGAATAAATAATAAATAACATAATAAAGCTCAGTAAAGACTTAAAATCCACACAATTTCAAATCAACATGTATTAAATGAATCGTCAAACAGAACTGTCAAGGATCCCTACCTTAGGGTCCATGCATGAATGAGTAGCATTATAGTATTATATTAACTTTTTATTCAAAGGTTCTATCCAGCAAAAAAGGCTCTATCCATACAAACTAGACAAGATCAGTCCTCAAAGTTCAAATGATAAGAAAATTATACAAATTAGTCTAAGATTTCCATCCTGAAAATTTAACCACATACTTTTACCCATAGAATGTCCGAAAAGCCTCATAAGTATATGGCGTTCATACACTCCCGTTGTGTAAATGTTTCGTCCCTCCTCTCAATCGAAAACCGAAAAACGACCAAACATAAACGTCACAGTGAATTAAGAGGACCACGTACATAAACACCCACAGGCGCACTCAAATACAGGTCGATCTAGACCAAACGTCAAAACCACCGCATTCGAATTAGAACCGTGAATGGCAGAAAATTCAATTTGCTGGGGGGAGGGGGAGAGAGAGTTGCTCCCCACAAAAGACGTAATGACCGGTCCGTTGGGGATTCCCCCCATGGGAAAATCCAGGCGTTGAGAGTGACAATTTCGAGGCGGCGAATTTTATTTTTCGATTTGACGGAGAAGTTTATGATATTCAATCTCTGGACTCGTTACCGGAGTGTATAGTGTGCGATAAACTCAATTTGGGGAGATGGATATATGGGGATTTTTAGGATATTGGCCGTTCGCTACTTTAGAAAACTGATATTTTTATATTTCGAGTTTATTTTTTCGTAGAGTTTAAATTTGTTTTCATTTGTCAATGGAATTTGTAAATATGGAGTATTTTATTTGAAAGCTAGTTTTTCCCAGTCAGGGGGGCACAATACGCATAATACTGTTACTATTAAACATACTAGACTAACAAACAACAATAAATTTATTCGTCTATTATATGTTACAGACTAAAGAACTAAATACAGCCAGCAATAAGGTAGGTCTTATAATGAATTTAGCAAAAACTAAAGTAATGTACAACGAACTAGTGGACAGAAAAGACATTCTGATAAATAACGCAACATTGGAAATAGTAGAAGAATACATATTTAAGACAACTAATGCACAGCTCGGGATCTCTACTACCAGAAATCAACCGAAGAATTAAGTTAGCATAAAATAGCAAATAAAATAGTACTTTAACCGCAAGGGTAGATTAAATGATATTTTAACAGCGAGGATAGGTTAAATATTAACATCACTAGTTGAAACCAATCAAAACTCATTTTTCAAGTCAAAATTTTCTCATACAAGCTCTATACACTTCTACTCGTACAATTCTACACTTATTTTTTAAAACGCTTTCGACTTCTTCGAGTACTTTTTATAACAATATCATCGACAATCAACCCAGCTAAGTACTCATAGTTTCCCCTCTGCTCACAGTTATTTCTCACAGTAGTCAATGGGAAAGGAAAAGAAACCAAAGAGTCAAATAAAGAGCTCTTGAAACATAACTATACTGTATAGTTTTTCATTAGGGTATCGCCGGTGTGATTATATAACACAAGTGGTCTAAATGGTACTCTATAAAGAGGGTCCTTTTGTTTCAACAGAAGAATATATTTTAGAATATGTATATACTCTTATAATAATGACATAATATTCCTTATAACTACAGTCAAATTTTTGGTTAAGTTTAAAATGTTATATTTTTTTGGCAAATATGTATATAAATATATCAACTTTAATTTGTAAACTCAGTTTATTATAAACTTTAGTATTTGACTTATTATACAGGGTTAATCAAAGAGTTATTTTTTTACCCTCTCTTTAAAACACCCTGTGCAATAATTTCGTGAGCAAATTTTCCTGAAACATTTATTTTTTATTTATTCATATACATTTCGTATTATTTAACCCTGTATAATAAACCAAATACTAAATTTTATAAAAAACTGAGTTTAAGAATTAAAGTTAATAGATTTATATACAGGGTGAGTTTCCTACGATGTTCTCTATGGGTATCTCGGAAACTACTGGTCTACTGGTCGGTTAAAAAACAGTTAAACTTGATGAAAAAAATGTCCCTTGCGTTTTTTGCAAATCCAATTTTGTAAATTGGACTGGTTTAGAACGCTGAATTTGTTTGTACAGATGATGCCAACATAAGGAAATTAATAACCTCAAACCATTCCAACTGGAGTTCGGACGTAGGTACTACACAAATACATTTCCATTTTTAACATTTCAAAAATGAACACTACTTTATTTTTCGTGTATATTATACCTACACCCGGAAGTATACTCTAGATACTAATCTACAAACCAACCCCGTCCATTAAGAACGTGCATACTGCTTTCTATATCGAATTAAAATAAAAAGTCGTTTTAAATTTGGGAAGGGAGGCTTTATCGATCCAATTCCTTTCTTTGTTATCTTCTCCTCATTGCAGTGGGGTCGTTGTAATTATTTGATACTTTATTGAGGCCTGTTCAGTCCATATTTTGGCACGAGGCAGATGTTTCATAATGGTGTGGCGATTATCGTCATCGGGAATCGCGAGTAATGTAAATCTGAACAAGGTTTGTGCATTTGCATGATGTTTTTTTTCAAGATTTGTCGGTATGTAATTAGTAAATAAAGTAAAGTGCCATTAAAATAAGCCATCAGTATGTAATACTTACTACTTAATACAAATTTACGGCAGATCTTTTAAGCATAACATTTTTAGATCAAATTAAAGGCATGTACTAAAAGAGCATAAAATTGCAGACACTACTATAATAGTACCTATAGTTTTAATTGTTTCGTATCTTTATTAATATTTTTTTTAAACTGTATACAGGGTGCTACAAATTCGTGGTACGAGCATTGGTATCTCGGAAACCGTTGTCTTGGGATGTTCACCAAAATGCCATTAAAAAAGTTTTAAAAATTTCAAGGATTGCTGAGTTTTTTGGTTTGGAAAATCTATTTTATTTTTTTCCTGTCGTTACTTTTATTACGTAATTTGTTTTTTTCGAAATATCTAGTAAGCCATGAACTTTTTCGAAAATCTGAAAAACGCATATTTATGATCCCACAAAACTGCAATTCTTTCCCCATTTAACTGATTCTCTATCTCCAGTAGAGAACATCGTAGGAAACTCACCCTGTATATGTCTAACCAGATCTGTCAAACGATTTCTGCATATGTTACAGAAATAAAAAACAATCTGTCACGGTAGCATTTTAATTAATTACATCTAAATAAAAACTCAGTAATGACTAACAAAGGTTATAACAGTTAATTAAAATAGACAGAAAAAAACATTGTAAACTTCTAAGATAGAAATCTATGTACCTATAAAGGAAATGTCTATTCTTTCGTTGTCACTTCCAAAAATCATCGTTTGCCACGGGTCGTTACCCAAATTTGTCATTTGCATTTTTATTCTGTCAACCTGTGAAGATTTTATCGCATTGGTTCGTTCTAAAGACGTACCTAAGTAGGTAGCACCTGATAAAAATCAGTAGTACTCATTTGGGCTTTTACAAAATATGAATATAACAATAATTTAATGAGCTATGCATTTTCAAGTATTGTACATTTTTTTCAAGCGTAATTATTGGGAAAATTTTATCAAAAATGTTTAACATGTTTTTTTGTTTGTTTCAGATTGAAGATTAATTGTTTATATAACATTGGTTACCTCGTCTTGGAAGGTAAGGATAAATTTTGTGTATATACTTTTTGTGAATTTATCAAAATTCGAAATCATTTATCAAACAACGTGATGAGAAACGACTTTAAACATAATCCATGTCCGTATACCATCCTGGACACTTCATCTGCTTGGTCTGTATTTTAACGCATGCGACAGAGATAAGTATAAATGACAGGTTGACAAAAAGAGAGACAAAATAAAAAGCGGCACATAGTGTTGCCAGTTTTTACCGGTGTAGGAAAAATAATATATTGCAGCTGTAGTAAAATGAATAACTAATTGTGGAAAATAAAGTTCCAATACTAGATGCAACATTTTTCCTTAACGCCTACCTGTGCGGTTTGAAATTTTGATTTAAAATCCGGCAATACCGCATAGAAGAAATGTGTCAACCCAATTTTTATCTCTTTTTAATACGTTTGATTTTCCATTAAGCTGGTTGCATCACTGTCATACACTTTAAATTCCAGACCACGCATTTATGATGACCAGAATGGTATACCGAACCGGTTTCCACTTCCCCATCCACCCCTTATAGTGAGTATAGGGTTTTAAAGTCGGTAATTAATCTGTAGTGGCAGAAAACAAGAAGATTTTTGCTATGCAAATCCCATTTTTCCTCTACAAAATAAAACAACGCTTAATTTTTATAATAAACTCACTCCCTCTCTCTAATAAAGCCACTTCATCAAGCCGTTTTTATTAAAGTCAATAAAAAAGCGTCGTCATCTCGCCTCTTTTTATACACTGCAACTCCTCGTCCGTCTTTTTTACCCCGACTCCCCCTACCTAAACACCAGGGGGGTGGTTTGGGGACCTGCGTGGTAGTTTCCACCCCCTTTGCAGCCCTCGAGCTGTCGAAAATTAAGCGGTAAGAACATAAAACGGCGTTTAAGCAAAACAATTTAGCGGGAGTGCCGCCGCCAACGTGCTCAATTTGCACACCCTCCGCGGCGTTTTTTTTTCTTTTGACGTTTCTCCGTGTTGTCGTCCCGTGCTCCCCAGGGGGCGCTACAAGTGCCTCTCGGACAAATGGCGTCGCAGGAGCACGGGTGAGTTCACGCAGTAGGTGACAGATGCCCGAATTACGTAAACAAACAGCGGAAAATGTTAGGAACATTAGTTGATAAGTAGGTTTTCCATGCAAGTTTTTGGAAATGACAAAAATGTGTGCTCTGATATCCGGAGAATTTTTTTTTTCTTCCGAGTTTATTTGTGACTTTCGTGCATGGTAGAGGAAGGTGAGGACCTAGGGTAGGGATCCTTGACAGTTCTGTTTGACCATTCGTTTGACATATTTGAATTTGATTTAATTTTTTATAATTTAATTATTTTTTTTTAACCCAATTTACAGATTTTAGGGGGAGGCCGGGCCCCATGAGCCCCCCCTCTGTATCCGCCACTGCGAGTAGCAGCTGTCTTAAATTTAAATATTTCTACTGTGCTTGTTACATCAATTACTAAAATATTAATTATTAAATTAAAAATAAAACGTAAAAATCTTTAAAAAGTTATATAAATATATCGTTTTCCAATTTTACATTAAGATTCATCTCATAAATTCATCACAATCTGGCAGCGCTGTCGCCATCGCTTCTCACTTAGATGTCAAAGAATTTAGATACGTCAATTTGACTTACCTGCTTCAGTAGCGTATCGTATGTTTGTGTTAATAAATAATTATTATAACTTATCTATTTTTATTGGAATTATATATTTTTATAACAATTTTAATAACAACCAACTTTAATTGACAACCTAAAATAAAACAACAAATTACTGAATCTAGCTTACATTATATTTTTACACGTTTTGAATAAAATTAGAACTGTACTGATAAACTGGGATTTAAGTCGGCCATTTTTGGTCCTCATCGCCTAAGTTTTTTTTATTTATTCCTTACTCAGTCTTTTTATTTAAAGTCTGGAAAATATATTTCCTATATGGTATAAAAGAGAAAATAGACAAATTAGAAAACGATAATATTTGGCAGGTCAAAAATTGAAAAATTCCACTTTAATGTCAAGTTTATTGTAACGAACCAGACAGACCACCAAATTTCAGCTCTAATAGCTTGTCTTATTAAACTTTAAGTATCAGTCTAATCCCAGTTTAATAACCTGAGCTTATTGTTTCCACTATTAAATCGATTAAGCATGGCTGCCACCCAGTATCGCTACAGGGTGTTTAGAATTAATATAGATAGTTAATTTTTTTTTT
>NW_022145623.1:0-9698 GCF_002938485.1 Sitophilus oryzae | reverse complement strand
TTTATTTTACGTTGTCAATAAATGTCGGTAGTTAATTTAAAATTGTTATAAAAATATACAGGGTGTTTCAAAAAACATGTGCCATCTCTCGTGGGGAGATTCCTCACGGAAAAATATGATATATATTTTTCATATCAACATAGGTCTGATTTTGCTTTGTTTCGTAGCTACAGGGTGTTAAATTAAAAATCTTTCGATTAATTACAATTTTCTTCCAAATACTTTTAGTGAGGAATGAAATTTTGAGGGTAAAAGTTACTATTAGTGCTACATATTTTAATGCTAAAAAAGTCTCGATAAATGTATCAGGGACGCGCATATTATGGGTTATCACTGGAATATTTTTCAAGAAAAAGTCATGTACACCACTGACTTTTCTTTCGATATCAATAAAAGTTATCTCTTAATAATTTGTTGAATTCGGCCTCCTTAACGAGATAAACGCAATTTTATTAATAATAATTAATAAAATTAAAATAAAATTAAAATAAAAATAAAATTAATAAATTATATATTTTACCTAATTTACGAGCTAATTTATTATTAAATATTATTACTGTTAATTATTATTATTATTAATCCAACCTAGATCCATTTCAAATCAAAAATAATGATATTTAAGATAACTATAAAAAACTTAATTTTAAAAAGTTTTAACATCCTGAACTCTAAAACTATGCATTTCCATACTCATGTTTATAGGGAACTTTTTTTCATATTTTTTCATGAATCCCGAAATCGACAAAATATCGAGAGACAACTTTTAATTGGCATTAAACTGCTTACACTATTTCGCTAACAAGAGAAAAAAAATGTCAGTGGCATACATGCTTTTTTTAGAAAAATATTCCATTGATAACCCGATAAATATGTCGCACTTTTAGTAACTTTTACCCTTAAAATTTAATTTGAATCACTAAAAGTACTTGGAAGAAAATTATAATAAACCGAAAAAATATTAAGACTTTAACACCCTGTAGCTATGTAACAAAGCAGAATCGGACCTATGTTGATATGAAAAATCAATCTTATTTTTACGTGAGGAATCTCCCCACGAGAGATGGCACATGTTTTTTGAAACACCCTGTATACTAATAAAAAGAAATAGTATGTTATAATAATTATTTATTAACACAAACATCGGATACGTTACTAAAGCAGGTAAGTCAAATTGACGTATCTAAATTCTTTGATCTAATCTTTGACTCTATTACTTTGACCCTATCACGTTTTTATTTATTACTCTCTGAGCCTTCAATAAAAAGATTAAGGAAGGAGCATATCAAAAATCTTAGGTCCACCGCGATGGGACTCAAATATGGCCGACTTAAATTCCGGTTTATCAGTGCCGTTCTAATTTTATTTAAAAAATGTAAAACTATAATGTAGGGTAGACGTGGGGTGGACTCAATAATTTGTTTTTTATTTTACGTTGTCAATAAATGTCGGTAGTTAATTTAAAATTGTTATAAAAATATACAGGGTGTTTCAAAAAACATGTGCCATCTCTCGTGGGGAGATTCTCTACTGAAAATATGATATACATTTTCATATCAACATATAGGTCTGATTTGCTTTGTTTCTGTAGCTGCTAGGTACAATTAAAAATCTTCTGATTAATTACAATTCTTCAAAATAATTTCTATGAGGAATGAAATTTTAAAGAAGTTACTATTAGTGCTACATATTTTAATGCTAAAAAGTACTCGATAAATGTATCCAGGGACGCGCATATTATGGGTTATCACTGGAATATTTTTCAAAGAAAAAGTCATAATACACCACTGACTTTTCTTTCGATATCAATAAAAGTTATCTCTTGATAATTTGTTGAATTCGGCCTCCTTGATGAGATAAACGCAATTTTATTAATCATAATTAATAAAATAAAAATAAAAATAACATGAATATATTATATATTTTACCTAATTTACGAGCTAATTTATTATTAAATATTATTACTGTTAGTTATTATTATTATTAATCCAATCTACATCCATTTCAAATCAAAAATAATGATATTTATAAGATAACTATAAAAAACTTCATTTTAAAAAGTTTTAACATCCCGAACTCTAAAACTATGCATTTCCATACCCATGTTTATAGGGAACTTTTTTTCATATTTTTTCATGAATCCCGAAATCAACAAAATATCGAGAGACAACTTTTAATTGGCATTAAACTGCTTACACTATTTCGCTAACAAGAGAAAAAAAATGTCAGTGGCATACATGCCTTTTTTTGAAAAATATTCCATTGATAACCCGATAAATATGTCGCACTTTTAGTAACTTTTACCCTTAAAATTTAATTTGAATCACTAAAAGTACTTGGAAGAAAATTATAATAAACCGAAAAAATATTAAGACTTTAACACCCTGTAGCTATGTAACAAAGCAGAATCGGACCTATGTTGATATGAAAAATCAATCTTATTTTTACGTGAGGAATCTCCCCACGAGAGATGGCACATGTTTTTTGAAACACCCTGTATACTAATAAAAAGAAATAGTATGTTATAATAATTATTTATTAACACAAACATCGGATACGTTACTAAAGCAGGTAAGTCAAATTGACGTATCTAAATTCTTTGATCTAATCTTTGACTCTATTACTTTGACCCTATCACGTTTTTATTTATTACTCTCTGAGCCTTCAATAAAAAGATTAAGGAAGGAGCATATCAAAAATCTTAGGTCCACCGCGATGGGACTCAAATATGGCCGACTTAAATTCCGGTTTATCAGTGCCGTTCTAATTTTATTTAAAAAATGTAAAACTATAATGTAGGGTAGACGTGGGGTGGACTCAATAATTTGTTTTTTATTTTACGTTGTGAATAAATGTTGGTAGTAAAATTGTTATAAAAATATAAAATTCTAATAAAAATAGATAAGTTATAATAAATATTTATTAACACAAACATCCAATACTCTACTGAAACAGGTAAGTCAAATTGACGTATCTAAATTCTTTGACATCAATTCTTTGACAAGTAGTAAGTAAAAGCAAAAATGCAAGAAAAAGTATATAATTAGTTTATTTAAGTGAATTTCACAAATAATCGGTTTACTACACGTATGGATATTATATAGTCACTTAATAGCGAAAAGCTGTTCCATTATTTCACTCGATTTTTGACCGAGATCTACCGCACGCTACACAACCAACTATTTTAGAGTCTTTTTCAACAAATCGCAATAGTATCACTGTTAATTTAAGATCTGCCACAATTTCCATCTAGATTTACTACCTTTATACAACTATCAGTGGTAGAATAAATAACAAATAACATAAAATGAGCTCCGTAAAAACTATGGGTAAAGACTGACAAATCCACAAAATTTCAAAACAAGTTCAAATGTGTCAAATTAATTGTCAAACAGAACTGTCAAGGATCCCCACCCTAGAGTCCTTTTTTAGCCCACCATGCATGAATACATGGATAGCATTATGCTCCTTCCTTAATCTTTTTATTCAAAGTCTCCGAGTAATAAATAAAAATTTAATTTGGTTAGGTTAGGTTTGTGTAGGTAACTAGTAAGGTAAGTATAGTTCAGATAGTTCGCTAAATTTGCTTATATAAAGTTAGAATATGACTGATTTACAACGCAATAATAATTGTCAACTAGAAACCGAGAGAGAAACCATGTAAGAGATAATGAAAGATAAAAATAATTTATTTTTGCCTCACAAATTAAGTAAACTTTTGTGCAATTATCCGCTAACTAAACAGTATTATTACTGAAATTAGTTATTTTAAATGATTATACCATCCCGGTACAACATATATAGCATACAAAAAACGACCAGAGAAGCGTTTCAACTTGATGTAGATTTCCGCCATCGGTTTTCTACAACAAATTGTATTATCAGCTGAAGTTCTGAAAGTTAAGTTCTGAAATCGTCCCATAACCGTACAAAATGTGTGTGTGTGTGTGTGTTGATAAGAAGCCTATAACATCTCCTACTTACCATAATCTTCGTCGTCATCTGTAGCCGCAATAGCGGCATTTATCTTATCTAAATATGAAGCACCGGTAAATCTTTCCAATAAGGAAAAATCGTCTCCTGTAAACAATTCATCTTCGTTTAATGGACCAAGTACCCTTCCATTAGCAACAATGGCACGTTCAGATGCTTTAAGATTCAGTACCTTTTGACTGTAGACTCTGAGCATTTTCAAATTAAGTTCCTGCGCTTCGACTCTGGACCAAACTTCAGACTTAAAAAGATAATTTCAGATCAGTAAAAAAACATTTCAATGGAATATATGGGTTTCTTACTGAAATGTCCAACTTGTCACCTTTTTCTAATTTTTCGTTAGTATCTGGGTCTCTCAAAAGCGCGAGTATCGTATTTAAAGCACCATCAGAGGGCAGCACTTCAAGTAAAGCCAAGACCAGTTTATTATACAAATTGTTCTTATTTCCGTTGACGTTTGGTAGAAAACTTACTCTTATGTCACTTTCTAACTTCTAAAATAGAAATATTAAATATCTTTATTTAATGCATAAAAATTGTAAATAAGAAACAAAATTAGTGCGACCGCGAAGGTACTTTAATATGACAATTAAGTAAAGTTCATAAGAATTAATATATCCTAATTAATGACTTGACACGTAGTAAATAAAATGTAAATATACATGAAATAAAACATAATTAGGTAACTGTAAATGAATTTCAAAGTTGATTGGATTACTTCATCTGACAGTATATTCGATACCAAATAAACTTTTAGTTACGTCATCAAGGGTGCGATTATTAAATTCATTGTTGCCAACCCTGGACATATTCGGCCCAGTGTGACTAACTGGAATTTAAATTTCCCGCTGGCGATTTAGGTGGTAACTCTGTAAAAATGTCAAGTTGTCACATTTATTTATTTCCTGATATTTTGATTCGTTTTGACACTTTTTGTGTCAAAACTTGTATTACAAATTTTCGGTTTAAGTGAAATGTGTTATAATACTTTAAGCTTAATATTTTTTTACTAGCAGACCTTGGAGTCGACAATGGTTCTTTTTAGAACCGCTTGTAGTGCAAAGTTTACAAGATGCCAAACTTAACAGCCGTTGCAAAAAACTCATCGCAATCTTATTAGAATATTTTGAATGAGAAACCCGTAATAATGGCCCTTTTTGTCACCCGAGTACTTTTAAGAAGGTGAGTTTTGTTGATGTAAATAATAACTGTTTATATATTTATAATTAATTAATTTTTGTTTCCTAAAATATTTTGATTAAAAAAAATAAATAAAGTCGGCAACTCTGTGCTGGTCAAACTTAATTACGTGACTAAAAGTTTATTTGGTATGATTTATATTATATAATTATTTATTAGTAAGTTGTTAAATTAATTCCCATGTTTTTTTTTCAGATAACGGTCGGAGCAAATGTAACTATTTTTGAAGTCTCTTTCAAAGATTCACACACAAAATTTTCACTTTACGACACGTCTATCCACATTTATACACTTTAGATAAAACCAATTGTAAAACAATGAAGAAATAACATAAACTAAACTCAAAAGGCACAAAAAAACGTCAAAATTCAAATTAAGTTCAAATGTCTCAAATGAAATATCAAACAAAACTGACTCTAAAGAAAGTGTTTCCATGATGTCCAAACTCTTTCCTTAGTTTTCTTTTATTTAATGATGTAGATCCACTACTATCACAGATTAGGTATACTATATGTATACAGATAAAAATCTTGTCCCTAATTCGTGGTATGAAAATTGTTTTTTATGACGTTGAGCAAACGAGTAAAATTTCCTGTGCGCAAAAATAAACTCGCGTTTAAACAGCGTAATAAATGGGCCGGTCAGGTGCAGTGCACAATTTTAGAGGCCATAAGTGGGCGTGCTGTGTGCGCAAACTAGTAACTTAACTAGTGCGCGACTCCGAAAATTGAAACCACGAAAAACAATGCTTTTGACGATAAGTTTATAATCTGTATAATCTGTGCTACTATATCATTAAATACAGTACTACAGTATCCACTAAAAAAACATTGTCTTATCATAATCATATTATTATATATTAATCTTTATTATTGAGATATTAAAAACCAATTCGGTGGGTTCAATTAAAAAAGAAACATTTTGACATGTGGCGACTGGCGACCGATATGGCGTCAAATTACAAAATTGTCTTTTAAATAGGTAAAAAGTAAAATTAAACGACAAGATACGAAAAAGATATCAACAGAGAAATTTTGACAAATATGGAGCCTAGATTCCAATCTTCAAAAGTATACAGGGACTATAAAAATATGATTTCTTGTTACCTACTTTTTATTTTTTAAAAAAAGTTAAATGCCATATTTCTTGATTATAGCATTTTTAATAATTTTCTAATATTATTATGACAATTTTTGTTGTTAATTGTTTATTACAACAGATTAAATCTGTTCCATATGTCTAAGAAGCTTACAAATTATTATATTATTAGTGTTGAAAAAAAAAACATTGGCCAATATTTTAAAAAAGGAAATATCAAAAAAAAAGATAGCTAAGCCACGGGATTCTATGTATGTAAATAGTTCAACAAAAATACGCACTTCTACCTTTTTGATAAGTTGTCAGACTAATGAGTTAGAAGGAGTATCTGAAATTGCAATTAATTCAATATCACCCTGTAGCATGAAAATGTTTGTGTTTTTGATATTCACTAAAAGGTAACTGGTTTGCACATACAATTAATTATTACAATAATACATTAATAATAAGCAAAAATTCCAATTGCAACCATAATGGATCACTGTACAAAAGCTGACATATGGTAATCGCAAAACAATTTCCGATGCACGTGACCAACTGTAACTGACAAGCGATGGCGACAGCGCTGTCAGATTGTGATGGATTTATGAGATGAATCTTAATTTAAAATTGACAACATATGTATTATATCATTTTTAAAGAGTTTTACGTTTTATTTTTAATTTAATAACTAATATTTTAGTGATTATTTGATTTATTTGTTTTATAGATTATTTTAGTTATTACATATTGGCAAAAACTAGTCCATTATGAAGATTATTATAAGCGTTATTATGGGTTATTTATTTATTGATGTACATCTTATAACGCCATAAGTTGTAATAACAAGTGAGAGGGTGCTATTAATGCACAAACTAATTAATCACAGAATTTAATAAAAACTAACTCTGAAAGTGGTATAATGTGCTTATTAATCAAACTTACTTTTCTGACTGCAGTCAAGGGTAATAAAGGACCTTTATTGTCAGTTCTCGTTCAAAATACTTAAAAAAAAAAAATAGGGAAGCTACAAGCTCTTTCCTTCGACTGTTTAAATGCTTCGGCATATTTTCAACACACAATTTCAAGAAATGCAATACAAAAACTCGATAATTTTGTGCTTAAAAGTGCATTTTTTTAAAAAAGACTATGAAAATAGGCAAAAAACGAGAATTAAAAAGATTCAACAACACGAAATTTTTTAATAACTGACACTAGGATAATTGTCAAATAATAAACGACGACATTGCTGAACACGGCGCAATGTGACCAACATAGCCATAATAAAATTCGGTTTAAACTTTTGCAGCTATAATCTAGATAAAATATCTGTTACAATCATTTGCTCTATAAAGTAAAATCAAGAGCTGCGCGGTATCTTAAATTATACAACAAATATAAACATTTTTGCCAACATTTAATTTAGTCAGGTTTATAGACTTTAGTGTCAATGTCGATATGATTGATGACGTGCATCGGAAAATGTTTTGCGATTACAATATCTAACTAGCCGCTAAAAATAAAAAAAATAATATATGTTGTTAAAAGAGTGGCAAGTCTAAAGTGCGATGGATCAGACATGTGACAAGACTCTATGGAGACCTAGGGGAACAACAAGTGTGGGATGGCCAAAAAGAGATGGGTCGATTACGTCAGAACAGTGGCAGGAAGACAATGGATAAGATTGGCTAGAGATCGCGAAGCATGGAAAAACCTAGAAGAGGCCTATATCCAACACTGGATGGAACCAGGCTGAGAAAGAAGAAGAACTGGTCCCTACAAAATGTATAAACCCTGCAGGGCAACAAGTTGTTAAATCCTATGATATATGTCTACTAATAATCTAGAATACATGGAAAGAATCTGATACCCACCAGCCGTCCAGTGCTCTCCTGTAAAACTAGTAAAAATAGCGCTTATCATGTTTTTTCCCTGGACCCTTCATATATACTTAACATTTAAAATTATACAGGGTGTCTCAGAAATAAGTGCAAGTATTTTAAGGGGTTGTAAATCTGGTCAAAGGAAACGTTTTTTCTCCTTGTCGTTTTTCAAATAAGTCCAAAATAACCGAGTTATTTTACTTTTTATTTTCTTTCATGTAAATTTAAGCTAGTACCTATATTGCCATATTATCAAGAAATCATGTTTATTAACTCAAAAGTAAAAAAAATTCCAAAATTTTTTTCATAAAATTCCAAATTTTCAATTTTTTTTTTTCGCAAAAAATACCTCATAGGCGTGTTTCTGAGGCCGAAATATACTACCAGTTAAAATACTTGCACTTATTTCTGGGAAACCCTGTATAATAACTTATACAGTCGTTGTATACTAAAATAATTTAATCTAAACAATAATTTATTATGTAAATCTTAAAATACCTAAGTATAATTAGTATTTACGGCATTCATTCGAAATTTTATATTGTTTCAAAAACATTATAATAGTCTAATTTTTATTATCGCTCAGCACTAAAAGTCTATTGTATGAAAATACACTTTTCAAATTCCAACGGAGATTTTTATCTACGAAAAACAAATGTTGCGTAAACTAAAAATGGTAGTTTTCTATAGTGTAAGTCAACACCTATTTATTTTGTACTGTTTTATATTTTGCTTTAATTATACAAAAATATACTTATGTATAATATAATTTTACAATTAGTTTTATTTAAAAAAATCTTATAAAACAAGTCTATTGACCTATGTTAAAATAATAAATTGTTATGTATGTATGTACATATATATACAAGATGGCGCACCTCATTCGCCTCAGTTGATTATACGAAAACGGAAAGATGGAGAAATAAAATCTTTTATGAGGATATGTGGGTAGGCAATGCGCACAATTTAAAATTATATTGAAATATACAGGGTGTTTCAGAACTAAGATCCGTACCAAAGTTATATTTTTCCTTATGGAATACCCGCTATTTTATTTCATTTTTGGATTCTGGGGCCCAAAAAAATATTTATTATAAGGGTTAGGTTAGGTTCATTTTCAATATGTTTAAAATTTTTGGTTTTTAAGATATTTAAATGTATTTAAATATGTATGCTACAATAGAATAGATTATCAACACCCTGTACATTACTTTTCAGAGTTAATTCTTGTGAGTTTATAGGTAGAGAAATAAACTTGCTTCCTTAAATTTATACAGGCGTACCAAAAATTGCTGATCTATTTTAAGGATTTATTTTACATAATAACTTCGTTATTTCACATGCAACACCCAGTAATTTTTAAAATAAATCAAAGCAGTATTAAATGCTCTTTTAAACTGTATTAGGGTTTCCTATACCTATCTAATTCAGATTTTGAATAAAAAGCGATTAATCAATAAAATGACAATCAAGATGGCTGGTGTCGCCATGGCAATTTTCTAGTTACAGTTAGGAACTATTTTAAAAATCGACATTAGTTTATGGACA
>NW_022145622.1:0-3000 GCF_002938485.1 Sitophilus oryzae | reverse complement strand
GAAGAAGAAGACATATTACTGCTTACGAAAACAAAACTAAAAATTCGGATAATAAGATGAAATGTATGTAGTCAATCAGTAAAGAAATTACAGGTAAAGTAGATAGCAATGAAGTACAACTAGAAGGAACCGCTAATATGGTAGCTAATAAATATAATACGTTTTTAATATCAACTATACCGCATCTGTTAAAAAACCTGGATCTAGCGACAAACACAACTAATATATCAAGCAATCTACAGTCAATTTATTTAACCCCAGTCACTCCAAATGAAATTTTGGAGATTGGAGATAAAATCAAAAACAAGCATAGCAGTGGGGTGGATGAAATACCAACAAGTATTATAAAGAGTTCCATTGTTGAGCTAAAAGAAGTCCTGTGCTACTTAGTTAACAGTTCGTTTAAAAATGGTATATTCCCGAAAAGCTTGAAAATTGCGTTAATAAAACCATTATATAAAAAGGGTGATCCTCAACAAATGGACAGTTATAGGCCTATTAGTCTTTTGCCTGGATTTTCGAAAGTTTTTAAGCTGGCTATGTGTTCAAGATTAATATCTTTTCTAAATTATTGTAAAGTATATAATAATAATCAGCATGGTTTTTTAAAGGGAAAATCTACGCAAACAGCTATATATCAATTTGTGAATTTTGTTCTAAAGTATTTTGAAAAGGGCAAGTTTGCATTTGGGATGTTTCTTGACCTTTCAAAGGCCTATGACTGTCTAGATAGAGAACTATTGATTCAAAAATTGGAAATGTATGTGGTGAGAGGACCCGCTCTAAAGTGGTTAAAATCTTATCTCATAGAAAGATCCCAAATAGTGGTAAAAAATAAAATAAAATAAGTAAAAATGGAAAATCATGTAGGTCAGAAATGTTGCATAATGATTATGGAATTGCTCAAGGTAGTATATTGGGACCGATTCTATTTGTAATATTTATGAATGACCTCTACTCTGTGACCAGTAACTCTCTTCAGACCATTATTAATTATGCAGATGACACCAATCTATTGACAGGGAGTAAATATAAAAACATAGACCACCTTATATCAGACAGCAAAGATTTCTATACGACAGTGTCGAAATGGTTTACATGCACAATAAACTTATTCTCAATTCAGACAAGACAAACATCGTATTTTTCAGGACCAAACAATCGAAACTACCAAACATTGATTATTTGGATTTAGCAAACAATCGAGTACTGTCGTCTGAGAATACAAAATTCCTTGGGCTGTATATAAATGAAAATTTAGATTGGTCGTTCCCAGGGTTCGCAAAACTACATGTTACTTTTAAAAACTACATAAACTACATTACATGTAGTTAATGTAGTTTATGTAGAGGGTGTAGTTTATGTAACCTATGTATGTAACTTTCAAATATCAAAGGTGAGGTTATAATAAGTTGAAGCTTTAAAAACACATAATGTAGTTAAGAAAACAGAAGAAATATGGCTTTAAATATAATATTTACATATCATATTGTTGCGGACCCGTGTGGACTCGACCTAACCTAACTATATGTCCCGCCCTCAGATGACCTTAACATCGCATTAAAGAATAGACACCGTAATGATTCATTCGTTCGAGAAAAATCGAGTCCCACTGGAATGGACTAGTACATACGAGAACATTCGAAAACCTTCTCTACGCACCTAACGATCTATGGACTATTCTAGAGTTCTTAGCACCTGTCAGTATAAAGCGGCGGCTGTGGCCCTACAAAGGCAGTTATAAATAAACAGTACAGTTGACGCGCTAAAGTTCAAAATAATTCTTAAGTTATAATCGTTTTGTAAATAGTTCTATAAGTCTTTTATCGTTATTGTTTTTGTTAATTAGTGTTAAATAAATAGTTGATATTATGAATAATTTTCATTTGTATGAGGTGTAATAGAGGTAATATGATGTAAATATTATATTTAAAGCCAAATTTCTTCTGTTTTCTTAAATACATTATTTGTTTTTAAAGCTTCAACTTATTATAACCTCACCTCAAACCTTTGATATTTGAAACTTACATACATAGGTTACATAAACTACACCCTCTACATAAACTACATTAACTACATGTAATGTAGTTTATGTAGTTTTTAAAAGTAACATGTAGTTTTCCGAACCCTGCCTGGTCGTTCCACGCTACTACATTATTGAAAAAACTATGTTCAGTGGGTTACGGAATCAGAGTAGTAGGTAAATATATGAGTCAGCAAACTTTAAAGATATTGTATTTCGCAAACTTCAAATCGGTTCTAAAATACGGTATAATATTCTGGGGCCGTGATAAAAACATGGCAAATATATTTGTTGCACAAAAACGGGTTATATGAATAATACAGAAAATGGAGTAGAATCAATCGTGCCGATCTATTTTCAGACAACTGGGGATTATGACAGTCTATGCATTATAGGTATACGAATGTCTAATATTTGTATATAAAAACAAAGGTTTATTTCAAGCACCAAATAAAGATCGATATACCACAAGAGCGGACTATCTTTTATATCCCATACATCGCCTTCAACTAACTGAGAGGAATCCTGAGTATATGCGTATTAAGTGTTTTAACAAGCTCCCTCTAAAATTAGGAAAAATTGAAAGTTTAAAAATATTTAAAAAAGAAACTACAAAATTGTTAACTGAAACGGAACCGTATTGTTTTAATGATTATTTTGGGTAAATGTATAAGTTTTGTATAAATGTTAGGGCTCTAACGAGCCCTGTTTTTTGACTTGACCGAGTACCGAGTACTCGGCTAAAGGTAATGGCCGAGTACCTAGTACGCGGCTGCCGAGTAATGGAATTGTCGGGTTTTTAATAGTCTTAACAGTAATGCGACCTTTATCAATATATACTAATTATACTATACCCCATAACATAATAATATTAAGTATATTTTATACATAATATAAATATAAATATATAATTTAACATTAAAGAAAGCTAGTTAAAATTCCCGGAATTCCCCGGCCTTAAACCAATGACCTCGTTT
>NW_022145621.1:0-7798 GCF_002938485.1 Sitophilus oryzae | reverse complement strand
TGCGAAACCGCTAAAAATTTAGGAAAACTTTAAATTTAACATATTTAATTTTTTTAATTCTGCATCTAACAGTAAAATAACATACATATTAGTTGCATATCAAAAAGTGAGATATAGTATTTTAAATATAGCGATGTTGGCGACGTCATAAAAAGTATCCTATATAAGATAATCAAAATTTAAATTTAGGAAAATATAGCCTATATATTATTAATATTATTATTATATGAAATATAATGGGAACAACGCATAGTGCCGGAAATAAAAATAACTTATAGTCTAAGAGCCGGCTACATAAAAAAAAACTTATCATCGTTACATGGCTAATTTTTTGTGTGAAGTATCTTTTTTTGTAGCCATTATAAAGTAGCCAGCGCGATCCCGGGGCTTAAAGCGGGGGCGGCCAATGGAAAGGGTGAAATTTTGACACTAAAAATATTGTAAGATACACGAGTTATAATTGCGAAAATAGCTTTTATTTATTATTAAGAAACGTGGAAAATTGTTGGCAGACATTTTTCTAGTAGCTAAAATGCCGACAGACAACGCAAAAGAGGCATGAAATTTTAAAAATTATTAAAAATGAAATTTGAAGAATGAAAAAAATTCTGGCATACATGCATGTCGATTGGTGGAATGTCATATTTGATTGACAGTTATCAAAAGCGCGATATTACTCTAGCGCTTTCAGGGAACGCTCGCCGCCTCATCAATTTAAGTACCTATAGATAAATCATGTATACGATTATATTATTAATATATTTTTTTATTATTTCAATAACAAATAGCATATATTTACTATTCTGTCTCACTATTTGTATTTGGCTCCTCGCTCTCGCAAACGAGTCTTCCTCTGAGTCGATATCTGCACTGTAAAATTTTTGCTAGACTTAAAACGCGGCGAGCGTTTCTTGAAAACGCTTATACAGTGTGAGTCTTAAATAAGTGCAAATATTTTTAGATATATTGCGACCCCAGAAATACGTCTATGAGTTTTTTTCGCAAAAAAAGATCGTGCATTTTTGTTTAAATTTTCCTGTATATTCTAGAAAACTTTTTAGAACTGCCTGTTTACCGTAAATTTACCCACGGTATAATTATTTCAAAACCTACCATGCTTACGGCTTTAGTATATGGCTACTCACTAAAAGAATAGATGCAAATACAGAAAAAAAAACACAGATGGCTAAAAATAAATCAATTTCTTTTTAAATTTTCAAACTTGAATAACTCGGTTATTTTGGACTTATTTGGAAAACGGTAAAAAGAAAATATGTTTTTTATCGAGATCTACTAGCTCTGAAAATATTTGCTCTTATTCAATATTCACCCTGTAGAGTATTATCGCGCTTTTGATAACTGTCTACCGCTGATTGAACAACGATTTATTGCTTTTTTGCATACGTCTTTTTAAATAAGTAAATAATAAACATGGCATTTCACCAATCAACATGCATGTATGCGATGATTTTTTTTGTCAAAATTCCATGCCTCTTTCGCGTTGTCTGCCGGCATTTTAACCACGAGAAAAATGTCTGTCAAGAATTTTACACGTTTCTTAATAATAAATAAAAGCTATTTGGCAATTATAACTCGTGTACCTTGTAATATTTTTGAGTGTCAAAATTTCACCCTTTCGATTGGCCGCCCCCGCGTTAAGTCCAGGATTGCTCTGGCAGACATGACTCTTTCATAATGGTTTCACAAAAGATACTTCACAAGAAAAATTAGCCATGTAATAATACACTAATAATAAATAATATGATAATAAAGTTTTTATCCGTCCGTCTATTACTATATGCATATAATTTTATGCGCAATCCAATCAAAAATGGGAGGTTGAAAAAACTTAAATTTTATCATAACTTTTTTTGAACACTCTGTAGGCAACAAAATATTTTTAGGATGGTTAGATCTTGCGTTTTGGACATTTTTGTAATTCCATATTTTCTACAAACGATAAAATAAGTACTTAACTAGAGCCATCCTTGGTACTATTATTACCTAACCCTTTTGGGGCGGCTGTCGGTAAGTAGACGACAGAAAAAAAGCGCGTTAGGGGACTGACTGTCGTGTATACACGACACCAGCTCAATGCTTTCTTGCGTGGCATTCTTCGGGAAGCCTCTCCGTCCCTAAAGGGGTTAATGCGGAATAAACAAAATTATTATTAAAATGTGTAGTTATATTTATTACACGTTTTATTGCTATTATAAATTTTTATCAAATACCTCAATTATAAATATACTTTCACAATACAGGAAATGACGCCGCCCATGTACGAGGAGCTTCCAGTAGGAACTGCAGCCCCGTATTACCTTGTAAAACATTTATACGAAAGGGACGCTCAGGAGCTATAGAAAAGCGTTCCGTGCGCGTTGTTATTCGCGTGTTATTTTTCTCTCTGTGTAGCCGTACGCTGCCAGGTTGAAAAGCATAAAAGCAAAACGTCCAGGACGGAAAACTTGGCGGAAAAATAGACATTTTTCCATTTTGCGTTACAACATTCGTTCGCCGCAGGTACAATTTTCTAACTGAAATTTTCCCGTGGCGTATTGGACAATAACGTGGAAATTTAATGTCAAAGACTAACAATTCTCCATTTTTTTTCATAAATTGATATAAACCCCAGAGTCGGTCTTAACTTTGGTTCATTATAATACCGAGTGATATAGACTATGGAACCATTTTAGAGGATGAAAATGTTAGAGAGGAAGTGAAGGTATTTTGAAATAGTAGTTACAAAAAATAGCAAAAATTTAAATATTTATTATTTTGAATAAAATAAATAACGATGCCTTAGATCTTCATATTTATGTTGTATGCCATACAGAAAGTTTCAAAGTCTTCTTTTTCTTCTTCTTCTTCGATTCTTCTTCTTCTTCTTCCAGAATGGAGGTGGAAATCATCATGGCAATCTAACTTTGTTAACGGCTGCTCTGAATAACTGGTTTGAAGTCATTACAAACCATTCTCTCAAATTCTTGAGCCATGATGTTCTTCTTCTTCCTTGGCTCCTTCTGCCCTTTATCTTTCCTTCTATTATGTTCTGCAGCAGGGCATATTTAGGTCCTCTCATTATGTGTCCAAAGTATTCAAGTTTTCTTTTTTAAGGGTGTTAATCACCTCTTCGTCCTTCTGAATTTTGCGTCGCAGTTCTACATTTGTAACCTTGTCAGTCCATGCAATCCTCAGCATACGCCGATAACACCATCTTTCGAATGCCTCAAGCTTCTCCATTTCGGCCTTTTTAAGTGTCCAAGCCTCTGAACCATAGAGTAGAGTTGCAAATATGTAACCCCTTAGCATTCTTAATCTAAGCTTTAAGTTGATGTCTCCACTGCAGAGACATTTTTTGAGTTTTACAAAGGATGCTCTGGCTATTTCTATTCGAGCTTTTATTTCTGCTGATTGATCCAAGTTTTCGGTCAACCAACTGCCTAGATATTTATATTTTTGTACTCTCTCCATAGGTGTATCATCTATTAGAACATTGGCTTGGACATCTTCTCTCTTAGTGATTATCATAAATTTAGTTTTCTTAGGCCATAGACTCTACACGTGTTGTTTAGTCTTTGTAGAAGTGTTTGCAGACCCTCCACGTTGTCTGCTATAAGGACGGTATCGTCCGCGGTAGGAACGTCGATGGTAGGAACATTCTTTGGCATTGGGTTTCTTGGGCAACGGTACAAAACTAGACATTAACCAATCCTTTGGTATAATGCCCGTAGTGTATATAACATTAAAAAGATTAACCAAAATTTCAATGGCTTCATCATCTATGAGTTTGAGAAGCTCGATTGGAAGTTCATCAGGACCATTCGCTTTGCCATTCTTGATCTGTTTAATTGCGTGTAATACTTCTTCTCGCAAAATGGTAGGACCTGTGGCTTCTGAGAAACTGGGCACCATTTCCGGACGATTATCGTAAAAAAAGTCTTTTATATATTCAGACCAACGAAGCAGCTGTTGTTTAATATCAATGATTAAAGTACCATTTTTATCCTTTATTACTGTCGGTTGTTTATGTTTCGCATTGTTAGTTTCGCATGTTTTCGGATGTTAGTTTAAAAGTATTTAAAGTAATTTCAATGGATTTTTTCACGCTTCAACATTTCTGTCGACGTAACATGCAAGTAATTTGGGATACCACCAAAATAATAGGAGATATGTTGTTTATATTGAAAAGGTAAATAAAACATTGTTAAAAACGTATCCAAATATTTACTAAAAGCAAAAATTAGGTAGAAAATTTACAGTACACAGACTGCACTCATGATTCGCATGTGAGACACTAATCCCACTATTCTCCTCTTATACATTTCCTTCGCTGAAAAAACTTAATAGCTTTCTTTGGAGATTTCTTATTACCGATTCTGACCCTTCCTATAACTGTGATACGCAAGCGCAGAAGAAAATAAATTTTTTGAAAAAAAGCTTTTCATTTGCACATGCTCTGCAGAGTTCTAGGACGGTTCAGAATAGGAAATAACAAGAACCCGAACAAAGCTACAGTCTCTTCTGGATTTCTATTTAAATCAAATTCTGGAGCGAGTTCTGAGGAGGCCAAAATAATTCAGCTTGCATTAGAGATGTGTAGTTAGTGAACGAACTAGTTCCAATGAACTATTCCGACCCCGGAATGAAAGGAACTAGTTCCTGGTTTCTCAAAGAACTAGTTCCTCAGGACCTGTTCCGGGATCGAGACTGTGACCGATATAGAATAATATGCGACGGCGACGGATCGGCTAGCGCGCGTAGCCCGATGGTAGGCAGGAGTGGGGAGTGCCAGCCGTACGTTATCGGATCCGGACCTAGAGGAACTAAACACTAAACTAAATAAAAGACTAGTTTACGTACGAACGGATCGGGCCGATAGAACGTACGGCGATCGATGCTAGGTAGGAGTGGGGAGTGCCAGCCGTATGCCGTATGTTATCGGATCCGGACCTAAAGGAACTAGAGGAACTAAATAAAAGACTAGTTTACGTATGGATCAGCCAGCGTGATTGATGCTAGGCAGGCGTGGGGAGTGCCAGCCGTATGTTTTCGGTACCGGACATAGAGGAACTATTAGAAGACTAGTTCACGGGAATCTATTCAGTCGGCTGATCCGAGATATAATACAAGGCGACGACGATGGACTCGTAATTGTTTTTTAAATATTTTATGGGAATGTTTCACTTTAGGTTCCTAAAATTAAGAAATATCTTATAAAACGAAGTAGATATTTTGAATTTTTAGACATAAACAAAAAACTTGAAGTGAGGAAAAATGCAATTTTTCGTTAAATTTTTGTAATATTTGCTCCAATTGATTTATGATATAGTTTTTTAAATTCTGATTTGAGTTTTTTTTTATTTCTTTATCTGCAATAAAACTTACCTATATGTTTTTAACATATACAATTACACGTCTCGTTATATCTCCGTACATTATAAAAATTATACAGATCATACTGTGAATAGTTCTGACTGATAACGAAACGCATTAGCAAGCAAGGGGGATGTCAATGTTAGTCGGGAACTATTGTGAACTAAAGACCTAGTTCAAGGAACTATTCCTCTGGAGGAACTAGAACTAAGGAACTAGTTCGTCCCAAGGAACTAGAATTCCCACCTCTAGCTTGCATTAGATTCACTATTTGTTCTTTTGATTTTTGCTCCTCTTACCCTATATCTCTCCTACACTTAAGACCAGATTACGACAAATATATCGACACCGGACACCTTATATGTTAAAATCCATAGTTAAAATCCATCAAGCAGGATGAGCTACAGTGAGTGTCAAAGAAATTTACATACATTATAGAATTGAAAAGCAGAAAGATGAACATAATTTGGACTATTCCAAATTTGCATCAGTTATAGTATTCCAAATTAATTTAAATTATTATTAATTAAATACATTTAACAAATTAAAATATAAACCAATACTTACCTGAAGACCCAATCAAAGTTAATTTAAATAAAAATCAGGGCAATGATTGCCGATTTAATTTCCACTAAAAAAGTTTTGTCACGTCACAATTATTTGTTCTCATATTTTTGCCCTGTAATATAAATTTAAATAACTGCAAAATATGTTGTCTACTAAATACAAGCCGAACTAGTAGTTTATACCATATTTAAACAGATAGCGCAACGCATACCTTCAATAAGTGTGTATTCCAAATTACCAACAGTATTCCGAATTACCTTCATTTCATCTATCATAAATCTAATGTAAAGATTTCATTAAAATTTTTTATTATTAATATATTTGTGAATCACTCTGTATACCAATAAAAATATTTTTGTGCGAGTTATACCGTGCTGGCAACTGTTATTTTTGGGTCGGTATTTACATGTGTGGAAGTAAATCGCATAGGGATCTTATTAAGTCGGAGTGAGAGAAATGCGACGGTGTGTTGTTGCGGCGTTGCCGGTATGCCTTTCCCTATCAAGTAAAGTAAAATCACGATCGCAAACCGCTTATTTTTAAGACTTTTTTTTTCGAAAAGATATCTAGATAAAATCATTAGATATGTTTCAGAGCATCTGAAATGGAATTATAAGGATATCGTTAAGGTGTCCATTTTTTTATAATGAGAAAACGTCAGTAATAGCGATAATTTAAAAACTCAACTTTTGAACACATAACACGCGATAACTTAAGAACCAATATAGATATTGAAACTTCTTTTTATTTTGAAGATCGGATCTTTTACAATATGTTTAAATAAGAAAAATTCGATAAGGTGGTTTTTTTCCATTCAAAAAATTTAAACAACACGTCCATTTACTTACTAGTGCATAGCAATTTTCAGCAATTGTGTAACTTTTATTTATAAAGATTTTCACATACTGTCTGCAAAGAAAATATAGCAGAAATATTAAGAAAGTTTTTGAAAAAACTACAATCAATAATTATTTCTAATATATTTCGAGATTTTTGAATTCAGAGTTCTAATAGCGCGACCACTGTCGAACACCAACTCAATTTCACTTATTTTTACCAAAAATGCAAGTGTTTCTAACTTGCACTTAAAATTTTCAAGCTATAGGGAAACTTACAACGGCTCGTTAATAAATAAACAAATAAAGTATCACGAGACACAATTAAATCGTAAAGCTGAAAGCATGATGTACACCTTTCCATAGAACTTTAATTCCTGACAGAGGTACTGATTACGGATTGGGTCGACTGCGACAAATCTGCTATATCCCCTCCCACGTCTCTTAGAAATGTGCACAGTTTCTCGGTTTATCTCATATGTTTGGCAAAGTCTTTACTGTTCTTTCTTTGTTCAGTACGTTTTAAACGCATTGTACTCTTCTTACATCTCGACACAAGTCTAACCTTTGCCAGCCCTTAGTATACTATTACCTAGCTTAGTAGCTATTATTTAGCTCTTTCGGATCACAAATGAGTCCTGTCCGTCACCTGTTATAAATATATTTACTCATTTTTTAATTCACTTATTTTTTCTATCAATATTCATAAGATCATAAGTTTAATATACTGGTTTTAGATTCTAGGTGGGTAAACTTTATAGATATTAGTTTATATTTTCTACTGTTTTGCACAAAATAATATTTCTTCATTCTTGCGTTAGTCTGAACAAATTAATAATAGTATAATATAGGAAAATAGTAAACTACATCCATCATATCGTCGTTGATATATCGAAATAATGGAATCATTAGAAGCGATTCACCACGACGACTAAATTAAGGTACATTAGTCAGCAATTTTCCGACGCAAAAGGAAAATCTCTCATCCGAGAAAAGCTGCTGCTTCTCCATTGAAAAGTTAG